>NW_006921535.1:0-281509 GCF_000340215.1 Pseudocercospora fijiensis CIRAD86 | reverse complement strand
CACGCCCGGCATTACAAGCTTCTTTCTAAGCATTGCCCGCTACACCTCATCGCACGCTGTCCGAGGTATAGAACCCAAAGTTTCCAGGTAGCGCTAATAGGGTATAGAATATTAGAGCAAGTATCCGAGGTTTGGGTAACGTTTTTTCCCTTCTTGTTTGCCAGACGGTTGGAAGTTCCGTTCCACCACGCTGGGTTAGAATAGCATCGGCATGCTCCAACAAAAGCATTTTGTATCCCATCAGTCAACGCAGGCCTGCTCTATCTAGCAGTAAAACCTCACTTCATATCCCCAATTTCTGTCCACCAAGTCGTCCTCATCCGCATCAAGTTCCCAAGCGACGATCAAGCCTCTCGCTTGGAGTGCCCGCGCAAAAGAGTAGAAGCGTTGCAGAGCGACTCTCGAGAATGTGCCTGTTCGAAGAGCAAATTGCAGATATGACGGCTGATGTCGAAGGAACGAGAGGACTGCGTTGTGGTGTGGCGCAAATTCCGAGGGGGATGGAGGTAGTAGGAACTCGCTGTTGGTGAAGAAGGCGTACAGCAGGCGAGAGCGAATGTCGCGGTTGACCAGGAGAAGCGAGGGTGCGGGGTGATCGAAGTCCTTTTGAAACTCGACGGTGACGGTCTTGGTAGTGCGAGTCCAGGTGAAGGTCTCTTCGTAGATGTGGTCGGACAGCTCTTGCGGTAGCGATTGCACGAGCTCGCGCAGCGTTCGCCCAGCCATTCTGTGGTGCCAATGCGGATGGGATGTTTTGGTGATGTCGCAGGGCAAGATTCAGAAGTTGTGAGGAATTGCATCAATAAGTCTTGGCAACGGCCCGCCGGCTCTGTCAACTTTCACATGCGAATTTATTGGCAAGTGCTGAGAAAGAACGTCAAGAATTCGGAATTTTTGCGCGCCAAACTCATTCTCCCCATCCCTCGCCTGAGACAGTTATGTAAATGTCCTGATGTGGAAACTTTAGAAATTAAAAGTCACGGGAAGGGTTGAAGGTGAGCAACAAGTTACAACTCACTTTGCTTTTTTTTTTCTTTTCAGAACGATCCACAAACTTGCAGTTCTCTCATCATCCCGATCTGAATCGAGAGCGGTCCAAGCGGGGAAAAAAAAAGACCATTCCGTAAGTCTTGGTTCTTCACAGTAGTTTCTAAGAAATCGGGGTTCGTGCCATTTTGCTTCTCCAGCCGCATGCATAACAATGACTCTTTCGAAAGTTAGCAGACTGTCGAAATACAAATTTAAGTCTAAATCTTATACCTTGCTATAAGCATCACTTTCATCTACCACTCCTATATATCGAATTCCAATCTGCGTATATTATGTGTTTATTTGCTGCGAAGGATGCGGTCGACTTCACTTGGAACACGCATGTGATCAATTCCGGATGCCGCCTTCCGCGACTTTTCGCGTCACGACACAACGCTGGGGTTCGGCTTGGACAGACTGTCTCTCTATAGCCCAGAGGCTCACTTTGCCCTGTTCCAGATGAAGCGCGTGCACGATATCGAGGCTAAAAAGCCTTCTTCCATCGAAGAGCATATGGACACCGAGCGCGCTGCCGCGGCGCTAAACAACATCGGCGTCCAAAGCCTGAGTGACCTGGCGTCTTCAATGAGCGAGGTTATTAGGCTCGAGGAGCACCTCTACACACCACACCCCACACTAGAAAGCGCAGTCGTACGAAGGAGCATCACTTTCAGTGAACAGTGGGAAGCTACGATCGCGAACCTGCGAGATGATGCATTGCGAAAGCAGGGTATCGACAGACTGAACACAATATATCCCAACCTTCCGTCAGTGTCTGTGAATGCCGCAGGTCCGTCGCTCGTTACCACCGCGCTTTTCCGAGCTGTAACCTATGGACCGGACGACAGTGACGGCCTAAGCATCCCATACCAAACCGGACTCGCGACGTTCCAGAACCGCCTAGACAGTCGCGTACGTCTTGCCCGCCCGCTTGCGCGTTGGCCTCGCTCTAGCCCTCACGGCGTTTTTGCAGCACTAACGCAGATGCCGTGGAAGGGGGCGTAAGTGCAATTTCTTAGTAGAACAATACTCTTCATACCTGCTAACCGTGATCTAGAGTCATGCAAATCCACCCTGACCTTCTCCAATTTCTCCTTACGGATACTGCCACAAAGACTCCTCTACTCGGATTCGCAGCAAAGGCGCCAAAACAAAACGTTTGGGTACCCGATCTCACGACATCGATGGACCTGTGATCCTCAAAGTGGCCGAGTGCTTCTCGAACGAAGAGATCCATGATTGTATCAACCGTCTACGAGTTGGCGTGTCTACATCGACGACTTAGCGGCGCCCACGAGGGTGGACGATGTCATCGTCGAGGTGAAGACAACTATCCCGATGTTATGACTATTATTATATCGTCTAGGAATGGCTCGGACTCTGCCAATCTCCAATATGGCGTCTACATCCAGGTCGTTGCGGATTAGGTGCGTGGGAGGATACACTCAAAAGAACCAGATGATCAGTCGCTCCGTCCGCTTGGAGATACATATAGAGATCGAGCGAGCGCCTTTGACACAAATGCTTTCACGTGTCGAGGTGATGGAGCCCAGATATCGAGATCGAATGGATCGAGAGGAGACGTGCCCTTCGCTATCACACAAATTAGCCATGACCTTTTTTTTTTCAAAAAAAATTGATACCGACCGACCTGGCCTGACCTCACATTTCCTTTCCTTTTCCCTTCCAAGAACCACAACTTCCTCCACAATTCGTTCATGATTATTTATCCCCCCCCCCTTACAAAAAAGCCTTATTATCATCACATGCGCCCTGCGCCGAAATGCACATACATACTATCAAGGTACCTACCCACACACACACACACACACGCCTCAACACCTACAAAACCCCAAATCCCTACCAAAGCGGCGAAATCACCAACCAACTCAAACTAACCGCCAGCAAAGCAAAAGTAACAATCAGCGCAAAAAACACATCGGCATTGAAACACGACCGATCTCGTTGATGTCGATCCCAAAGTTCCGCCGCAGTGGTTTCGCCTCGATTGATAGTGCCGTATTCAGGCGGAGGGGGACCGGATTCTAGATCGCCGTTGTGGTCGCCGTGTTCGTGGTGATATTTGCCGGACGGCTGCTGCTGGTCGGTTTGGAGGGGGAGGAATTCGGCGGCGTCGGGGTTTGTGGAGGTGGGATTTTGGGAGCTTGTGTTGGCGGTTGGAGCTTGGTCGGCCATTGTTTTGAAGATTTGGGGATGGGTGGTTTGGTGGGTGTGGAGTGGAGGTGGTAGAGAAGTGGGCTTACGAGGAGGTGAGGTGAGGTGCGGTGTGATGAGCCGTAGCTTTGGAAGGATGCAGGCAAGCTTAATGTACCAGGTCTGCTTGGAAAGTTTAATGTTCGAACACTGTGATTCGATCTGGGCAGTGATATGCGTAAGACTTGCAGCTGGCATTATTATTGGCACTGTTCCTTGCAGTCAACTAATACACTGTCAAATACAAGATGAATTACTCTACAAGCCCTCCTTGCAATGACAGAAGCCTCCCTCCTCTTTGAACAACATCAGCGACTCTGCAATGGACCATCCTGCGACACCTTTGCGACGCTAGCACTTACGATTTCAAGCTCATCGTGGAATGTGCTTCAGGCTCGCATTCGCAACGTCGGAGAGAAGTCGTGGATCAATTGGTATCGGGGCCGCCCCACCAGCTATTACGCTCTCAGCACTTTGTTACGACCAAGTCAACGAGTAATTGATCAGGCAGCTTCACTCTTACGCTTCTTCTTCTTTTCCTTCTTCTCGACACCAGGCGTGGCGGATGGTTGAGATGACTCGAGTTGAAGCTGTGCAGAGGCCGGATCGACGTCCGACTTTCTGTTCTTCTTCTTCTTTTTCTTCTCGGTGGAAGGTGTCTCCTCGCCGGCCGGAGCTTTGCGCTTCTTGGACGAGACTCTCTCTGGAGCAGACATGGGTGCAGGTGGAGGTGGCACGGCAGTGACTGGAGTTGCTGCTACCTCGCTCTTGCGCGACTTCTTCTTCTTCGGAGCCTCTGGTGGTGGAGGGGGAGGCTTGACCGGGACCTCCTCCTCACTGTCCGTCTCTTCCTCGTCACTGCTGCTGTCGTCGCTGCTTGAGGACTCATCAGCTGCAGCGGTAATTTTCGCAGGAGTCTCTTTCTCGTCGTCTTGATCGTCCTCCTCTTCATCCTCGTCGCCAGGAGTCTTGGGCACGTCGTCAACCTTACCGCCAGCAGCCTTGTACTCCTTCACAGCGGCCTCATATGCGGCAAGCTCTGACTGGTACGCTTGATGGTATGGCTTTCTCTTCGCATCGCCGAGAGCCTTCCAGCGTTCAGTCGCAATCTTGGAAATGTCGCCAGCCTTGATGCCGTCGCTGGGAGGGTTGTTCTGCACCTCAGCAGCGATGAGAGGTCGAACCTCTTTCAGGTAGCGGAAGTATGCGGTGAGCGGCCGCTTTGGCGCATTGGGGTCGCGTTGCTTGTAAGGACGCTTCTGCCTCTTCTTGGGGTCGCCATTGGCAAGCACTTCCGCGGTGCCAGTATTCACTGCGTGAAGCCCGTTCGCAATGTTGAACTCGGCAGTCTGCGCGGCGCCTACAGCACCAGTAAATGGGTTGAGAAGGTGTGAGATGTCGAGTGTGCCTTCACCTTGCAAGATCACATCCGTGTGGTCGATGTAGGCCTTGACTGCCTTGTCGACAGCATTGCTCAGGCCGATGTACGCGCTTGTGAGCTGTGCTGGTTGTTAGCGATCGTTGGCGACACGCGCGGTAATCGTACTGCATGCGACGCGTTTACTGAACAGACCGGCGCATCGACGAGACAAATGCGACGATGCCTCCAACATGTATCCAGTTCCGGTGCGGCCCAAGTCATTCGCGCACCACACAAGCGCACGGGAATTGTCGCCTCGCGATGTCTCAGGCTGAAGCGCGTCGCAAGGAAGGCGCAGATTGTTTGACGACGCGGTCGGTCTTGACTGAACGCCTCGGAGCATAAAATATACGAGCTGTATCAACTTACTGCATTACGCGTTTGTGTGAAGCGTTCGCGATCGATAGTCACGGTAATGCGATCGCCCATTGCCGCCTGCAGCTGGGCCTGGAGGTCTGGCACGGTGTTCTTGTTCGCCCAGTCGATCAGTTCTTGTGGCGTTTGCAGCGTTTGCAGCCTCGGGTCGAGATGTGCTGGATTCATGGTGGCAACTGTTGATATTGCTTATGACCGAGTGACAATTGATGGACGCCCGAGCGCGACGGGCTTCAGTTGGAGGTTGAAAATTTGAGGAGGGAAATTGGAGGACGGGAATTGCCGCTACCAGGCTTCTTCCAATTCTGCTTTGCTCTTGCTCCTGCCTCAATTCAAATCACGCAAACATCTTCATCCACCTCCAACAGCGTCGTCGATACATCACATGAACCGAACTGACACATTCCATTGATCGAAGTACGAGTCTTTGCCTCGTCAAGCCAGAGATGTATCTGGAGATGCTCTTCATCGTGTGATACGACTTCTTATAACCTCCCTAAAGCTTACCAGCCTCCTAATCAATGATATACCTGGTCGCTCATCAAAGCCCTGCAAAGAACGATATACTTGACAGTCGTCCAGATAGACGATTAGCATCCCAGCGAAAATCCGCCAAACACCTGTACACAGCGGCAATGAGTTTGAGTAGACACCAATATCAGTCTTGAAATACAGGTCACGCAATGTCTAGGAGATCGATATCAATTTCGCCGCAGTCAAGAAATACACAATTAGAAGAAGGTGAAATGAGCAGACTATAACAACTTCACTCGACCGAACTCCAGGCGCGAGAACTTGAACACGAAGTGAAGTTATGCCAGCGATCATCCACGTTCATCAACCAAGGCCGTGCGCGCGGCTACTACAGACGACTGCTCTCCACGCCTGTGCAGAACACGCCGCGTGCTTCGTATGCGACCACGATTGATAGGCCGCTGGACTCCTCGCTCACTCGTTCCTCGTTGGCCGAAGTGCTACAATACGATCTTAGATGCCACGGCTAGTAAGAATTCTCAAGGTTCGGTGCGCGATAGGGTATAGAGGAGCTGCTGGTTTCATGGCAATTCGCTTCAAGCGAGCAAGTCCAAGTCGACCGACTTGAGCAAGCATTTGCGCATGTCGATAGCGACCGGTATTGAAGCCTGTGAGAGAGCTATTCGGCTTGTGCGAGACCGACCGACCATACAGTTTGTGCTTCACGCACAACCCAAACTTCAGAACATAGCCGTAAAAATTAGGCAATATGCATTCAAATCCCACGACTGTCACAACGGTATGGTATCTCAGGTATCCTTTCCAACGCCTTACACCCCCGATGCTCTTTCCGAAACATGCACAAACCGTTTCCCATCCTATTTATACTGCGGCTGTCCTGCACCTGCTCCACCACTCATATTTGCATTTGCCTGCCCTGCGTACGGGTTCCCGCTATTCCAACCTTGTGGAGGACCGTTTTGCATGGGGATTTGCTGTTGTCCTGCTTGACCTGGGTTGTTCATTTGTTGTTGTACGTCGGGGCGGTATTTGAGGTCTTGTTGGAAGTGGCAGATGTGGCAGTTCACGCAATGCCAGGGTTTGAGGGAGAAGGGGATGATGGGGACGAAACAGAACGTGAACCATTCCCTGTAGTTTCTATCGTTAGCATCTGGTTGTGATGAATGTTTTTCAAGCTGGGGAGGGTGGGTGGAATCGAAACTCGTCTAGGCTAGATCCTAGATATCGCTCGTTGCACCTTGATGGTTATGTATGCTTCGCGCGGCTCGAGATCAAGCTTACCATCTCTTAGACACTTTCCCACTCCAGTTACCACAGTTCTGGCATTGTACTGTGATGTTCTCATATCCGGCGAGTAAGGACTGGAAAGCTGCACAAGGCTGTCAGCATACCACTGCTATGCGCTATGCGCCGGATCTTGTGGCGTCGTACTATGAGTTCCGCATGTGAAGATGAAGGCCATTTTTGACTTGTGATGATTTCGAGGTTTGCGGTCGCTACGCTGTGGATGTAATCGAGGTTGTAAGGAGCGTGTGTGGTGACTGTGAGGTGTCTTGCGACAAAGTGTAGTAGATTGCGCGGCGCGAGCTTGGAAGTTGCTGGGCCGTGTGGCGCAGAGTGAGGCCGGGGTGCGGAGGCCTGTTTGGATGGATGCTAAGCCCACAACATCACGTCTTTTTTTCTCACCAACCTTCCCTTGCTTCTGCGATGAGTTCGTTCGAGCTCACAGGAAGAAGGCGTCCAGATTACTACGGGAGAGGCAGGACCTGGCATGTTACTAACAAGTGTGGACAGATCGGATGGCGGTAGAATATACGGCTTGGCATCAATCCAGGTCTCATCGATCAAGTCATTGGATTTGGACCGCCGCTTTCCTCTGCTAGATCACTTTCACAACTAACGCGAGCTGTGCATCGTTTGGGGATGCTTTATAAAGTCGAGAAGATGCATTTGAACTGCTGCGTCAACCTGCTGCTACCTCCAAGTCCCGGCTAAGACTACCGATTAAGTTCGCGCCTTCTCGTCCTCCTTTGACCCGGTCTCGCCCAGCCACTTCTTGACTCTGCTGTCGTTGATATCGTAGCGCACATCTTCCCTGACAATCTTGTACTGTACATAGAACGATACCATACACCAGATCAAGCACAAATTTCTCACATCGTACGAATTTCGGGATCGGAAAGTCTCCAATCCGAGAAGTCAGGCATTCGCAAGCCAAGATGGGAGCTTTCTCCAAATTCATGGGTAAGACTTAATCCTCGCTCGAGCAAATCCAGTTCAGACTCCGATCTAATGGGGATCAGACAAAATCCTCACATCAAAATACAACAAACCCTTCCCAGTAACCCTACTCCCTTCAGCCATCGGGTACTATCTAGGCGTCAAGCAGGGAGAAAGGCAAGCGCAGATTCTAAATGAAATCCAAGCATTGGATACAAGAGATCATAAGAAAGTGCAGTACATAGCTGAGCACCCAAGATAGAGAGGTATATCGCCAATAGCGGGACAGCGATGCAAGAATTTGCCAGGTCATATACGTTCTTGGAGTGTCGCAATTCATCCAATCAGATGAAAAGTTGGCACTTTGGGTTAGTCCAAATCAAGCATCGAACGAGCCTTGAATCCAGTCAACTAATCAAGGTTAATAGCGGAGTGGTTAACGCGTCAGCCTGCTAAGCTGATTCCTTCGGGAGCGTGTGTTCGAATCACACAGGTGTCGGGAAAGCTATGAGTATAGCCTTCTATTTTTTTAAAACAAACTTGTGCTAGTAGCGGGCATTGTCTTACATTTTTGTCCAGTTCGCTATAGAATATACAGCAGACAAGTCTCATTCGTACTTAAAGACATTATTCTTCTAATAATATGTCTATTGCGGTTTCAGCATGCGTTCCAGACACAGTCGCGCACTGTCTGTGTCCCTCTGCAGCACGTAGACGATTGTTTTTGCTATACTCTTAGACCGCGCTCGCGGCGAGTTGACGCAGAGCAACTTCTTTTTCTTCCTCTTGCAACTCTTGAATTACAACTCGACAATCGGCAATTCCCTCTTGTTGTGCCGTTGCTGCCTAATCGATATGCCCTTTCTCTGTTAGCTTTCTTCTCTTCCTTCTACTAGGCGGATCAGCAGAGGCCCAGGTTCCAAGCGCGACTCCAACAGCACTTGCTTTATTAGGCTCCGCTCGCGGCAGAACTGCTTTGAGCGTAGCTGCCGCCACCGACTGCACTATGTTGTTCTCCGTACGGTAAAGCTGCAGCTTTACCACTCTCTCGTAAACCGCTGCAAGGTTCGGGAGTCGATACTGCTACATCAATGTGTCCCTTACCCTTCGCTATTCCTAATCCCTTCCCTTATCGAGCGAGCTGCGATCCCATAGCCAATTTGCATATCCCACCTTCCTAGCGTCACCCGGGTCAACGTGCAAGATTTGCAGAGCTTCAGACATGCGGCAGAGGAAGTATGCCTACTCGGTCGCGAAGAGAATGAGCGATTCGTGTTGCGTAATATAAACAGGAACTCTCTGGAACTGTACAGACTTAGCGATGTCTATTCCAGGCATCGCCCCGAGCCTAGGCCCGATTGGCATCCTCTCGCCACATCATAATATCTTCTTTGTAGACCGGATTCTATGCACTCAGCTCTTCCTTCTCAAGGATGACGATGGGTTCTAGTTCTGGTTCTGATCGACGAGCTCTTTCACCGGCTAGTACGTCGTCTTTAGAATCTAGCATGGGCGTAGGCGAGAATATCGTTGACAAAGATCTCGACCAGATGACAATCGTCGTTGGTTCTGCGGCTATATCGACAACAGAGAGTGATCTCGCTGCATTGCGGGCTATACTCTCCCTCCTCACGATCCCATCCAAAACCGCAGGGGAGCTAAAAGCCCTCTTTCGAAAACGGGAGCTTGCTTTCGTGCCAAAGCGACGCTTAACACTCCAAGTCAAGAGTTTCCTCCTCGTCAACAAAAACATCTGATTTTGAAACGGATGCTTCCATTTCCCCAGCTGAATTCTGTTTTCCACTAGGTCGGTAGCGAAGATCGCTGCAGTATAGATTCCGAGGGTGGAAAGTAGAGCGAAGGAGAAAGGAACTTCGAGTCGAATTGGTGACATTTTATCTCGAGTTTCTGGCGGGGATTTGGAAAATATGAGTGTGGTTAGGATGCCGAAGAGGAGGATGAGGATTTGGATTGTTTCGATGGCGAAGGCGTGGGCTTGAACAAGCATTTTCCGAGTGTGGGTGTCGAAATTGAGGGTTTTGCTGAGGCGATAGGCGTAGCTGAGTAGTGCTGAGATGGATACGAGGAGGGTTGGGAGGATGGCCATAATGAGCATGATTGTTGTCGAAAAGATGGGTGAACGCAGAATCGGTGAAGGGTTCTTGGGTTTTGGGAAGTAGATGTAGGCGTTTGCTGGCTGGTCGATGCGGTGTACATGTACTGTCCGTCGTGAAGTGAGACAAGCATATCCGATGTCTCATTCTCTTCTCAACCGTAAAAAGCCGCGTTGTTCACTATAATTGATCGATCGTAAGTAGCAAAAGATGAATCGCTTAGGCTAGGCTTACCGAGACATGCATCTCGCAGCGTTCACACCGTGGACTCGGAATGAAAGCTGAGTATCGTCCAGTTGTCTTGCGCCAGCACCGATTTGAACCAGCTCATATGGACCGAAGGACCAATTCTGAAGTCATATCGAACAGCCCTTCACCCCGGATCATCAAGAGGGGAAGTCTGAAGTCTGAACGCGGCGCCCAAAGTGCGATTGCAAAAAGATATTATTGAATCACTGGAGATGACGAGAATCGAACCCGCATCCCTCGACACCGACGTCGGGTTTTGCCCGACGACATCCGTAATGTACGTCATGCGCAATGATGATGAAATCCTGGACTGGTCGAGGATCTTAGCATTAGACCACATCCCCTAGATGTATCTGATTGGTGGCTGCAATGAAATGGAAGACTTCTGTACCTTCAGTTGGCTTGTGAAAGTGAAGCTGGACTCCATTTGAGGTACGTACTGTACAGTTCCTTTTGATCTACTCCAAGAATCACTAGCCCAGAGACTATGACAATCATCACCGCTATGCTTCAGAACAGTCTTTGAGTCGAGAATACATTACGTTACTATCTGCGCTTGTTGCCGAACTTTTGCTTAGGTTGGCTTCCATATGATCGTCTCGCGCTGTCGGGCTTCTTCATGCTCGCGCCAAGATTGATGTCGACTTTTGGTGGGACTGGGAATCCGAAGCTCTTGGCGACCTTTTTGAGGTCAAGCTGCTGGATGTTGAAGACGGAGCGAAGGGAGTGCGATGCGTAGGCTTGGAGGTATGAGCGGAAGCCATCCTTGGCAGACTGATACATTGTTAGCAATGTGCTCATAAAATGATCATTGTTGGAACATACCTTGTTGAGATAGTAATTCTTCCCGATCAGCATCTCAAGCTGACTCTGAATGTCGAGAATCTTCTTCGACGGAATCTCAAACTCAACAAGTGGTACTTTGGCCTCCTTCAAATGACTGAGGAAGCCGACTTCATTTGGCTGCAAAAACATCAAACTCTTGCCCTTTCCATTCGCACCTCTAGCTGTACGACCGACACGATGGATGTAGTCTCGAGGATCATCTGGTGGGTCGAACTGTACGATCCAGTCCACAGCGGGAATATCGAGACCTCTCGCCGCGACATCTGTACAGATGAGGGTACCGTTCTTGGCATTGCAGAACTCGAAAAAAGTGTTCGTGCGTTTCTGTTGCTTCTGCTTGCCGTGGAGGTCAAGCACAGGCAGGTCAATGTAGTTGAGCAGTTCTGAGTAGTACTTGACACAATTGCAACTGCTGAAGAAGACAATGATCTTTTTCGAAGCGTGTCGTTTAAGGAAGGTGAAGAGTAGCCGGAATCGCATGTCAGCCTCGCAAATTGTGTAGCCTTGCTCAAGGCCGGCGACCGTGCTGTGCTCCTGCCGACTGTCCACGTTGATGTATAGCGGACCCGCTCGGAGCGATATTCTGGCAAGATCTTCGACTTTGGTGGTTTGTGTGGCGGAGAAAAGCATCGTTTGGCGGTCTTCCTTTGGCAGAATCTTCACGATCTGGCGCATTTCGTCTTCAAATCCAACTTCAAGAATTCGATCAGCCTCGTCAATTACAAGGGCTTTGACGTTCTTGAATACGAATCCTTGCGTGTTCTGTAGATGGTCAAGCAGACGTCCGGGCGTAGCGATGAGCAGATTCACGCCCTTGGAGAGCTTTTCAGCTTCAGCTCGTCGATTTGCGCCTCCAATGACGATGCCGAAAGTCTGAGAATGGTGTTCCATGAGCTCGCGCGCCACGCCAAAGATTTGCAGCGCCAATTCTCGAGTAGGCGAAACGACAATGACACCAGTACCATTTCGAGGCTTGAATCTTAGCGAGTGCAGCATCTCCACAGCAGGGATGAGAAACGCCAGTGTCTTTCCAGATCCAGTCTTTGCAGCACCAAGGACATCTCTACCGGCAAGTAAAGGAGGTATACCCCGCTGCTGGATCTCGGTCATGGTGTCGAAGGGCATGTCTTTGATCGCTCGCATAGTCTTCTCGGATAGATTCAGCTCGGAGAACTTCTGGGGTGTTGTTGCGGTCATGGGAAGAGAGACGCCAAGCGCAGATGGCAGATCAGAAGGTTGGCCCAAATCTCCATCGCTCGTAGGTTGCTCTGGCTCACCATCGACCTCCTCATCCTCTCCAGAAGACTCATTTTGGTCACTATCCTCTTCAGCAGCGCCATTTGCACTATCTTGAACGGCATCCTCCTCTTCGCTGCCAGACTTGATTTCCGAATCGTCCTTCTCTGGATCGTTTTGCTCATCCTCCTCATCGAAGCTCGCGAAGTCATCATCGGCCTCTGTCGCAGCTTCTTTCAATTCCTTGGTAACCTGCTCTTCTGCCTCTTTTTCTACCTGGTGCGTTTCTTTGACGATCTTTGGCTCCTTCACAGGCTCCACCCCCTCCTCTTGCTCCTTCTGCCTTCGCTTTTCTTCTTTTCGCTCTTTCCTTGATTTCTTCTTAGCTGGCTGCTCCTCTGGCGCATCATCCTCATCATCCTGCTGCGCCAGTTTTGATTTTGCCTTCTTCTCCTCGTGCTTCACGCCACTGGTCGTACTCTCCTCGTGTTTGCGCTTCGTATGCTCTTTCTTGGTCTTCTTTCTCGCAGCAACTTCCTCCTCCATCGGATCGTCCTCTTCCATAACGGGGGACGATAAAGCTCCAGACATGAGCGCTGGGTCGTAGGGCTTTCCGTACTTTCGCTTGCGTTTTCCTATCGCGTCGCGTATGAAGTCGTCATCTGTCGACATGCTTTGGGAAGTGCGACGAGCTTGGCCGTGCGGAAGTCTGAAGTTTGCGAATGTCGAATATTTTCTTGAGGCAAAAAGTTCGAGACGGCGATAGACTTTCTCGGTCCGAGCAAGCGAAAGGCTTGGCACTGGCTGAATGCCAGAACTACACCTCAGGCAGACATACAATCCTGTTCTGTGGTGGTACTCGTCGAACATGAAGCATTGCCTGGCGTATGGCCGACTTGATCTGCCTGCTGGTCTACTGCTGAGCTGACATACACGCGGAGAGAGAGGGACTGCCTCAGAACCGGCTAGAATACTTCCCAGGTATCAATCATGGCAGCAATATAACCCGCTTGACGAGATAAGGCTGCCAAGTCGTCAGGCTTTGCGTTCTGCACCCAGCAGCGAGATGCATTCATCTCTCGTGACTGGCCCAGACCTACTCACCGGTACAGAGGACGTCTTCTGCCATCCACCTCATTGTACGATTGTACTCGAACGCCAGCAGCGACCTTGCATCACATGGACTATTGTTACGGACATAGCTCTTTGACGTCAACAGCGAACGAGCTTACCACAATGTGTGTGGAGATTACGTCTTCACAACAAAAGAACTTCTCTTTGTGCCATCAACCGACAAAACCTATCTTTAGCAATTTGTCTTCCGCTCATATACTGCGAGCTGCCCCGATTCGCCCCCCTTTCCCTCTTCTCATCACACTACACCAACACAAACTCGTCAAGTTTTCCTCATTTCATTTGTTCTTCCTTTTCGGGTATCTGCTGGTCAGTACCATCGCTCTTAGTCAAGCACACATTTAAGAACATTAATCCAACGAGAGAAACAAGTTCAAAGACACCTCACACAATGGGTGGTTACAAGAAGCCAGATTTCGTTCCAAACACCAAGTTCATGTCGAAGGACAAGTCTTCGGACTTCGACAAACTCTGCAAAGACTGCAAGTTCTGGGTGAAGGATGAGAGACACAAGAACGAAGGCAAGAAGAACAAGTTTTGTCCAGCCAACTCCTCGTTCAAGCTTTGCACCAAGTGCAAAATGAGTGGGCACAAGACCGAAGAGTGTGGAAAGAACGGCAACGACAAGAAGAATAGCAACAACGATCGTGACAACAAGAAGAACCAGAACTCCAACTCGGACTCTAACAATAACACTTGGGCCAGTGACGGCCGAGTCCCATTTGCCACCAACAATGGCAACAATAGCAAGAATGACAGGGTTGACAAGAACCTCCGCGGTCTCGTCGCGATCCAGTCCTCCACACACTACCCTGTAGATCTGTCAAAGGGTGAGACATCCAAAATCGCCGAGAAAGCCTACTGTGCCTACTGCAACGAACAAGGGCACTGGACGCACAAGTGTGAGGATTATCACAGCATCGCTCGTCACAATCGAAGCGCACTAGCCTGTACAGCCTGTCACTCACGAGGCCATACCATCGATGAGTGTCAATGCCCAATCTCAGAGCCTTGCGCCAAGTGTGCTAAGAGAGGCCACGCCACTTCCGAATGTCGATCCAACAAGGAAGCTAGCGTGTACGACCAGTACTTCAACAAGACTGGTTGGGCTAAGCGCGACCCTCACGGCAGCCGCTTCCAGTGGTCATCTGACGGCATCATCCTACACGAGGCTCAGCTCAAGCGCCAACAATACCTCCTTGACCAAGCCGAGTTCCTCGCTCAAGACAAGACTTTCTCCCCCGAGTACAAACGTGCAAGACAGAAATCCATTGAAGATGCCGAGCGCGGGATTTTCGACAAGAAACTCCAAGTCGTCGACAGCATGAGTGACATCGAATACTCCACCCCCAGACGTACATCAAACGTCCGAGCCAGACTCAACACCAACTACATTCCGAGTAATCCAACTCCAACCTACCCCCGCAGCACTATCAACACTACTACCATCAACAACCAATACGCCTCCGACCTCTCCCTCATCCGCCAAATGGCCTCCAAAGGCGCCTCCCGCACAACCTGCCACCAATACGAAGCAGCCCTACACTCCCTCCGGACCTCCCAAATCTCCAGCGTGGAACACTCGGTGCGCAAAAAATGCCTCTACTCGCGAAAACTCAGCCCCCTCCAAAACATGAACTACAAAATTCTCCAAAACGAAACCTCCATCCTCGAAAACTCCATTCTGTCTCTCGCGCGCATGAACGAAGTCAAAATGGCTTTGTACCAAGGCGTCCAAATCTACCGGGACCCGAAAGCCATGGAAGCATTGTTCGCGCGCCAGGTGCCGAGGTGTGGACATTGTGGGACGGAAGGGATATTTGTGGATCGACATTTTGTGAATATTCCGTGGCAGTCGAAGACGAGTGAGTTGCTGCTTTTAGAGGAGATTGCGGAGTGGGGGGTGTTTGTGGTGTTTGATTGTGTGGGGAGGTGTAGTGTGGGAGGGTTTGGGTATGAGAGGAGGTTTGTGAGTGATGAGGTTTGTTTTGATGAGGGTGATTTGGAGTTGAGGGCTTGGGAGGTTTAGATGTAATGCATGAGGTGGGATTGTTCTATGGTAAGTATATGGCTGTGCTTGGCGAGCATATGCGAGATGGATGGGTAGGTTTTTATGAATGTCACGGCAGCGGAAAGTTTTGGGAGCATTACGTATCGAAAAATTTAATCAAGAGCACGCCTCTGGAAGGCGCTCACATCCCCATACTGGCGCATTTCCTTGCCTCGCCCTTCCCAAACCTCATCTCGCAATGTGACATGTTTGGTCTGAGGAATTCATCTCCACAAATAGCGACCTGGCGTTAGGCAGCCTTGTCTAGAAAGTCTCATTCATGCAAGCTAATTGAACATTCGGTGACCTTAGTCTGTAACATGCATTTCTTTGTTCCCATCCATACCAGTCATCGCCACCGGCTTTGAACTCTGCCGCCCGCCCATTGTCCTTTCGTGGATCTTGCCTCCAAACACCCAAACGCCGGTCACCTCGCTTGAAGAACAAATCATTCCACGCCCTGGTTGCGCAGACTCTATCTCTTGCGACCCTTGCTCTTCCCCTTTGACGCTCCTCCAGACGCAGTCGTATCGACACTAGCAGCACGAGATGTGCCATTAGGAGTTCCCTTGACACCATTGACGGCCTTGTTCTGTACGAACGCATTAGCAATCAATTCATCATGATCTCTTTCGACATGCAGGCTCACCTTCAAACCACTCCCAGAAGGTCTACCCTTCTTCTTGACGGGCTCTTCTTCTTCCTCATCGTCGTCATCAGCTGCACGCTTGTTCTCCTTGCCATTCGTGCCCTCCATCTCTCGCGTGACAGTGGTGATGAGCGTGGCGCAACGTCTGCTGATCTCTTGTGGCGTCCGCGATAAGAAGAACCAGTCAAAGCGGAAAAGTGGGCTCTCACGGATCTCGTCACGAATCTTCTCGTAGACGCCCTCCGTATCAATGCCATATCTGTTAAGCATGACAAGGAGGAACCGATCTTCTTCCTCGGTATACACCTTCTTGTTTGTGGTGCTGACGGTGTAGTTGAGCTTCAGCTGTTGCAGCGGTACGCGATACATTGCCAGCTTCTTCTTGAGCATCTCGCGTTGTTCGATTACACGAGCAGCGCGCTGCTCACCTTCCTTGATGGCAGAAATGTGCTTCTCCCAGTTGTGGATCTCCTTGTAGCGCTTCCAGAAGACCTTGGCATATTCCTTGACCTCCTTCGGGTTCTTGCTATCAACCTCGAGTGCAATGGCTTCGTAGTCGTTGCGTCCATACTTGGCGCTACCGTTGATGAATTGCTGGAAGTCACGCTTGTTCCATTCGCCAAAGCCTTCGGTCGCAAGCTGCTCCTTCTCAGCAATCTCTTCCTCGGTGAGAGGTTCTGCATTGTCGATGTTCTGCTGCTCCAATTCTTGGTCTTGAAGGCGTTGATCGAGGGTCTCTTCATCGCCATCAGCCAACGGAGCTTTGAGATTGTTCTCTTTGCGGAAGTAGGCAGTCTCCTTCTCCTGGAGGTCGCCCAACCGAGAAGAGAAGAATTGGTAGTCATGCATAGACATCTGCTTTGGCGCGCGTGGAACCTTTGGCTTCGGATCTGGCTTCGGTCCACCTGTAGCAAGAGCTGTGCGGTAGTACTTGTCCATCGAGTAAGACTGCTCTTTACGCTCACGCTTCGAAGGATTGATCCAGTTGAGGCCAATCTCCTTCTTGCGATTGATGAAGCTCTCGCCGTTCCATTCGTATGTTCCAGCCTCGGAGCTGAACTTCTGAAGGTCGTCAAGACCAAGCTTCTCGTACTTGGCATTCATCTCTTTGGTCTTTTCTTCTCCAGCGGCCAGAATCGCATCAAGATCGTCGTCGCCGCCCTTTCCGAATGCGCCGTAGCCATCCTTGCTCTCGAAGATCGTCTCCGCACCGTGCTGGATCATGCCTAGAAGTTCGTCTTTCGAGGCGGCCTGCTTGGCTTGTTGTTGTGCACGTCCTTGCTGGATGACGAGTTGATCGAGACGCAACTTCTGTGCAGCACGCTCCAAGACCTTTTCTTCGATGGCCTTCTCGGTGATGAAGCGGAACACGTGCACTTGCTTGGTTTGACCGATGCGATGAGCACGATCCATGGCCTGCAGATCTGCCTGTGGGTTCCAATCCGAATCAAACAGAACGACAATGTCTGCAGTTGTCAAATTGATGCCCAGGCCACCCGCACGAGTAGTCAGCAGGAAGAGGAATTTCTCGGAGCCCTCCTTGTTGTAATCGTCGATCGCCGCAATGCGGTCCTCGTGGGCAGTAGAGCCATCGATACGGCAATATTTATAGCCGCGCATGACGGAGTAGTCCTCCAAAATGTCAAGAACACGAGACATTTGAGAAAAGATCAGCACTCGGCTACCTTGCGCTTGCATGCGGTTCAGAAGCTTGTCCAGCATAACCATCTTGGCCGAGTTGAAGACCAGATGCTCGTCGGTCGTGTATGGAGGACCTGGCTCAGCACCGTCGAAGAGGTATGGGTGATTGCAGCACTTTCGAAGCTGCATCACAATATTGAGGAGACGCGTCTTGCTCTCCTTGTTGCCCGCTGCTCCATTGACAGCATCAATATCCTTCTCCAAGATGCTTTTGTACCACTTGATCTGCATTTCGCTCATGCCAACGTACAGATTCATCTCTTTCTTTGGTAGCAAGCTTTTTTCAACATCGCTCTTTACACGTCGCAGGAGGAAAGGTCTGAGGACACGATGTAGCTGTTGTACGACGGTGTCTTGGTCGGCGTCTTGATTGTTGAACCACGAGTCGAAAGCCTCCGAGTCACCGAAGACGTCCGGGAGTAAGAAGTTCAAAAGCGCCCATAGCTCATGCAGGTTGTTCTGAAGGGGTGTTCCGGTGATCAGCAACCGGTTTCGCGAATTGAAGATACGGATGATCTGTGCCAAGGAGGACTCTTCGTTCTTGATACGGTGAGCTTCATCAATAATGATGTACTCCCAAGCGAACTTCTTCAAATGGCTTTTCTCGCGCAGGATCATCTCGTAAGACGTGATGCAGACGTCGAACTTCTCATCCACCAGGCGGTCGTTAATGAGCTCGTGACGCTCTTCCTTGGCACCTTGCAGTACAAGAACATTGATCTCTGGAATCCACTTGGCAAACTCGCGCTTCCAGTTGTCGAGCGTCGATTTGGGCACTGCGACCAGATGAGGACCAGTGATGCCTTGCCAGAATCTCAGGTAGCCTATGAACGAGATGGTCTGGAGAGTCTTGCCAAGACCCATCTCGTCTGCAAGGATACCAGAGATACCGTTTTCGTGTAAGCTGATCAGCCAATTGAGACCAGCGACCTGGTAATCTCTCATCTCGCCACCTTGGATGTAGCTCGGACTCTCGCGGAAGATGGTGTGTTCAACCTTGCCCTCCTGCTTTCCTTGGCGCAAAAGTTCAGCGTCTTCTTCTTTCTCGGTCCGCCGCCGCCGATCGCCGGACGCGCCTCCCTTGCGCTTGTTTCCTGCCGCGGCCTTGTCTTTCTCTTCTTGATCCTGACGATCAATCTCGGTCATGATGTCGCGAATCTTGGGGTCGGGGTTCGTGTCGATGAAATGTCGGAACAAGTCTGTCAAGCCTAGCAGATATCGAAATCGACGGACGGAGTCGTCTTCCTTGTTCTCTCCCAGTCGGTCATGCTTCTTGCCAAGCATGCTCTTGCGAAGGCTGTTGCCCTCCCATCGCTTCTTGCGGCCATCTGTCTGGACATCTCCGGCGACGCTGTTAGCTGTGCCTGTCGGATTGGACTCGGAGTCTGTGTAGTCGGGAGTGTCGAGCATCATTGCGTCGGGCAAGCTGCCGTCGCCCACGCCCAGGGCTCCTCCGTTACTCATAGTGGCGAGGAGTGTGGGTGTATGCGCGGACTGCTGTTGTGTGTAGTGCGCCTGGTGCGCCTACTCAGGCTGTGATGCCGTGAAGCTGGACCAGAAGCACGTCTGTTGCGCGTGTTTATTGCCTCTGCACGTACTTTCAGAATGTATTCGCGCGCGCGTGATAGTTGCAGGCGCGATGGTGATGGATTGGGGTGTCTGTCGCGTGTCCAGAGTGTAGTGCAGGAGAGGAAGGGAGTTGTGGGGGAGTTTGGGTAAAAGGTAGAGGAGGTGATCCTTGCGGCTCAGGAAAGCTTCGAAGTTCGAAGTGTGTGACGGCGCGCGTTTGAATCCATGCACGCTGGAGCGGCCCGACCCGCAGCCACAACAACCGCCTCGACTCGATATGAAATTGCATTTTATCAACACATTTTCTCACTTGCGCCATTCTCCCGTTGAGAGTACAGGCTGTAGCAGCAAGCCTCAACCGTTATATTTATTTATCGTCGACTAGCTAGCTAAGCTCTATCTTACTTGGGCTACATCAGCGCTACACAATGTGCATTCTCACAGTCTGCATATGGTCATGGAGGAATTGACATGCAGATTCTCAAAGATACAATGCTCGTCAATGTGAGACTCCTGCCATTGCATAGTCTTCTGGGCCGACAGAAGAGACCGAAGAGTCACCGTTGAATCCACAAAACAGTCTCATAGTTTTCGCTTCGTCCGAATCTCCATCAGACCACGAGACATATCTGAAGCCCGCAGAGCCCAAGGCAATATTCCAAAAACTCTCATCGCCCAGGATATGTGTCCGACTATCCCTAAAGAGCCACCAAGCGTCTAATAAACCGAAGACGAGGTCCATCCAAGGAAGAGCGCGGGTGATTTCAGCGAGGCACAAAATACCATCGGGCCGGAGAAGGGACTTTATGTGACCGGCGGAGACACTTGCATTGCTAGTTGCATGAACACAGCCTGCAGCAACAGCAATATGAAATTGCCCTTGCAACTCTTCTAGCGGAGCACGTTCGCAGTCGAAACGGCAAACTTCATCTATGGATATGCTCCAAACTTTTTCTTAGCCTGTTGCACCAGAGCTAGAGATATATCTGTAAAGGTGTACTCGAAGTCTATAGGGCTGAAGGACATGTCTATACGCAGGATGGCCAGAGTCACGCAGAAATGAAAGGCCATGTCCCAGTCCCAGCCATGCTCGCGTACATCGCAGCGGGCTCCGACAGAAATGCACGTAAGTTCACGACGTGGTACAATGCTGAAGAAAGATGCCGAAGCCCGCGTCGTGCGTGCTTGTGAAGATATGTGCAGGCTGTTGAAGCGCGCCAATGAGATTCACACAATTCTAACCTGATATGCCTGCTCAAATGATGATGGGTCGACGAGAATTGACACACTTGACTTCCAATAAACTAAGAACGCTTCCTTCAGGTCTTTTGATGGATGCAATCACCAAGTCTGGATCCACGCTGGTGAATAACTGTTGGCACTGCGTCCTACTCCGCTCTTTCCCATTCAAGACATGCTTCATAAGCATGTCCAGGCTGCGAATCGTTTTGTCCAAGCTCTGCGGCAGCTCACCAGGCTCCGGTAGAACCATTTCCATCACCAGCATTTTGGCGCCGGCCTTGAGAGCCGGCAAATGATTTTTGATGATCTTGACCGCGAACTGATCCAGCCAATCGTGCAGGATTCTGCGGAGCAGGTAGACTTCGCAATACGCGATTTCTTCCGGCAGCGGGCCGAAAAAATCAAATGTCACAAACTGGAGGCCTGGCGGCGTAGAGGGGCAAGTCTGTGTCTTTGCGATGTCAATAGTGGCCGGTCGATCTGCAACGTTGACATCCAAGCCACTGTGGCCAACTGCCAATGCGAGTCCCAGGTCGCCAGTTCCTCCTCCGACATCCACAACGTCCTTGACGCTTTGCCACTCATACCCATCTACGACATGGCGCAAGGCGTAGACGGGCTGCTGGTTATCGTACTCCATCATGTCCGTGAAATTGCGCGCCCACTCGTTGTAGTTCGGTCGTGCAGAATGCTAAAACACGTGTGCTTCGGTATCGAAGGCGAAGTTCCACGGACTATGGGTGGCCTCCTGGCTGCCTGGCCACTTCTCTTCCGCCTCGATCAGCTTCGAGCCAGCACTCGCAAGATCTCCGGCGTTCATTTTGATCAGCGCTTTCAGGCCCACTCCGGTGACCAGTGCTGCGGAATACACCGTGTGTGAGACGTGTCCCGGAACAGGTTCATTGAAGATCAGGTCGTGCATGGAGAAGCGTATGACGCGTTCGAGGAACGACTGATCCACATCGCATGTTTTTGCAATCTCCGCGTACGGCGTGCCGTGGTGGAGATCCACGGCCTCTGGGATGCGATGGTGCAGAATCCAGCGCAAGGCTGAGACGTTCAATGACTATCGGGATCAGATCAGTCGTGTCATTGCATGCGGACTTTTGTATATCAGACTAACCCTCCACGCCAGGTCGTGAAGGTGGTTATCAGGGCCTGCGGCAATCCGGCTCAAAACCAGCGCCGTTTCTGACAGGCGCCCTCGAGCATCGTGAACTCGCTGTGGCATATGCTCAGGCCAGCCCACGAGTGAAGATGGCGTGGGAAGGTAGGATGCATCGAGCCATTTGGTTACAATGTCTGTCTGCTGGCGCAGAGCGTCGAGTAACTCGCGAAAGTCGTGGGTGTTTGGCATCCTGTCAAACTGGTGAATGGGAGCATCGATCCGGCTCACGTGTGCTTCCATGACTTATAAGTGTTGAGAGAGGCATTCTATTGCCAGATAGTGGCTTGTTGTTGTTGTTTGTCAAACTGGTGAATGGGAGCATCGATCCGGCTCACGTGTGCTTCCATGACTTAGAAGTGTTGAGAGAGGCATTCTATTGCCAGATAGTGGCTTGTTGTTGTTGTTCTCTCCCAAGTTTCGGGGAGTTCGGGAAGTGTGCTTGGCGACAGAAAGCAAAGCCTCGTTCGAGGACATATTTCGAGGACATATCCATCTTACAATTCAAATTCCACCCAAAAAGATGGCTGGCCATCCTGCACCTCGGAAGCCGAGAGAATATCAGCCTCCAAAGGTGGAGCTCCGTCGGATCAGGTCCAGCAGTTCATATTCTATACGCTGTTACGCAGATGGCGCTCTCGGTCCTCGAAGGGTAGAACTGCATCAAAGCTTCTTCCAGAGACCTGCGTTCCCCTCATCTGGCATATATGGGTCGCAGCAACCCGTAATCATACACCATTGTCTCCGTCCAGCACTCCTTAGATGCTCAATAGTTCTACAAGCAAGCCTGCAGTCAACCGTCTCATCAGCACTGCAATAGCGATTCGAGCCCATGCATCCAAAATCTGCAGATGGAGTAGCACCCCAACTCCAGCCAAACATGCATGAGTCCAACAGAGCTCATATCTACTTCTTCTCAGGCGAGATCCCACAAGGAGATCCTGAGGGTGGGTGATCAGGCTGAGCTTTTCGGAAGATTCAAAGCCCTGAGCCTCGCATCCGATCAAAGCCATCTGGTCAGATTCCTCAGACAAGCGACCTCTGCCGTCAGGTATGAGATAGCACAACTTCCAAAGCACATGCAGGAACTGGTACCTTGGGTAGGAAGTATCCTTGACTGGACACAACATGTCGTTGCCTTGCGGAAGACGATCCTCGGGGGCAGCATCGACCGAGTACTTGTCTGTGTCTATCAGGCATGTCTGGTATTAGCGTTTGTATCCGACCGCTCGGGAATCTTCGTGTTAGCTGACAATGGGGTTACAGGCACGAGAGATCAAGGCCTGAGCACTGGCAAACTTGTATTCTCGGAAAGGGTAATGGTCTCCTTGTAGCGGCAAGCATGGCCTTATCCTCCAACCCCGATAAGCTTGCAGACATTGTAAGTCCTGTGTTTGTGGACGCGGGTCGGGAAGCCTAGCGCCGCTGTTGAAGTCTGCATAGGCTGTTAGTCTAGCGAGCTGTGCCAAGTCGACAGGATTGAGGCCCAGATTGAAACGAGAGAAAAATTTCCGCAGCGTTGGTGCATTGTTTAAAAAGTAGACGCCGACTTCCACGGAGATCGCGGTGCTAGGAACGAGATATGAGGCGACATTCCCTCCAAGAACAGCTTCTTTCTCGACTATTACTACACTCTTGCCCTTGTCTCTTAGTCCGACGGCAGCATAGGTGCCCGAAGGTCCTCCGCCGAGGATTGCTACATCTCTGGTGATAACTTCGGAACTTGTGGGTATGGCGGCCACCCAAGGTAGAACTCCGCATGCGAGAAAGCTCAATAGTCTCATTATGCCGAGGAAATAGATGCGTGTATGAGACTTCTCTAATCATAGCTGAAAAGGGCAACCTCTCTTATACTGCTTCTCATCCATCGAGCTGAGTCCTAGATCTGCCCGTATCTCATGCTGGCTCATATCATAGCTCATTTCATGCCGGAAATGGCTGTCAACCCCGAATGACCTTAGAGGCAATTCCTGAAAGGCGCTCAGATACAGTGGGGCCTGTTCTTAAGCTCGTCGCCATCATGGCAGAGGTGTGCGCACTATTCATAGTACGAGGCTTGCGCGGACTTCTTCGCTCGCCGAGGACCGTATGCGAGTGTATTGCAAGTACGCGACCTTTAGAAGCCAAGAGCTGAAAGAATGTCCTTGGCGAGTGCCCATCCCACGGTACACTTCGGACTTTTGACGTAGAGAGTCTGAATCTGTGAGTGCCTGAAGCTACTTCACATATTGGCTTCATGTTGAGTGTTTGAGCCAAATCGAAATGAGGCGGAGCAGATCGACAATCTCTAGTATTCTACCCCACGATAGCCGCTAATCTTATCGAATATTGTAGATTTTCCCGTTCGATGTGAAGAACCTATTAGTACGGGATTTTTTCCGGATTCAGAGAGCTAGAGGGATAGGACATTGGTAGTCTAAAGCAGCCCTGCCTGAAGTAGGAAAGAGTAAGTCCAGCATCCTCGACATTTAGGAGCAAACACAGTACCTGCGGTTCTCCATCAAGAGGTGGCATTTATCGATGCAAGGAAGGACCAAATGGCCAGCTAGAAATTTGGTGTGTCCGTAGTCGAGTGCATTCTTTACAACGAGTTACAGCCAAGCCAGGTAGTCACACCGGGTATGACTTGCAAAGCACTTTGCGATTACAGAGACCGCAATCAACATTCCTCGAGGATCTGACATGGCACACTTTATGTACGTTTGAAGCACACTGCGCCAGACGTGATGTGCCCAGTAGTGTTTCAGGCCAATCTGATCGATGGAACGAGCTATCGATGTGTGTTTCCAACTGAAATGTTCGCCGTCCCGTTCGAGATATTTGCCGCCAATGATTTCCTCCGGATTCGTAGCGATGTTGCCAGCATTTGTTAGTGAGCTGTTATACAAAGTAACACAACAATCACGCCTAGTGAGCGCTGCCGATAATAAAGAGTAGTAAGAGAATGCCTCGTCCGGCACGAGCGGGAAAAACAGCACAAGATTCGGTTCGACAGTATAGACTTTCAGATCATGCTCAGGTTGGCGTGGCCATTTCTTCATTCGAATGGACGTAGCCTATACTGCGCATTATCTTGCCATAGTACTGGGTTGGTTGCTGCTTGGTGTGTGGTGTGTTTACGATGACGAGTGGGAGATGTTCGGGACGCTGCCGGCGACGCCGGCCGAATCGGAGCCGAGGACAGCAAGGTGTTTCTAACGAAGATGTGACCTGAATGGACAACAGTGTTCATAACACGCTCGAAGAAAAGACTTGATTCTGAACTGGGCCATCATACATTGGCATTATGAGCCATTGCCACAGGAGGATACTAATGTACAACAAAAACGATACAGAGTAAAGTGAACAATAAGAGACTCCGAAACACCTCGCTCTCTCGCTAGCAAGTTCCAAGATAGATCGAGACGCGCGATATGGTCAGCGTACATCGCAGCAAAGTCCGGAAAGCAATCAGCAAGACATGGTTGTAAATCGTGAGGAAGAAGTGGGGAGACGTCGAGATCAAGCTTTGTCAGGATCGTTGATGCCGCCGGTAGTAATGACATAGGTCGCTTCAGCTTCGGGACAGTCTGAGAAGAAATTGGTGTCAGCAAGGTCAACAAGAGATGTGCGAATCGAAGTGATGCACTCACCGGGAGAGTCCATGATCTTGGCCACACGCTCCTCACCGCGGCCTTTGCGAAGGAGAACACGAGTCGCCGAAGCGTGAGCCAGAACGTGGCCACCGACAGGCTTGCGGCCATCGGCACCAGCGAATAGAGCACTCGCACCAGGATCGGATTGGACTTGATTGGTCATGAAGACGGTGATGTTGAACTCTTCTGCGAACTCTGCCAGCTTGCGCAGGTGAATGCCAAGCTTCTGCTGTCGCTCGTTCAGCTCACCACGTCCTTGGTAGTCGCTACGGAAAAGGTTGAGGATGCTGTCGACGATGAGGAGGCGATATTCTCCCGTGGCAAAGCTCTCGGCAAGTTGCAGGAGAGTCTCGTGCTGATGTTCGCTGTTGAGGGCACGAATGTAAAGGATGTTCTCGTTGACAGTTTCGGGGTCCACTTCAGAGATGTCAGCTTGCCCACGGCCATCATGGGAATCAGACTCACTCTGATAATACTCGGCCACTTGTGCGACACGCTCTGGACGGAAGGTGCCTTCGGTATTAATGACAGCCACCTTGCCCTCGGCGCCTCCGTCGGCCTTTGGTCTCTGGGGAACGTCAGAGGAATCAAGCTGTGGGAGGAGAAGAAAAAGAACACTCACCTGTGCAATGACACACATGGTGTGGCAGAGCTGAGTCTTGCCGCAACGATACTCGCCATAGACTTCGTTGACACTGCGAGATTCAAAGCCTCCGCCGAGGATGGTATCCCACTGCTTGCTGCCGGTCTGGATACGGAAACAGCCTTTGCGTCGCATGAGCAGCTCTTGAGCCGTCATCATGCCAGTGAAGCCATGTGGCTGTGGCGATGTCAGCAGCATCGCACTGGGACACTTGCGAAGACCTTACCTGGCATTTTCTCGCGGCTTCTTTGACCTTTTCAACCTTCTGCTCGGAGTAGCCTTTGATGGTCTTCAGCACCTTGCTGTGGGCGTTCATCACTTGCTGAAATTCGGATTAGAGACCGTGGTCTCACAGTCTTGGAGGCGAAGCACTTACTCCGATGGTGTAGTACGAGCTCAGCTTGAGCTTGCTGACGTCGGATGCATTGATTCCTATAGTGTGTGAGCATTTGTTGCAGCCGGCTCGCATGTCACTGGCAACACTCACCATGATTCGTGAGCTGATCAACATCGACGATGAAGTGCAGGACTGGCTGATAATCCTCCTCCTCTTGCTCGCTGGTGGTCACTGAGGCTGGCATGTTGAGAACGAGAGCGAGAGAAGAGAGAATGCCGCCGACACGAAAAAGAGTGTATACGAAATGGCAATGGATACATGTAACGAAAGAAGAAAACAGCCAGGCAGAAATGACTTGGTGGTCCCCATTTCGAGTTGTGGCAGTCGCGCAGTTGCTTCCTTCCTCTGGTATGGCGCGGACGAGGAAGGAAGCCACAATGCCAGACGTGATGCGACGCGACGCGCCGAGGGCAGACAGCGTGAGACTCACCACAGACGCACTACTCACAGTCCAATTAACAATGCTTTTGCTCGTTACATCTTTCATGGATTACAAGACGGCTCGAGTTGACGCATCGGTCACAGGAAGTGATAAAGTCGAGATCACACACATACACATACGGTTGCGTCTTTGCCGCCCTCTCTGCCCCATCGCACTTCGACCACCACACTCTCTTCGCTGCATCCGCATCCCCCTCTCCCCCCATAGCTCAATCTTGACTACCTTCGTCCTTGTCTTCCCACCTGCACGCGACTAACTGCGTTTCGAAATCGAAAACACCTAAAAAGGCGCGTGTCACAGGTTTCCGCTCATTGTTCGTCGGCTTCGCTGGATTGTCCCGCTCAGCTTGGGTATAAGGTATATGCTGGGTCGTGATGGTCGTAAAGGAAACTTTTGATATGGTGTCGTCGGGTCGTGAGGTCGTAAGAACGCTCGATCATTGCTTGTTGCTAGGAGACTGAAACAGATTGGCCAGAAATTCAAAGTAGGATTGCGAGACTCCGTGGCCAGCTGGAGCTCGCGTATAGGGTCGTTAGGGATTTAAGCAGCGACGGGCGCTGGTGCAACTGGAGCCACCGGGGCCTCAGCGGCTGCAGGAACAGAATCGTTGCCGTTCATGACAGGAGCGCCATTGGTCTCGGCCGCTGCTTGGGCGCAGTCGCGAGAAATGTGGCCAGTCTCGCCGCAGCGGTAGCACGTCTTGCCAGCGCTATTCAATGAGCCACCATTTGGCGAGGTGCAGTCGCGGGAAATGTGCCCAAGTTTGCCACAAGCATAGCATTTCATGGCTTGAGCCTGGCAGTCACGGGCAAAATGGTTTGGTCCACCGCATTTGTAGCAAGTGGCAGCGCGGTTGTTGCCAGCGAAGCCACCACGAAAGCCGCCTCCATATCCACCGCGAGCTGGTCCGCCAGCACCACGGCCGGCTCCAGTTGGGGAAGCATTTGGTGTTGGGCAATTGCGCTGTGGAAGATTAGTCCGAAAGCTTGGCAATATGTGATTCGCCAAGACGTACTGCGAGATGGCCTGCTTGACCACATGAGTAGCATCGTCCACCACCTTGGGCACCACCACTCAAGCGGAGTGTTGGACAGTCAGCCTGGACATGTCCAAGACCTTGACAGTGATAGCATTGCTTTGCTGGATCCATCTTTAGCATCTTTTCTTCGACCTCGACGAAGCGAATTAGATGGTATGCGACTCACTCTCGGTCGTTCGTGGGTGAGGGCAGTTATTGCTCTCATGACCTGTGGCAAACAGCGGTCAACATGCTGCCCGTAGCCGTGTCTAGGCTGTTGTTCATGTCCTTACCCGGTTGCTTGCAGTTGTAGCACAAGCGCTCACTGCTAGAGCAGACCTCGGCATAATGCCCAACGTTACCGCACTTGTAGCATGCGCGGCGCGAAAGAGATGACATCCTGCCTCAACTTCTCCTTCGAAATGACTGTAAAGCCCTGTTATCAGAGATGCGTTCTGTATAGGGTTGCGCAACGCGGTCGTCGCGTGTGTCGTCGCAAGCCTGTCTCGGTCGTACAATGCCTCCGCATACAAAACTCTTCACCGAGAGCTCACAGCTCTCAAGGACCGGATCGCAAGTGACGGTATAGTGTCGCTGTAATCGGGAAGAAATATCGCATACCTCGTAGTACCAATGCCCTGCCTATAGAACCATCAGCACACGTCCTCAATGTTGTTTCCATTCTCCAATGCCGGCTACGCGCCGCGACAAGCTCTCCCCTCCATTGACCCTTGTCTCTGCTGGCGGCTGGGGTGGTTGTTGCATACCTGCTGCTGTCCTGCTAGTCCTGCTCCCTTCTCCTGCTGCTCTCTCCGTCCACGCACCACCAAAGTTGGCGAAACGAAAAGCAAAAGAACGTGAAAATGTGTTGGGAATAGAGTTGTGGACAACAAAGAAAGTACTGCCTCACAGAGTTGGTGGGGGATCTCGTGCAGAGGAATTCCTGCCGAAGGAGGGTCCAGGGAAGGAGTGAATCGTAATCGGCGAATCAGATCTGTGCTTGCAACGCTATTACCAGCGCTTAACTTTAAGCGTTCACGTTGTTCCTAGCGCGTGCTGCATTGCCGAGGACGATGGCGGAGCGTGGGTGGAGGAGGGTTTTGTGTAAACAGCTTCGACCAAAGATTTTGAAGGAAACGAAGCACAACAACAAGCGCTGCATCCGGATCAGCGCAAGCTTATCGCCTACTATTGCTTGGAGCGAGCACGCTGCTCATATGATACCGAGAAAGTTTCATTGCCAGCAATTTCATCATGTATTCGTTCTATCATCATTTTGGGTGCTTCCGACAAGATGACAAGCCTGTGTCAACATCCCTCTGCCTTTCACCAACGCCGAAAATTGAAATGTGCCACTGTAAACACAAACCAGCCGAGTTCAAGTAGCATCCTGCATGCTGCTTCTGCGAAGTAGCCGATGTACGATCAGAACTACGGCCAAGACCACACTGGCCAGAAGCCCGACCATTGTCCCCCTGGGGCCTGTTGAGCAGCAGTTTTGTGTTCGAGCTTCAGGACGGCTTCCCTCGTCTCATGAGAAGGTGTGTTCTACTCCTCCTTCTCAATGACCGCAGGGGCCTTGATCTCACGACCCTGCAAGAAAGCCAGACCTTCACCCTGATAGGAGATCAATGGGCTGACCTCTACGCCATCGTCGGGCTTCTCGCTGACAACTGTTGCTCCAGCAGCTTCCAGGAATCGCTTGCCTTGGAGCATGATGTCTTTCCGTGAGGTCTCCGGATCATCTTCTCCTGTACCCTTGGCATTCTTCAATGGCGAAAACTCGTCCTCACGCTTAACCTCCATGCATGCGAACTTGGTCATCTCCAGGAATGGAAAGCAATCAAAGACGAACTGCTCAAGCTTGATACCGTTCGGCTTATCTGGCTTGATCGCGTTGCCCTTCTCGTCAACGCAAGGAATCTTCTTCTTGGCAATGTGGTGGGGCAACTTGTGCGACCACTGCGGTATCGAGTCGAGGAACTCAAAGCTGTAGTAGTGATTGACGATGTTTGCAGCACGGAACTTGAGCAGCTCGTTGTCCTTTGGGTCTTTGGCCTCAGCCGTCTCGGCATCAATCTCGGAGTACTCTACGACATCCGGCTTGCCATTCTTTTGCAGAATGAGACCCACGCTCTCCTTCGCATTGCGCTTGCGCACGACTTTGGTAGCAATTGAGACGTGCTTCTCTGCACTGAAGCCAATGAATGTTGGATCTGCTACGCGGACCAAGCAGTTGTCAACGCAGTAAGCGTGGATGTGCTTGACGCCGCGCTTGCCCATATCTTCAACGATGCCTGTGCCAATGAGTGCACCGTACAGCCCACCATTGCCGTCTGGTGCTACTGCAATCTTGCTCTTGCTCTCAAGCAGGATCTTTCCCTCCATGCTAACGCAGGGAAGAACGCCTTGCTCGAAGAAGATGACGTTGTTGCGATTTAGGCCGAAGTACTTCTTCTCTTCAAAAAATTCTTGCGTTGGCTTGCGTGTAGGACCAGAGGTCATGATGTACCATGGGATGACAACATCATCCTTCTTGTGCTCCTTGCTCGCCAGATGTTGCAGCTTCCAGATACGCTCTGCTTGGAGCTGGAATAAGGACTTGTGGCTTGGAAGGTCGATGTCATAGCAGCCTTTTGGTGCTGAACTGCCCAAACGTGTTCCTTGGCCACCTGCCATGAGCACTACACCAACCTTGCCCTCAGCGATGAGGCTCAAGCCTGATTCGTACCATTTCTTCAGATCCTCCTCTTTGGCGTCGATTGTGGATGTAGTAGCTGAGTCGGGAAGTGGTTCGAGCTTGGGCTTATCGTTCTCGCTGTCGGGCTTCACTGGGTGTAAGGTCTTGTTTGAAACTTTGTTGATGTGCTCTGGGTCGAGAGTGGATGCTTGTTGGTAGAGCTGGCCTTGCTCGTTAGACTTGAGCTCTTCCCAGAAGGCAAAGACGTGGCCCTGATTCGCTTTTTCGTATTTCTGCTTGATCTCCATGAATTCAGCCTCTGACGGGGGATTAAATTGTGGCTCTGCAGGTCCACCGCCAATGTGCAAAGCCGACATGGCTTTGTTGATGGTGTCCTTGACTGCTTCCATCTTGGCGGTGTTCTGTTGTAGCAGTGGGAGAAGGAGTGGTGTGGACTTGTTGGTGTGTGTGAGTAGATGACGGAGGCAGTGTTTGTTATGTGAAGTAGTTCCGTTTCGTTCAGCTCTGGTTTCAGAATGCAGGGCTTCTTTCACAGGCGCTCGCAGGGTCCAATAACCAATTCTTCTGCAAGCGCGTGTATCATCACTCCCTCAACTGCATCAATTCCTCTCTCTTGGTCTCACCTTCCATCATTGTGCCCTCCGGATTCCGCACCACGTCGAGAGCGCACCAGCATATCGAGACGGGCGCTGCGCTATATAATTCGACGACGCGACAAGCCGTGCGAGGCGAGGCGCAGCAGGTGAACACAGACGCGACATGGTGTTTAGGAGGCGATGTGATGCAGGAGACACGAGACGAGACAGGAGGAGGTAGTGAGGGAAGCGAGACCAAAGATGCCGTAAATTTGATATAGCACTGCGTTGGACGAATGGAGAGCCTGATGGCGGCGACGACTGTTCGTGGGTGGCCATGGAGATTGTTGGCCCTGCCATTGATCAGGCTTCAACGCCGATGCCGATGCGATGCCTTGCAGCAGACAATATTCTTGATTCCTTTCACCATTCCCTCAGCTGGCCCTGAAACATCTTCAGCACAAGCTTGCACGATACGGTATTGGCTGTCTCGCCGAAATCATCGCGCCTCACACAGACGTGGTCAATGCAAGGGGCTCGGCCAGCTTTCACATTCACGTGAAAATCTGAACTTCTATTGAACACCATTTCAGGCGAAGCTCTGCTATTGGACGTGTCGCCAAAATTCATTCACATGGTCTCAATGAGTGCCGTCGCGGTGGAGCTACGTAGGCCGTTTCAATCCAGGCCCCAGTCCAGACTGAATCTACTTGATTGATCTCGGACACAGCCAGCAGAAGGACCAGACCATGAACACCATGAGCATTTGGCGAGCTGAACACGGCTTGATGCGTATATCAATAGGCCAGTCCTGTATGCATTCCACTGAGCATACCAGCAGCAGCATAATCATCATCATCATCATCGCCTCTCGCCCTTTTCTTCCTCCTCTGTATCACTTTAAGTCAGCATGGCTTTTCTTTTGGCGTTTGCAGCGTTCAGCTTTCTTGCAACTCCGGCATTTTGTGGTTTCCCTCCTCCACCAGAAGGCATCACCACGATACAGATCCCGGATAAGCCTGGCGTGTCGATTTCCTACAAAGAGGTACGAGATGCTCAGCATTCTGAGCATGACTTCCTACTAATAGCCGTAGACCACCATCTGCGAGACAAGGGCAAAAAGCTACGCTGGCTATGTCCACATCCCAAGTTCCTACCTCGACGACACAGACGAGTCTGAGCCTTACAACATCTCCACCTTTTTCTGGTACTTCGAAGCTCGGCAGAATCCACGAAATGCCCAAACGGCAATCTACCTGGCAGGAGGCCCCGGTCAATCGTCAATGTTTGGCGCAGCACAATCTGGCGGTCCTTGTTCAGTTTTGGCAGACTCAAACACGACAGAGGACAACCCATGGTCCTGGAACAAATTCGTCAACCTCTTGTATGTCGATCAACCCGTGGGCACTGGGTTCTCCTACACTTCGCTGGTCAACAGCACCAAAGACTTGATGTATCTGGTTAACCTAGATAATCTCAACATCGTACCATTCGAGAGCTACAACGGCTCTGTGCCAGCTGAGAACACCACGTTCCTGTACGGCACATTCCCAAGTCAGGATCCAGCAAACACTCCAGGCACGTCACAAACCGCTGCGAACACATTATGGCACTTTGCTCAATTCTGGTTCACGTCATTCCCAGAGTACAAGACCGTTGACAAGCGTGTGAGCTTTTGGGGACATAGCTATGGAGGCTACTGGGTTCCATTCTCCGCGGCCCGCTTTGTTGAGCAGAATGAAGCAATTGAGGCCGGTAAGCTCAACGGCACAATCCTGCCAGTCGACACAGCCGGCTGGACGAACGGCTGCACAGATCTCCTCTACCAAGGCGAGTGGACACCAGACATGGCTTACAACAACACATATGGTCTCCAAGTCCTCCCAGACGACGTGTATGCTGCTGCCAAAGAGGCCTGGGGCGCTGAAGGCGGCGCAAGAGACCAGCTTCTCGCATGTCGAAAGCTGGGCGATCAGTACGATCCCGACTTTCTGGGTTTAAACGACACCGTAAACGCCGTTTGCGCCAACGCGACACTAACCTACGGATTATACGTACAAGCCCCATACAACGCCGTCTCGAACCTCAGCGTCTTCGACATCGCACAACTCGAGCCAAGCTCGCAACCACCATCCTACCTCGACGGCTTCTTCAACCGCGAATCGGTCCAACGCGCCCTCGGCGTCCCCCTAAACTTCACCGCAAACTCCTACGCCACCCAACTCTCCTTCGGCTACACCACCGGCGACCCGGTTCGAGCCGCCGGCCTGAAACAAATGGAGTATCTCCTCACCTCCGGCGTAAAACTCTCGATGATCTACGGCGACCGCGATTACAGATGTCCGTGGCTCGGCGCCGAGAAACTCTCTCTCGCTGCAAACTGGACAGGTAGCGAAGCATTCAGAAACGCAGGTTACGAATATATTCACACGGACGACTGCTATCCCGGCGGCGTCGTTCGACAACACGGGAATTTGTCTTTTAGTCGAGTTTTCCAAGCCGGACATGACGCTGCATTTTGGCAGCCGAAGACGGTGTTTGAGATTTTTACGAGGAGTATGTTGGGGTTTGATGTTGCGACGGGGAAGATGAGTACGTTGGGAGAGAAGAATTATAGCTCGTCTGGGCCGGAAAGTAGTTTTGGGATCAAGAACCCTTTGCCTGTCTCGGCGAAAATTGGGGATTGTAATTTGTATAATGTTGAGGGGACGTGTACTATTGAGCAGTTTTTGGCGCTGAGGGATGGGACGGCGGAGGTGGAAGAGGGGGGGTTTAGGGTGGTGAAGCCCGTAGGTGATGAGGGCACGACGGGGGCGTTGAGGAGTCATTTGTGAAGGATAGGCAATGTCTTGCCTTGTCTTGTCCACGACACCGGGGGTTTCAAGAATTGCAGTCTGTAGCTTGACAAGATCCCAATCCAACACTGACACGAGCTGACATCTGACATCTAAATTCTGACATCTTATCTCCGATGTTTCACTTTCAGCCATGCATGTGAAACAGGCACCAACGTGATGTGATATACAAGGATCTGGCAGCATCGCTCACACTATCCCTCCGCCTACCATCAAGCATAGTCTCTATCGTTCGCTTACCGAAAGACATTCTCTACCCTTATGTCCTCCCTACTACTAAAACTAAACCGCACCTCCGCTCTATTCTATTTCCCCGGCGTCTTATTCCCCTATCTCCGTTTTAGCCCCTTACTATTAAAGCGTAAGGAGTTTTTTTTATATAGTAGGTAGTAGACTCCTTCTAACCGTTCTATATTAGACGTAGTCCTAGAGATAATTCGGAGAATTCGAAGAGCTAATACTAAGATACTAGAGTAAGAGAATCGCGTAGTTTAATTTCTAGAATAGAGTAGTAGAATCTTAAATTGATTATACTACTCGTATCGATACTAAAAGACAATTAGAAATAAGCGTTATTTTTCGTATATATTACTAAAAGTTAGGTCTTTAACTAAATTTAAGATAGGATTAAGGTCGTAGGCTACCTCCTTCTAAGGCTCTTTATATATAGACTTTATCCTACCTTCTATTTTCTAACTTCTACCTTCTAACTTCCTCTATCTAACCTATATTATTATATAATTAGCGTCGATTAGTTCTCGGCTCTTCTATATATAGTCTAGTATATAGAAGAAGTCTTTATTAAAGACTCGAGGAGCCTAAAGACAAATATTATAAAGCTATAGTATTAGCCTTATATACTTATACGATAGATAGAATAGTATAATAACTATATATTCTAAGTAAAAAAAATCTTCTAAAAAATTAGGAAAAGAACTAGGTAAAAGTGTAAGTTACTCCCTTACGATTATAGTAGATTTGACCTATATCGGTAGTTAGATAAAAACTCTACTCGTTCTAGGCCTACTATAATTTACGGACCTTGCTATAGGATATCGTAGTATATATATAGTAAAGTTTAAATACTATAGAAAAGGTACTCCCTACTAGATTATTTTCGAATCTTCGATATAGTATATTATATATACCCGCTAAACTCTAAACTCTAAAGTTAAATACTCTATCCTAGGTTACTATTTTTAAGTAATATACTTAGCTAATAGGAAAAACTTTCTTTACTTTTTTTCTATATCCCTCCTCTAGCTTCTAAAAAGAGTAGTTATATATATATATATTTTATAATAATCTAGCGAAAAGGGGGCCTACCTATCTATTTATTATACTATCTCTTAAGTCGCATATATATATATATAATATATATATATATGTCGGTCGAGTAACAAGTGCCGGAATGTTTCCTAATCCTAAACCTAGTTACCGGGTCCCGATAGCCTTGTGCGTGCGCTTGCGCTCTAGAATCTCCACTCTCTAGGACACTAACTGCACTACTCTGTGCCTTCAAGGTTCTTCCGCTCCGCGATCATCACATGTCAGTGCATGCATGTGAGGCTCTTCACTTCCAGCCACAATGATCATAATCATCACAAGCCTAGCAAGCCCCGATCAACGCCTTTCCAACCTGCATACACTCATCATCAAGTCATCACATACTACATAATACATCACATCCCAAAGGAAAAAATCTTCTTCTTCAAAAGACCTATTGCAGAAAAAAACTAAATTTCTGCACAACTGTGCAGAAATTTAGTTTTTTTCTGCTTTTCCCCCCGGTGTCATCTCTCAGGGATGCGATCATATGAAGACTTGACAATTTCTGTAGTCTTATATATGCCATTCGGGGTCTTGTGCATGCCATTCGGGGTCCTGTGTATGCCATTCGGGGGCTTGTATACGCTATGCGAATTATGGGTCAGCCTCTCCTCGCTGAGGCTGCGATGGTTTTCAACGTCTTCCCAACTGGTGGCGTCGTCTTTGTCCGGGCCCGTAGTAATGGCGACGGCATACGGCCTGTCGGCGGGATTGGAATGGTCGTAGAATGGATCATCGCGAGAGCCGGCCTGGAGGGCACTCTTTCCCGTGGACATGGATCGTGAGTGGTGGTTGGCGTACGTCGTGCCGGAGAGATTGCTCATGTTCTTGATATCTGACATGCGAATGTCGTGAGCGTATTTTGGATCGTGGGCAAGGTGGCGGGAGTACGTATTGTGCGACTTATTCTTCGAGTCACCCAGGCTCCCTCCTCCAGAGTAGCCACTGAGCATTGTTTTGGTGCTCGACATGATCTTGGCGAACAGAGGTTTCAGGGACGGTAGGGACGCTGCCACGATGCCAACGCATAACTCGATATGGTTCCAGACATTGAAGGCGTTGTGCCATAGAGGGTCGGCTTCGTCGAAGAATCTTGCTTGTTTCACTGCTTTGACGATGCCAGCGGCGCAAGCAAGATAACCCAAGCTGAGGATGAGCACCAGGGTGACTTTCGTCCTTCTGTTGACCTGCAGTCTCACGATGATCGGTATTGGCAGCGCTGCGAGGAGGAAGTCGGTTGTACAGTTGATGGAGCTGTTCGTCAGACCGATGGCAGAGAATGTGTTGTTGGAGAAGCATTTCGCGGTTGCCTTCTTACTTAAATTCCACGCAGCATCAATCGGAACGCATTGCCAGATCAAGGTTCCGGAGCACGCAAGCATGAAGGCAACCAGGAAAGCTGATGGCGCCGTCAGTCATGTACGCACGATACAGCTGGAGAATGGACACATACCAATGACCGCCCACAGAAAGCTCTTCCACCTCTTTCCCGGCGGCACCATGCGCATCAAGAATAGTGCGATCGATATCTTGACCAAGATGACACCCCACATCACGACCAGTGAATGGGACCACTGCCATTTTGCGAATGCAGCGTAGTCGACTTGCGTGATACACTGGATGTGTTTGCCGACGCCGTGATGAGTCTCGCCGACAAAGCACGCGAATGTTGCAACGGCCATGAGCGTGGCCGCCAGCATGACATAGTCATCCGGGCCTAGCGACTTCAGCATCGCCGCTCTCACTACAAAGCGCATGCCCATGATGATGACAGCAAGAGTCATCAGCCCTCCTGTGGTACCGAGAATTTCGTGCGCATTGCTTTCCGCGCAGTACGCTGGGTCAGGCGGAGGACCCATCTGTCTCCGGGTAAAGCGTGACATGTTTGTGGGCGATGGTGATTCAAGTATGTTCTCGACTCGTGGTATTCGATGCCCAGCGAGGGCGATGGGCCCGTCAGTGACTTCCTTTGCGATGCGACCTCAATGGCATCGAGTGGAAAGAATATCGAGTTCCAGATGGGGGTTGGAAGAGAACTACGCTTACTTGCGCATGGCTGGGATCCGCTGAGGGCTGCACTTCAGCACATTTTCCAATTCGAGTAGACCCTGCTACTTTCAAGGGCACTTTCCCGACACTTCCTGGATCTGGACCTGGGCGAAGTATTTGTGAGGGCAGTCGACCGGTTCTGGCGTTGTCGCTGAATCCCGGAATGGGGCGAGCAATTGTGGTCGGTCGAGCACGACAGGCTTCTTTCACATGGTAGTTCCGCAGAGGTGTTGATCAAATCTGCCGACGACTCCGGCAATCTTCCATCTGATACAACTTACCCCGGGTTTTGCAAGTCGTGCACCATGAAGCTGTGCCTGAATTGTAAGCCCCCCGGTTAGCAAACCTAGTCTTACAGGACATTCGCTCGCAAACGTTAAAGCTTGTCCACGGCCGATCCAGGATGGCCAGGGGAGTAAGTCTCGCCAACCATATAACGTTATTACTGTATTATCGGTACACCGTTGGGGATCCGCATGTCATCTTGATAAGATGTTCTGGAGAGTGTGGTATGCTATCAGCCTTGACGGAGGCACGGAGAGCCGCGTTGAACACTGCACTACAAAGTAGATTGTTGAGCGCACAGTATAGAATAAAGTGCCGATATCATGGTAAATTGTAAGAAAGCCATGCAGTAGCAGTTAGTATTGAAACATATAACAACACCTGGATCTGTTCACACCTGTGTCCAATGCAGATGGCTAGATGGCACGGATAGTGCTGCCCAAGCAGGTGCCGAGTGCTCGTGACAGGGAACTTTGGGAGGGATGACTGGCGGAAGCAGGGATGATGATTCGCTCTAAACGTGTTTCCGCCAGGGACTGCCTAGCAAGGATCATCGGCCTTGTCAGGGAAAACGCCAGGTGCGAGGCTATTCGAGAATCCACTCTAGCTATTCGAGAATCTACAGACCTAGGGCCGCTCCGGTCTCGGCAAGAGTATATTATTAGTAATATATACTATAGAATATTATATAGTAACTTCTAATATCTATACTAGCTACTTAGTAGAATAATAACGTAGAAAAGAAGAATTAAGAAAATAATAGACGTAGAATTCGATACTATAGCTAATTATTGTAAATAATATAGATAAGCGGTAAACCTTTAGGATTGCTTGCTATTCGAACAAAGGACTTACTAGCTACTTATATACCCTAGCGCTAAGAATTATAAGCTATTACTAAGCCGTAAGTAAATAATCTTATAACTTCCTTCTCCTTCTCTTACTTATAAATTCAACTAGACTCGTATATTCTCGAGTATTCTAATACTCCCTCTACTTAGCTATCTAGTCGTAAACTAAATAGCTAAGTCCTAACCTTCTTAATCGTTTTTATCCCTAGGACTCTTTTTACGTTTTCTTCGAACTTCCCTTTTATTAGGGGCTTAGTAAGGAAGTCCGCGAGTTAGTCCTTTATCGGAATATACTTTATATCGACTAGCTTATCCTCGACTAGTTCCCGTACGTAATATACCGCTACGTCGATATGTTTCGTTCTAGAATAAAATTCCGGATTTCGTACTAAAGCGATAGCCGCCTTATTATCCCCGTAGATAATCGTAGGTTCTTTATAGTCGTCTTCCGTAAGGTATCCGACTTACTCGAGGAAATTTCGGATCTAAATAGCTTCTTTTGCGGCGTAGGATAGCGCTAAGTATTCGGCTTCCGTAGTACTAGTCGTTACGGACCTTTATAGTTTAGTAGACTAAGATATAGGTCCTCCGGCTAGTAGGGATATATATCCTATCGTTAACTTCCTAGTTAAGTCCGCCGCGTAATCCGAATCGGTATAGATAACCGGTAACCGAGTAACTAGAGTACTCGTATTGTTTTCGTTCTTTAGGATAGGACTATACTTTATATAGTAGTCCCGAGTGTTCCCTAGGTATCTAAGGCCGTAGATACCTCCGTCGTAGTATCTTCTAGCCGGATTTACCGTAGATTAGCTTAGTCTTTGCGTTAGAAAAGATATATCCGGCCTCGTAGCTCGTACGGTCTAATTTAGTTTTCCGATTAGTCGTTAGTATCTCCGGATATCTACTACCTCCTCGTTCTTTATTATAGGTAGTAAATTCGTATATCCGTTTGCTAGAGTCGATACTTAGAAGGTTTCGTCTAGATCTAAGCCCTCTTCTCTAAGCGTATTTTCGATATAGTGCCTTTAATCTAGTAGTATAGATCTGTCGGCCTCTCTCTCGATTCGTACGCCTAGTATAAACTTAGCGGGACCTAGATCCTTTATTTCGAACCTCTATATAAGCCCGTCCTTTAGCGGTTTAACCTCCGCTTCTGTCTTCGCTAGTATAATAAGATCGTCGACGTATAACGCAACTATTAGCGTATAGTCGCTATTAACGAAGACCGATTGATCCGCGGGTATAGCGTAGAGGTCGTATTCTTTAAAGAAGGCCGTAATAGTCTTATTCTAAACTCGTCCGTATTGTTTTAGTCCTAGTACTCCTTTTAGGAGTTTAAGTACTTTATTAGTTCTAGGGACATCTAGGCCTTCCGGGATAGCTAGGTAGACTTTCTCCGTTAGTTCTCCTAGTAGGTAGGCACTTACTACGTCTATTTAGAATATAGCAAGTCCTTTACTAGCGGCGATAGCTAGGAGAAGGCGTAGGCTTTCGAGACGTATTACCGGAGAAAACGTCTTAAAGTAATCGATTCCGTAGCGTTGCGTAAAGCCCTTTCCTACTAATCTCGCCTTAAATTTATCGATTTGTCCGTTCGGTAGTATTTTTACTTTAAATACCTATTTCGGAGTAATAACGTTTATATGCCCTTTTCTGTCCTTTAGCTTAGGATAGTCGATAATCTCGTAGGTATTATTAGCCGTTAAGGACTCGATATATTCTTTAATAGCGTCTTTCTACTATCGGGAGTAAGGGCCGGTAATAGCTTCTATATAGGTCTCGGAGGTAGGTATTTCGAAAGCCTTTTAATAGTTGACTTTTAGAGCTGCTAGCCCTATTTCGTCCCTTAGTCTCTTAGGTGCTTTAGGGACCCTCGAAGTCCTTCGTAGTCCTCCTTCGTTTATATTCGAATCCGTAGGAGTAGTAGGCCTTTTGTCGTTTTTATTTAAATCGTCTTCGTCTTATAGTTTCGAAGTATCGTCTTCGGTTTTAGAATCTCTCTCTATTTCCTTAGATTCTCCCTTATCTAGGAGATCGATATCGTTATTGTAAGAAGGGTTATATTAGCAGGTAGATAGGGTAGTAGTAAATTAGTATAGTATTCGATAGAGATCTAAGAGGAGAGGGAGGAAGGCAGGCTAGTTAGCCTAACGCTAAGCGCTAAGCCTAGCCTAAGGGATTAGGACCCTAGCTTTACTCGGTCTAGTTATATGCTAATTACGTGTAACCTCTAATATACGCTTCCCTTCTAAAGGCCGCGCCCTCGTAGCCTGTCTATATTCTAATCTTAACCTCTATTACTACTAACTTAGCAGGTCTAATAAGCCGCTTAGTCCGCGCTAAATTAAACGCTTAACTACCTAATTATATAACCGTATTAAACCTTACCTCTAATATAACACAATGTTTAACTCTAACTACGCTATCCCTATATATAATAAAGTGATATATAACTACGAGAATTGAGGACTATCGACTAATTATAATACGAGCGCGCCTTCCCTACTATAATAGGTAGGCGTACGAGGTATTATAGCACTACCTCCGTTCTAAGTAATATCGTATTAAGTTCTTTGCGTCTACTCTTAAAAGACCTAGTAATGTCCGCTTTCGAGGGTTGTTCTTATTATTACGAGGGCTATTATTTACTATCGTAGTTTCACTAGCCCTAATTAGTTAGGTTTAGCAGCCTTTACTTGTTAATCTTATCTTATCTTTCAAAAAACATAGCTCGTCTAGTTTCTATAGGTAAAGGCTATTATAAGTGCAGTAGTTAAGGTTCGCCTCGCTTAAAGGGTCGGAAAGATCGAGAAGTAACCTATTATCCGTAAGATCGACTCTAGCTAGCTTAGCTCTATAGTTTTACTCTTAGTTAGTCTATTAATCGTTTAACCTTTTTAGTCCCTAAGTCCTTCGAACGGCTTAACCCCTTTTAACCTAGTGCCTTAGCCTTAGGCTATAGTATAGGTAAGGTTATCTTCGTAGGCGTAGCGACAATAGTAAGTAAGATTAATAATAGCGGCGCTAGTCGTCTTAGTACTAACTTTACCTCGCTTCTAATCTTCTTTTTCTTTAACTAATAATACACTCTATAACACTATTACTAATATAGCCGCGCCGGCCGCGCCGTCGTTATTATTATTATTACTATCCGCGCGCTTTCCCCGCCGACCGTCTAGGCTCCGAGATCTCGATAAAATAAAAGGGGGCGCTAAGAGGAGGGTCTTATAAGGTACGCTAGTAAAGAGGTAGTTTCCTAGAGGAGCAGCGAATAGTTAACGCGTTATAGCGCGCTTATTAACACTCGGTGCACGTTTACTATAGTAGTATAGTCTTATTATCCTAGTTTGCCGGCCTCTAATTAGTTAGCTAATAGCACCCCGAGGGTAGCATTATTCCTAGGCGATATTATAGGCCCTTAGCCTTCTTCTTATTCTTTATACTAGTCTAATATTTATCTAACAACTTAGTTATATCTTTAAAAGAGGCTTTAGCTTCCTACGAGTCCTATTTAGGTAAATAGCCTTGCTATCTTAGGAGGTATTCCTTCTTGCCTTACCTAGTCTAGTGCTTTAGAATACGTTCTATAGACTACAGCTCTTCGCTATTAGCTAGTATATCCTCGGATTTAGTAGGTGCTTTATCCCCTTCGCGTAGGTAGTATAGCTTAAGGAGGGATATATAGAAGGTATTATAGATAGTATAATAAGGTAGAAGCTACAACTAATAGGCCTGTATGCCCTTAGCCTCTCGAATACGGAATAGGCTAATATATCTTAGTACGAGCTTAGGCCTTGTTTTGCTATTAGGTAATAGGTGCTTACGGATACGGAGGTTCTTCGTACTAAGTATAACTATATCGCCTTATTTAAAGGTTATTAGTATATAGCGCTTATCGTAGCAGGTCTTCTAGTACTTATAAGCCTTTATTAGTTTCTTAGCTATCTTAGTATAGATTTCTCGCATCTTTTGAACTCTCTTAATAGCCGCTAGTGTCTTAGGTTAACCCGCTTCCCTTTCCTTACGCTCGGCCTCGAGCGATAGGGGGTCTTATAGTATAGCAGCGTTCTAGCCTATTATAGCTATATATAGTAAAACCTTAGTCGATAAGTAAACACTGTTATTATATACGAATTCGGCTAGTTATAGGAGGTTGACCTAGTCGTTAGGGTTTTCGTTAATATAACTACGTAGGCACTACTATAGGGTAGTATTCTGCCTCTCGGTCTAACTATCTGTTTATAGATAGAATGCTATAGACAGGCGATGCTTAAGTCTTAGCTATAGGCAAATCTCGCTCTAATAATAAGATATAAATATCGAGCCTCTATCGGAGACTATCCCTTTAGGGGTTCCCTAATAGGTACAGAAGATATTGTTCTATAGTGCTTTAGCTATATTAATAGCAGTCTAATCCTTCCGAGCAGGGATATAACGAGCGCCCTTAGTAAACTAGTCTATAATAACTAGGATAGCATTATATATATCCTTGCTACCCCTACGCTTAGTAGGCGGAAGGCCTATAATAAAATCTATTATAAGCTTAGCAAATAGCTTCTTTAGAACAGGGAGTAAAGACAACTCGCCAAATAGTAAGTGTTTTAGTGCTTTAACTCGCTAGTATACTATATAGGTCTATATATATTCCTTTATATGCCGCTTACTATTTAGCTAGTAGTATATACGCGATAGTAGCTCGTGCGACCTCTCTATACTATAGTAACTAGCGAGCTTACTGTTATAGTGCCTCTTTAAAAGCTCTTGTCTAATCGATTGTTTAGCGGGGACATAGTATCTGCCTTTAAACTTTAAGCAACCCTTGTCGTCGATCGACTAATTATTGTTACTCTTACTAGATCAAGTCTTTCGCCTACTTATAAGCTTGTCGATACGTTTAGTAGTAAAGGCGTCCCTCTGCTAAGTACGTAATAGCTTATCTGTAAACGATTAACTATCCCTATTTGCAAGGTTATTTAATAGCACCCTCGCTATTAAACGAGGTACGTATTATATATATCTAATAGCACTAGTAGCCGGATTAACTATATTAGTGCTTTAATCGCTATTACTATATATAGCGATATCGACTAGGGAGTTATTATAACTTCTCCTATCTATGTCCTTAGCCCTTGCCTTAATACGCACTATTAATATAGCAAGAGCATTAATATACTTTAAGCCGTCGCGGAGTCCGGTAAGCCGCTTATCCTACGCATACTTATTAATAATACGGGCTATAGCAATCTTATACTACAGGGTTAGAAACAAAGAATTAATGTGTTAGGTTTCGCTATCGTAATTAGGTCGCCTCGATAGGCTATCGGTAGGGTTACTTACGCCTAGCTAGTATAATATATTAAAATCGAACCCGGCGAGGTAGACGGCCTATCTAGCCTATCGACCTATAACCCTAGCAACCTTCGCAATTCTGCGGAGGTTGTTATAGTCCGTATAGACCTAAATAGTATACTATATACTATCGAGATAGTAGCGCTAGTGCTTAAAGGCCTCGATAATAGCTAGGAGCTCTTACTCGTAGGTCTCGTAGCGACGCTTAGTATTAATTATCTTCTGTAAAAAGAAGGCAATTAGGTGCTAGTAATAGTTATTATCTAATTGCTATAACATAATAGCCGATATAGCGAACTATAAAGCGTTAGTCTCAATCTAGATCTATTTACTTAGCACGAAATAGTATAGTAAGGGGACTTTAGTAAAGCGTTGCTTTAGGCCGTTAAAAGCGGCTTATACTCTATTAGTCTATTTGAACTCTCTAGATAGGTTGGCCTTAGTTTTAGTAAGCTTAGTTAGGGGTATTATATGCCGTAAATAGCCCTTAATAAACCGACGATAGAAATTAGCGAAGCCGAGGAATAACTAAAGTTCCTTAATACTAGTAGGTATTAGCTACTTAGTAATAGTCTTAATCCGGTTAGGATTAGCCTTAATACCCTCGGTTAATACGAGGAAGCTAAGGAAGGACACCTCTTTAGTAGTAAAGGTGCATTTAGAAGGCTTGTAATATAGGCTATAGGCTCTTAGGCGATCGAATACCTTACGTACTATAGCCTAGTATTCTGCAATATTAGGTAAATAGGTATAGACTAGGATATTATCTAGCTAAACTATATAGAGATAGTCTAATAGGCCCGAAAGGGCCTAATTAATATAGGACGGGAACATTATAGGGGTATTAGCTAAGCCGAATAGCATAACTAAGTACTCGAAATGCCTATAACGAGTGCGAAAGGCTGTCTTCTATTTATCGCCCTTGCGAATACAGATGCGGTAATAGGCGTCGTTAATGTCTAATATAGTGTAGTAGTAGGTACTAGAAAGGCGATCGAGGGTCTTATTAATAAGCGGAAGTAGACAGCGGTCTTTAATAGTAATAGTATTAAGCCTACGATAATCGACATATAGGCGTAGGCTACTATCCTTCTTTAGAACAAATAGGATTAGTATACTAGTAGGGCTATTGCTATACTAAATTCGACTATTAGCTAGGTTCTTATCTAGGTACTTACGCAATATAGCAAGCTCCCTTTTACTAAGGTTATAGAGTAGACTAAAAGGAACCTCTTTGCCTTCTATTATATTAATCTTATAATCCGTCTCTTTAAATATAGGCAATGTCGATGCTAAGTAGTGTTTAAACACATTAATATAGGTCTCTCGAATAGGCTCTAGTATACGTTCGAGCTAATTAGGGTCTATGCTATTAGGGGGCATAGGCCTATCGTTATTACCTAATAGGTCGACTATTAGGTTAGCTACGGTAGGTATTAGGTTGCTAATAAATAGGACCCTAATATCGTTAGGGCACTCGCTAGCGTCGATATACTTAATATCCTCTTTCCTAGCGATTCTAAATCGCTACTATTAAAGGCCTAAGTCTATAGTAACAGCGTAGTGCTTAAGAACAGGGTTGCTAATAACAATATCGGATAGAAGGCTGTCTATATCTACTACGTAGGCAGTAAAGTCTAGTAGGCGTTTATTTCCGAGGTCGTCCTTTAGAACTATAGGAATATAATAGGCTCTATAGGTTAAGTGCCGGGCTTTATTAAACTAAGTAAGGGTTAGTAGGTTAGCTCTATTTAATTGTCGAAGGTCTAATTGCTTAGCTAGGCGATAGCTAATAAGGGCACTAACTGAATTCCCTAGGTCTAGTATAACCTTAGTTTAATAGTTAGTTCTATACGTGTCCTATATAAGGTAGGTGCGTATAATAGCTAGTATAATATCGATAGTTTTACGCCGCATAAGGCTAACAGTTAGTGCGGCGCTTATTCTTTTTTCGAAGGTTAGCCTATAGGGGTAGCATTAGCGGCTAAAAGGGCTTTTCGGTACTTAGCGGCAGTACGGTCGACTCGGGCCTAGTCTCGGGGTATTACGGTTACTCGCGACAGATCGTTAAGTGACTTCTTATCACGTGCAAGCCGAGGCTTCTTTAGAGAGGCTAATACAAGCGGGAGGCAGAGACAGAATAATTGGTATAAAGGTAATTCCAATTAGTAAGTAGGTAATATAAGTTGAACGCCTCGAGCTATAAGGGCATTCCGGCGTTCCTAAATATAAAGGAGATATCTTGTCTATAGTCGTAAGCGACGTAAGCGACGCTATCGCTCTCGACCGCTCCTATCGCTCCTAGTAAGATAGAGCGACAGCTTAGCCTACTAGTCTTAGCGTCGCTCTAAGATTATATAAGGACTCTAACTAATTAGATCCGTAATACTATCCCCCTCCTTAAGCGGGATAGTCCCTTATTCCGGAACTTTCTAATTCCAACTTCTTTGCTATACTAAAGTTATTAAAGGACTTGTCTTCTCGTTAGCGTAAGGAAAATATCGCAAATAATATCCTTGCCGACTGCTTCGAAATGCCGATCCGCTACTTTTATTACGAATAGGCCGATAAATCCTACAAAGTCGATCTCCGTTCCGGTCGCTACTCCGAGTGCGCCCTATACGGCTAGTCCTATAATATACAAGTTACTCGTATAGAGTATGAAAAAATCCGGAAGGCGCGCCTAAAGATAGCTAAAGATCTCGAAGCGGCTAAAGAGGAGGAGGACCTCCTTACGCGGAAGCTTTTCGAGCATCGCGTAAAGGTCCGTCGCTTACGCAAGTCGTTGCGTATAAAGGAGGATCGGGAGATACAAGCTCTTAAGGCAGAGGAAGCCTCTATTTAATAGGCGGAGGAGCTCGAAAGAGAGCTAGGCTCTTCGCCTATAGAGCCGATAATATTCTCGTTACCTGCTAACGAGCCGTTTCCCCTAGATAGCCGATTATAGATATCGCCTTATAACTAGAGTCGTCTAGATAGGATATCCTAGCCTACCTCTAAAATTCCTAGTAGGAGTGCCGAGAGTCTAGTGTCCTAAAGGTATGTATTTTTAATGTTTCCTATCTATTTTATCTTCTAGCTAGTTAGTCTAGTAGTATAATTCTTAGCTATAAAAGACATAGTTGCTAGGTATGCTATTAGAGTCCCCGCTCCTCGAGCTATACTGCCCTAGGTCGTTAAGAACTCTAAGGCGCTATAATCGATAGGGTCTAAGAGGTCGTAGGTTCAATTCCTATACTAGTTATTTCTTTTTTGTCCGGTTTTGATATTCTTTGATTATCTGCTAATAGTTCTGTAGGTTTTCTTTTAGTTCCTAAGTGTTTTCTGAATATAGATATCCTTTCTATTTAATAAGGTATTTCTAACCTTGCTAATCTAGGATCTTTTCGACTTTAAACTTATTTTCTTCCTTAGGTTAGAAGTGAAATGTTTCTTAATACGGTGTTTCGGCGTCTGTAGGTTCTAGTATAGAGATATAGAATACTAGGTGGATTTTTGCGTCGCTCGGTAGTTTGAGTCGGTAATTAACTAGTCCTTTAGGCTTATTAATCAAAAATAGCCCGACTTTAACGTAGTCTAGTTTCTTAGTCGATCTCCGGGTTTTTAGATTCTTTGTTAGGAGGTAGACCTTATCCCCCTTCTTTAGCTAAGGTGCCATTTTTCGTTTAGCATTATATAGCCCCGTAATCTTTTCTTAAGACTCGGCAATTGCCCTTTGCAATTCCTTATACACCTACTTTAAGTCTTCTAAAGCGACTATCGCTTTATCCGCGTATAGATACTATAAATACTATTCCCCGAATAGCTGCGGATGTTTCCTAAAATTAGCGAAGAATAGTGTCTCTTTCGTAGTCTTAGATTGTTAGTTGTTTAGTACAAGTTGTGCTATAGGCAATAGCGATGCCTAATTGTTTTGTACGTAATTAACGTAGTGCCGTAAGTATACCTCTAAGGCCTAATTCTTAACTTCCGTTTAGCCGTCTGTCTATAGATAGTATGCCGTTAATAGCTTGTACTTAATTCCAAGTGTCGCTATAAGCGTCTTCTAGTAGTTTGATATAAAGAGCTTATCTCTATCCGTAATATAGGTCTTTAGAAATCCGTAGTATCGTACAAGTCTATCTAGTACGAGGTATCCGAGTTACTCTACCGTACTTGCTTCGTTAGTAGGAATGAAGTATATATATTTCGTAAGCCTATCGACTATAATAAGTATTATATCGTAGCTATGTCCTATAACCGGATCCTTAGACTTCGGTAGCTTCGTAATAAAGTCTATTATAACTTCGTCCTATAGTCTATCTAGTAGCGTCCTAAATTAGATATATCTATATCTAGCGTGTCTATTAGCCTTGTTACGCTAGCATTGTAGACATTTCTTAATATATTCTAGGACTCGTTATCGCATATATAGGAATCCGAAGCTTCGCTTAACTAGTTCTATTGTTTTTGAAACTCTAGGGTGTCTATTTTCTAGTCCGTCGTAGTGTTGTCGTATACACTCTATAACTCGTTCCCTAGGTACTTAGTATTTCCTATATTCGATTAGGAATTGTTCTTCTATGTCCTAAAGAACTCGTATAATATAGTTGAATTCTTTTGTATTAGCACTAAGGCTTCCGTCTTAGTTTGCTTTTAATATCTACTGCTATACTAGTTCGTAACCCTCTATATAGTCGCTACGGCGGCTTAGTGCGTCGGCTCGTCCGTTCTCGCGTCCTAGGGTATAGCGGATTTCGAACTTGTACTGTCCTAGTAGCTCCGACTAGCGGGCCTGTCTTCGGGTTAGTACTTTAGTCGTAGTAAAGTAAGTTAGATTCTTATAATTAGAAAGAATCGTAAGACTTAGTGCTCCTTCCGCGTATACTCGCTAGTATTGTAGTAATGCAACTATTGCAAGTAGCTCCTTATTATAGATATCGTAGTTCTGTTCCGCGGGTAATATCTTTCTCGAGTAATAGGCTACCGGGTATCGTTTCCCGTTATGCTCCTATATAAGGTATACTCCTATAGCCCTATCCGACGCGTCTGTTTCTATCTAGACCGCCTTACTCCTATCGAATAATCGTAGCGTTAGCGCAGAAACGCATTGCTTCTTTAGCTGCCTAAACGCTTCGTCTTCCTTCGTGCTCTAGTTCTATTACTTGTCTTTCTTTATAAGCTCCGTAAGGGGTACCGCTGTCTTAGAGTAGCCCTCGATAAATTTTCTGTTATAGTTAGCTAATCCTAGGAATGATTGTACGTCTTTAACGCATATAGGCGTTAGCTATTCCTATATTGACTTGGTTTTTTCTAGATCGATCCTGATTCCTATAGTGCTAATAATAAATCCTAGGAATTTGACTTCCTTCTTATAGAATTCGTATTTCTTAGGTACAGTCTTAAATCCTACTTAAGTAAATCGTTCAAAGACGTCCTATACTATTCGTATATAGTCCGCGAGAGCTCCCTTAGTATAGACTAAGATATCGTCTATATATGCGATAATGCATATATCTAGAAGGTCTCGGAGGACTTCGTTTACGAGGTCTTAATATAACGCTAGGGCATTTGTAAGTCCTATAGGCATAACCAAGAATTCGTAAAGCCTATATCTTGTTCGGAATACTGTTATCTATTCGTATCTAGCTGCTATACGTATTGCGTAAAACGCATCGTGTAGGTTAATCTTCGTATACTAGTCTAATCTAGTTAATCGGTCTTGCATTTCTTCGATGTTCGGTAGTAGGTACCGATTCTTAATTGTGATATCGTTAAGTCGTCTAAAATCGACTACTAGCCGTCCTTCGTCTAATCCGGCTTTCGGAACGAACATTACTAGTAAGGCTACCGAGGATGTCGACTTCCGTATCTAGCCTTTTTCTAATTTCACTTTTAGCTACTTGTCTAGGGTTTTAAGCTCTTTCTTAGATATTGCGTATAAGGGTCCCTATAGAGGCTCTTTCCTAGGCTGTAAGTGTATTTTATAATCCTATAGTTAGTGTTTAGGTAAGGCTGCCTTACCTCTCTTCTCTTTAAAGAGTCGCTTCTACTTAGTATACTCTTTAGGAATGTCTAGGTCCGAGATTCTAGTTTCATTCTTCGATAGCGTATAACTTCTATCCTTCCCGTAATTATTATTGTAACCCTCCTAACCTAACGGTAGTGTCGATCCTAGTTAAATACGGTTCTCCGTAATTCCTGTCGACGTAAACGTCTTACGAATCGCCCTACGTTTGTTAATCTTATCTACCTACGAACGCTACCGCTATATAGGTTAAATACCGATTATATAGTCGCATTCCTTAAATGTAAGTACTCCTTTTCTCTAGTCTATAACTAGGTTATGCTTTCTTAACTAAGGTATACCTAATACAATATTATAACTAGCTATATTAGTAATATCTAAGACAATCTCCTCGTAGTGCTATTAGATAGCTAGTAGTAACGGTATCGTTTCTCGTTCTATACTAGGTAGCGGTAACCTATCTACTACTATAAGTTTATACGCTCCTTCTCTTCTGCTTCGGGTTACGATCCCTCGGCTTTTAACGAATAATTCGGAGGCAAAGTTCCCGCTCGCTCCGGAATCTATTAATGTACTCGTCGGGTGCCTATTAACGATAACTTTCGTACGGAAGACTGCTATTAATGCTTGAGCGCTTTCGGTATTAAGGAACTCTCTTAGAACGCTCTAATCTAGAGAGTTAGTCCGTTTCCCGACTAATTAGTAGCCTAACGTTATTCTAACTAGTTACGGATCCGTAGTCCTGCCGTTCGTGCTTCTTCGGCATATAATTTCTCTTCGAGGGTATCGTTGTATACATCCCGTCCCTACGCTGCTATAGCCTTTCGGTATTACTAATTTAATCGCTAGACCGTCTAACGTATATCTTAAGTAATAATCGTCCTTTCGTCGGGTAGGACGTATCCGTAAGGCGTAATTATACTTCCTATCGGTACTCGCTCCGTAATAAAGTTATAGTACGCATAGTCTATAGGTATCCGGGGGTAATTCTAGAATTTTGCCCGTAAGCTTATCTAGAAATAATTAAATTAGATAGGATCGACCTTCCGTTGTCCGTTAACCTTTAGAAACATTTCCTCGTATTTGCGTACTAGATACAAGGCGATTGTTCGCGCTGCTATAAGTATATCTATTATAAACGTAAGGATCGTATCGTCGTTAATCCCGAATTCGTCTTTACTTTCTTTATTCGTAGTTTCTTCCTCGGTATTTAGACTTCCTTCTAAATCCTCTTGCTATTCCTCCTCTTACTAAGGGGACTCCGGTACTTCTAGGATAGCTCCTAACTCCTCCCCGGGAGGGAATAAAGCTTCTAGATCTCGGTTTTCTTTATCGTCGGTATCTAAACAAGATTTATTAATCGTTTCTTCTTCTAACTAGGATTTCGTATCTTCTCGTACGAGTCGCCTAATCTAAGGGAAGAATCCTACTTCTACTTTAGCAGAATAATGAATTTAGCATTAGTCGTCGTAATAGAATCTTTAGTAAAGGGTTCTATATACGGGTTCTTATCGTCGTACTATTATATAGATTTGTCGTAGCTCTTTCTTTACGACCTCTGCGTAGGTCCTCGGCGCGTTATTAATAGAGTATAGCTCTACTACTATTCGGTGGCCTTCTCTACTCGAGTCCTTTCGTTATATTATATTAAACTGTTCGCGTCGCACTATATTCTTGCCGCGGCAGTTCCGTGCTATATAGCCTTCCTTGCTATACGTATAGTAAGTCAATCTTCCTGCTTTCTTAGGCGAACTCTTGCCTTTTCTTCCTTTAATTACTCGACCCTTCTAAGTAGCGTCTAGCTCTATTAGTTGCGCACCGTAGTAGTTGTTCCCCTTTAGTTTATCGTAGGTACTATAGTTTCGTCTATTATCGTATCTAGGAGTATAACTAGCTTTTCTAGAAGTCTTAGAATCGTAACGTCGTTCTAAAGCTCGTTCGTAGAGCCTATCGTCGAGATCGATCGTAACCTTAACTAATATTCCTATATTATCTATTTTTCTACCGTCGCGTATAAGCTCGTCTTTAACGTTATCCTTAAGACCTCGCCGATATATTGTTATAAGAGCTTCGTCGTCCTAATCCGTAAGTTAGGCGTATTCCTAAAATTTAGCGGCGTAATCGGCATATAACCCCTTCTAAGTCAAATATTAGATAACCCTAACTGCGGTAGCAACTTCGTTAGAAGATCTAAAGACCTTCTTTATCGCACGCTTGAGATTTTCGTAGCTTGCGAAGATTCTATCCGAATTGTCGGTCCCGTTACTATCTAGATAGGTCCTAAGAAATAGTTTAACCTAATGCTAAGCCCTACCTCGTATAAACGTCGTTGCGAAGACTAGCTTTAAGTTATCTTAAACCTAGTTAAATATGAAATACATATCTATCTAGCTAACCTAGGTATCGAACTTGTCTCGGTCGCCGTAATAAAAGTCTAGCTTTCCGATCTTAAGAGAATCGTTTCCGGTATAGGTTCCGAGTGTATTGCTAGCACTAGAGGTAGTACGTCGAGTACTGCCTATCTCGCTAGGGGCGGGAGTTCCCCTTCCGACTTGTAATAAGGCACTTATCCTAAGGGCGTTCAAAGTGTTACGGTTACTCGCGACAGATCGTTAAGTAACTTCTTATTACGTACAAGCCGAGGCTTCTTTAGAGAGGCTAATACAAGCGGGAGGTAGAGACAGAATAATTAGTACAAAGGTAATTCTAATTAGTAAGTAGGTAATATAAGTTGAACGCCTCGAGCTATAAGGGCATTCCGGCGTTCCTAAATACAAAGGAGACATCTTGTCTGTAGTCGTAAGCGACGTAAGCGACGCTGTCGCTCTCGACCGCTCCTATCGCTCCTAGTAAGATAGAGCGACAGCTCAGCCTACTAGTCTTAGCGTCGCTCTAAGATTATATAAGGACTCTAACTAATTAGATCCGTAATACAGGGCCTATTATATTAGCCTAGTAAATAAGTAGTACTATTACAATTAAAGCACTTGTATCTAGTTAGGGCACTGCTAGGTCCGCTCGAATTGGTGCTAGAATTAGATAAACGATTAGAGGTATATAGAAATAAGCCCCTTCCTTATCCTCTTCCTCGCTTTAGGTTTCTACTACGGTATCGGCCTCTGCCTCTTCTACGTTAGTAGTCGTTACTATTTCTATTATTAGCAGCGTTCGTTTAAGGAGTACTTCCTTAGTTTCCTTAGTTTCTACCGCGGCTACGGTTGTTAGCGGCTAGTCGTATTTTAGATTCTAACCGTTATTATAGCTATACTATACGCTCTGTAGTTTCTACTTCTATTATAAATTGAATTCGTATAAGATTAGCCTATTCAAACACGCGGCGGCAGTCTAATTTAAGGACAAGCTCCTACCTTAGTTTAGGGCGTATTTCGGAGATCTATATAGAGTCGGTCTTAGTCGGAAGGTTATCTTCGAGGGTCTTTAAATAGGCTTCAAATAAGCGAGCCGATTAATTAGTCTTTTGTTTAGCTCGAAGGTACTAGTCCTAAGTATATTATTGCCTTAGTATAGGGTTTCTAAGGGTGTCTAGCATAATAGTCTTATAGGTTTTCTACTAAATAGTAGTCTAGTTACTAAGGGAGTCGAAATGATTATCCTAAGTGCGTTTTAGGTCGCTATTAATGTACTATATAGCGTATACGACTAAGGAATAGTCGTTTAGAAGAGCCCTCGGTATATTGCGTTAGTTAAGCTTATAGTTACGAATGTAATCGTTGTACTGCTTTCGACTAGAGCTATTAAATATAGTATAGTCCTTAAGCTTAGCATCCTTCTTTTAAATAGGTAGTAAGGAAGGCCCTACTATCGGCTTAGTATTAGTTGTTAGGGCTTCCTATAGGTAGCGAATCTCGAGGAGATTATCCTTTAGCTATTGTTATTAACGTAAGGCAGTAAGCCTGTTTTAGGTAGCTTCTTAAAGTCTCGCTACTAGCTAGGGCCTAAAGGCTAGTTAGCTATATCGACGGTTAACAATATTACTAAGAATGTCGTTAATAGGCAACGATAGGTTATCCCCTTCGATTATAGGTTCTTTAGTAGGCCCTCTAGTAGGCTCTTTAGTAGGCACTTTAGCAGGCACTTTAGTAGGCACTATACTACTAGCGTTGTCGTTGCTAGCGCTACTAGCGGCTCCGCGGTTGTTATTTCGTAATAAACCGGCTGTTATAAGGGGCGACACTAATAATATATTATTAGCCCCTAAGATACGGATATAGCGGAATTAGTAGATATCGGCCTAGTGCGATTAACTTAGTATAATAGGCCGTATAGAAGGCCTTGCTTAATAATTGGTACGGTTGTTTTAATAGAATAGTACGTATAGGTCCCGTTCTTCGGGCGTAATATAGTTAAATCGATAGTTTTCGTAGCTATACCGCTAAAAGCTTGAAATAAGAACTATCTAGCTGCTGCCCTTAAAGGGTAGATCGAATACTATATAAGAAGGGTTATATTAGTAGGTAGATAGGGTAGTAGTAAATTAGTATAGTATTCGATAGAAATCTAAGAGGAGAGGGAGGAAGGCAGGCTAGTGTTAGGGCTAAAGAGGCTATACGTAATTGGCATGTAATTAGGCCGAGTAAAGCTAGGGTCTTAGTGCCTTAGGCAGGGCTTAGCGCTTAGCGTTAGGCTAACTAGCCTGCCTCCCTCCCTCTCCTTTTAGATCTCTATCGAATACTATACTAATTTACCTACACCCTATCTACCTGCTAATATAACCCTTCTTATACAGTATTCGATCCACCCTTTAAGGGTAGCAGCTAGATAGTCCTTATTTCAAGCTTTTAGCGGTATAGCTACGAAAACCATCGATTTAACTATATTGCGCCCGAAGAACGGGACCTACACGTACTATTCTATCGAAACAACCGTACTAATTATTAAGCAAGGCCTTCTATACGGCCTATTATACTAAGTTAAGTATACTAAGCCGATATCTACTAATTCCGCTATATCCGCATCTTAGGGGCTAATAATACATTATTAGTATCGCCCCTTACAATAGCTAGTTTATTACGAAACAATAACCGTACTGCCGCTAGCAGCGCTAGCAACGACAACGCTAGTGGCACAGTGCCTACCGAAGTGCCTACTAAGGCTCCTACTAGAGCGCCTCCTACTAAAGTACCTCCTGCTAAAGGGCCTACTACTAAGCCTACTAAAGAAGAACCTATAATTCTAGGTGACGATCTAGAATTGCCTGTTAACGACATTCTTAATAACATTATTAATCGACGATATAGCTAGCTAGCCTTTAGGCCCTAGCTAGTAGCGAGACTTTAAGAAGCTACCTAAAACAGGCTTACTACCCTACGTTAAGAACAATAGCTAAAGGATAATCTCCTCGAGATTCGCCGCCTTTAGGAGGCCCTAACAACTTACACTAAGCCGACAGCAGGGCCTTCCTCGCTATTAGTTCTAGTCTAGAAGAAGGATACTAAACTTAAGGACTGCACCGTATTTAATAGCTCTAGCCGAAAGCAGTATAACGACTATATTGGTAACTATAAGCTCAACTAGCGCAACGTATTAAGAGCGCTACTAGACGACTATTCCTTAGTCGTATACGCTATACAGTACATTAATAGCGACCTAAAGCGTATATAGGATAACTATTTTGATTCCCTTTACGACTAGACCGCTATTTAGTAGCAAGACTACAAGACTATTATGCTAGACACCCTTAGAAACCCTATACTAAGGCAACAATACGCTTAGGACTAATACCTTCGAGCTAAACAAAAGACTAATTAATCGGCTCGCTTATTTGAGGCCTATTTAAAGACCCTCGAGGACGATTTGCTAGCTAAGACCGACTCTATCTAGATTTCCGAAATACGCCCTAAATTGCGATAGGAATTGGTCCTTAAATTGGACCGCCGCCGTGTATTTAAACAGACCAATCTTATACGCATTCAATTTATAGTTAAAGTCGAGACTATAGAGCGTATAGTATAGCTCTAATAACGGTTAGAATCTAAGATACGCCTAGCTACCTATCGTAGCCGCGGAGGAAACTAAGGTTCCTACTAGAACAATAGTGCTAATAATAGGAACAGTAGCAACGACCGTAGGAGAAGCCGTAGCCGACGGCTATATAGAGGAGGCCGTAATAGGGGCCGTAGAAGGGGCTCGTATCCCTATAATGCTAACCGCTCGACTAATAATAGTAGCAACAATAGCTACGGTAACAATCTCCCGACCGGATTAAAGTGCTTTAACTATAACAGCACTAGCTATCTACTAGGCTAATACGACAAACCTAAGGACTAGGCCCGAATCGACCGTACTGCCGCCGAATACCGAAAGCACCTTTTAGCAGCTAACGCTATCCCTATAGGCTAACCTTCTTATTAGTCGAAAAAAGAGTAAGCGCCGTACTAACTATTAGCCTTATACGGCGTAAGACTATCGACATTGTGCTAGCTATTATACGTACCTGTCTTATATCTAGGCGCGATACTAACTATAAGGCAAAGGTTATGCTAGACCCCGGAAATTCAGTTAGCGCCCTTATTAGCTATCGCCTAGCTAAGTAATTAGACCTTCGACAACTACCGAAGACTAACCTGCTAACCCTTGCTTAGTTTAATAACGCTCGGCACTTAACCTACGGAGCCTACTATATCTATATAGCTCTAAAGGACGACCTCGGAAATAAACGCCTACTAAACTTTACTGCCTACGCGGTAGATATAGACAGCCTCCTATCCGACATTGTTATCGGTAACCCTATTCTTAAGTACTATACTATAGTTATAGACTTAGGTAGTTAATAATAGCGATTTGGAATCGCTAGGAAAGAGGACATTAAACACATCGACATTAGCGAGTGTTCTAATAATATTAGGGTCCTGTTTATTAGCAACCTAACTCCCGCCTTAGCTAATCTAACTACCGACCTGCTCGGTAGTAATAACGATAAACTAGTGCCCCCTAATAGCATAGATCCTAAACAGCTTAAGCGCATACTAGAACCTATTCGAGAGACCTACATTAAGGTATTTAAACACTACTTAGTATCGACATGGCCTATATTCAAAGAGACAGATTATAAGATTAATATTATAGAGGGCAAAGAGGTCCCTTTTAGACCTCTCTACAACCTTAGTAAACGAGAGCTTGCTATATTGCGTAAGTACCTAGAGGAAAACCTAGCTAATAGCCGGATACGGTATAGTAACAGCCCTACTAGTGCCTCTATCCTGTTCGTACTAAAGAAAGATAGTAGCCTACGCCTCTATGTCGATTATCGTAGGCTCAATACTGTTACTATTAAAGATCGTTGTCTACTTCCTCTTATTAATAAGACCCTCGATCGCCTTTCTAGTGCCTACTACTACACTATATTAGACATTAAGGACGCCTATTACCGCATCCGTATTCGTAAGGGCGATAAATAGAAGACAGCCTTTCGTACTCGCTATAGCTATTTTAAGTACTTAGTTATACCATTTAGGCTAGCTAATACCCCTGCTATATTCTAGTCCTATATTAATCGGGCCCTATTAGGCCTATTAGATCACCTCTATATAGTTTACCTAGATAACATCCTAGTTTACATACACTCTCCTAATATTACGGAATACTAGGCTATAGTCCGTAAGGTACTCGATCGCCTAAGGGCCTATAGCTTGTATTGCAAGCCTTCTAAATGTACCTTTGCTGCTAAGGAGGTGTCCTTCCTTAGCTTCCTCGTATTAACCGAGGGTATTAAGGCTAATCCTAATCGGATTAAGACTATTACTAAGTGGCCGACGCCTACTAGTATTAAAGAGCTTCAATTATTCCTAGGTTTTACTAACTTCTACCGTCGATTTATCGAAGGTTACTCGCGGTACGTAATACTACTAACTAAGCTTACTAAAACCAAGGCTAACCCGACTAGAGAGTTTAAATAGACTAACAGAGCACAAGCCGCTTTTAACGGTCTAAAGCGACGCTTTACTAAAGTCCCCTTATTATACTATTTCGTACTAAACAAGCAGATCCGAATTGAGACTAACGCTTTACAGTTCGCTATATCGGCTATTATGTCCTAGCAATTAGATAATAACTATTACTAGTACCCGATTGCCTTCTTCTCGAGGAAGATAATTAATATAGAGCGTCGCTACGAGATATACGAGCAAGAGCTCCTAGCTATTATCGAGGCCTTTAAGCATTAGAGGCACTATCTCGATAGTATATAGTACACTATTTAGGTCTATACGGACTATAACAACCTCCGTAGAATTACGAAGGTTACTAGGGTTATAGGTCGATAGGCTAGATAGGCCGTCTACCTCGCTAGGTTTGATTTTAATATGTTATATCGGCTAGGCGTAAGCAACCCTGCTAATAGCCTATCGAGGCGACCTAATTACGATAGCGGGACTTAGCAATCTATTAATTCATTATTTCCAACCCTATAGTATAAGATTGCTATAGCCCGTATTATTAATAAGTACGCGTAGGATAAGCGGCTTACCGGACTCCGCGACGGCTTAAAGCATATTAATGCTCTTGCTATATTAACAGTGCGTATTAAAGCAAGAGCTAAGGATATAGATAGGAGAAGTTATAATAACTCCCTAGTCGATATCGCTATATATAGTAATAGCGATTAAAGCACTAATGCAGTTAATCCGGCTGCTAGTACTATTAGATATATACAATGCGTACCTCGTTTAATAGCGAGGGTACTGCTAAATAACCTTGCAAATAGGGATAGTCAATCGTTTATAGATAAGCTGTTACGGGCTTAGCAGAGGGACGCCTTTACTACTAAACGTATAAACAAGCTTATAAGTAGGCGAAAGACTCGATCTAGCAAGAGTAATAACTAGTCGATCGATAACAAAGGTTATTTGAAGTTCAAGGGCAGATACTATGTCCCCGCTAAACATTCGATCCGACAAGAGCTTCTTAAGCGATACTATAATAGTAAGCTTGCCGGTTACTATAGTATAGAGAGGTCGCACGAGCTACTATCGCGTATATACTACTAGCCAAATAGTAAGCGGGACATAAAGGACTACGTAAGCACGTATGCCGTATATTAACGAGTTAAAGCACTAAAGCACTTACTATTTAGCGAGTTGTCTTCACTCTCTATTCTAAAGAAGCCATTTACTAAGCTTACAATAGATTTTATTACAGGCCTCCCGCCTACTAAGCGCAAAGGTAGCAAGGATATATATAATACTATCCTAGTTATCGTAGATCGGTTTACTAAGGGCGCTCGTTACATTCCTACCCGAAAGGATTAGACGGCTATTAACCTAGCTAAGTCGTTATAGAATAACATCTTCTATAGCTATTAGGGAACCCCTAAGGGGATAGTCTCCGACCGGGGCTCGACATTCACATCTTACTATTAGAGTAAGATTTGCCTATAGCTAAGGCTTAAGCATCGCCTGTCTATAGCATTCTATCTACAAACAGATAGTTAGACTAAAAGGCAGAATGCTACCCTGTAGTAGTACCTACGCAGTTATATTAACGAGAACCCTAACGACTAGGTTAACCTCCTATAGCTAGCTAAATTCGTATATAATAACAGTGTCTACTTATTAACTAAGGTGTTACTATATATAGCTATAATAGGCTAGAACGTAGCTATGCTACAAGATCCCCTATCGCTCGAGGCCGAGCGTAAGGAAAGGGAAGCGGGTTAACCTAAGACACTAGCGGCTATTAAGAGGGTTCAAAAGATGCGAGAAATCTATACTAAGATAGCTAAGAAGCTAACAAAGGCTTAAGAGTACTAAAAAACCTACTATAATAAGCGTTATATACCGATAACCTTTAAGCAAGGCGACATAGTTATACTTAGTATAAAGAACCTCCGCATCCGCAAACACCTATTACCCGATAGCAAAACACGCCCTAAACTAGCACTACGGTTCATTGGCCTATTCCGAATCCGAGAACCGAAGGGCAATAGCTAGGCCTACTAGTTATAGCTTCTACCTTATTACACTATCTATAATACCTTCTATATCTCCCTCCTTAAACCGTACTACTAACGCGAAGGCGATAAAGCGCCTGCTAAGTTAGAAGAAGTCTTAGCTAATAGCGAAGAACTATAGTCTATAGAACGTATCCTAAACTATCGGACTAGACAAGGTAAGAAGGAGTACCTATTAAGATAGTAAGGCTATTTACTAGAATAGGACTTATAGGAAGCTAAAGATTCCTTTAAGGATATAACCGAGTTATTAGATAAGTATTAAACTAGCGTAAAGAACAAGAAGAAGGCCAAAAGCTTATAATGTTACTATTAAGGCCTAGGATTAATGCTACCCCCGGGGTGCTATTAGCTAACTAATTAGAGACAAGCAATTGTTAGCAACAAAGGACAATAAGACTATACCCGGCGCGCTACGACGCGTTAATCAATTAATCGCATGCTCTTTTAAAGGCTCTACCTCTTTACTAACGCGCCCTATAGGTCCCCCTCTTGTTCCCTTATTCTAACGAGGCCTCGAGGCCTAAGCGATCGGCGAAGACGCGCGCGTAGCGGATAGTACCGGCGGTGTATTAGAAGAAACGGTATACGCCTATGTTAGTAACGGTATTGCGGAGTGTGTTGCTGTTTAAGAAAGGAAGGATACGGCTATATTAGTAACGGTATTGCCGAGTTGTTATTAGTTAAAGAAGGAAATTAGAAGTAAGGTAAAGTTAGCGCTTAGACGACTAGCGCCGCTATTGTTAACATTACCTGCTATTGCCGCTGCGCCTATAGACACAACCTTACCTATACTACGAGCCGGAGCGCACCCTACTAGACAAGTTAAAAGAATAGCTATATTAAAGGTTTGATTAAAACTTTGATTAAACTTTAAGCCGCTTAAAAGATTAAGCGACCGATAGACTAACTAACTAAAGGCAAAACTATAGAGCTAAGCTAGCCGGGGTCGATCTTACGGACAATAGGTTACTCCTCGATCTATCTAACCCTTTAAGCGAGGCGAACCTCTACTACTACACTTATAATAGCCTTTACTTATAGAAACTAGACGAGCTGTGTTTTTTTGAAAAGATATAATTAGTTGATACTTAAAGGCTGCCAAACCTAACTAATTAGGGCTAGCGAAACCACGAACAATAATAGTCCTCGTAATAATAAGAACAATCCCTCGGAAACGGACAAACCCTCGGAAGCGGACATTTCTAGGTCTTTTAAGAGTAGACGCAAAGAACTCGGTACGATATTACTTAGAGCGGAGGTAGGGCTGTAATACCTCGTACGTCTACCTATTATAGTAGGGAAGACGCGCTCGTATTATAATTAGTCGAAGGCCCTCAATTCTCGTAGATATATATTACTTTATTATATATAAGAATAGCGCAGTTGGAGTTGCATATTGTATTATATTAGAAGTGAGGTTTAATATAATTATATAATTAGGTGGTTAAGTGTTCAATTTAGCGCGGACTAAGTAGCTTATTAGACCTACTAAGTTAGTAGCAATAGAGGTCGAGATTAGAATATAGATAGGCTACGAGGGCGCGGCCTTTAGAAGGGAAGCGTATATTAGGGCTAAAGAGGCTATACGTGATTGGCATATAATTAGGCCGAGTAAAGCTAGGGTCTTAGTGCCTTAGGCAGGGCTTAGCGCTTAGCGTTAGGCTAACTAGCCTGCCTCCCTCCCTCACCTTTTAGATCTCTATCGAATACTACACTAATTTACCTACACCCTATCTACCTGCTAATATAACCCTTCTTACAGCTAGTTAGCCTAACGCTAAGCGCTAAGCCCTGCCTAAGGCATTAGGACCCTAGCTTTACTCGGTCTAGTTACATGCTAATTACGTATAACCTCTAATAGTTATCGTCGTTATCCGTAGTAGGCCGTAGAGTAGGTAGTTCTTCTCCGGATAGTAGGCTACTTCCCTTAGTCGATTCGTCGAATTTAACGCTAGTATAGATCCCGATAGCGTTCGTCTAAGGATTATAAATCCTATACTATTTCGTAGACTTCGTATATCCGACGAAGATTCCCGGGAATGCCGTCTTTTCTAGCTTATCTTTCTTTTTCTCCTTAGGAATAAACGGATAGGCTAGGCAGCCGAATACCCGTAAATGTTCTCCGCTAGGCTTTCTTCCGGTATAGAGCTCCTCGGGAGTTATATCCTTTCCTTTAATAGGTAGCCTATTATATAAATAGGTAACCGTATAGGCCGCTTTGCCCTAAAATTGTTTAGGTAATCCGGACCCTTCTAAAGCCGCCCGTACCTTAGTTATAATAGTACGGTTTTGTCTCTCTGCTACCTCGTTTTAGTCTAGAGTATAGGGCGTCGTTGTCTCGATTCGTAGTCCCGGATAGGCCTTAAGAGCTTTAATAAGCTCTAGAGCGTTATCGATTCTTATAGCCTTTAGTTTCCTTCCGGTTTCGAGTTCGGCCTCGTTTTTCTAAGCCTTAAAGGCTTCGTATACGTCGCTTCGGTAGCGAGTAAGACGGATATCTAACCGTCTCGTAGCGTCGTCCGTAATTGTTAGTATATACCTATTTCCCCCTAAGGTACTATACTTATACGAACCCTAAAAATCAATATATACCCTATCTAGGCAATAGTCTGCCTTTTCGGGTTCTTCTCGACTTTATCGTCTATCGGACTTCGTAGTAATATAAGTCTCGTAAGACTTATTTAACGTCGAAAGCTCCGGGACTCCTAGTAGTACTTTATATACGTTTCGTTGTTTTTCGTCTCCCGGATATCCTAAGCGTCGGTACTAAAGTAGCGTAGTACCTTTAGTCGTAGTAGTAGCTACTCTCGAAGTCCCGATAGATTCGGATTCTTTTAGACTATAGGACCTTCCGACGCGTACCTCGTTTACTAGTTCTTCGTTTCCTCTTCGAAGTATAGCCTCTTCTTTAGTAAATAGAGTCGTAATATCTCGTTCCGAGAGTTAGCTTATCGAAAGCAGGTTATAACCGATCTCGGGTACGTATATAACGTCCGGAATCGTAGTCGGAATTCTCTTAAACCGGACGAGGGTTGTATAGGACCCCACGACCTTTATTGTTTTGCCGTTTACTAGAGTAACTTTTCCGGTTATTTCCTTCTAGTCCGTAAAGTAGTTCTTATCGTTAGACATATGTCTAGTGTATCCGGAGTCTAGGATCTAATCCCCTTTATTAGATAGTCGAGTCGTAGAATCGATAGCCGTCTAAGCCGCGATCTTAGATTCCTCCTTATTTTCTTAGATTTTTCCGTTCTTTTAGTCCTATTTATACTTCCTATAGTCCCGTTTAAAGTGCCCGATCTTTTAGTAATAGTAACACGTCTTTCGTTTAGCTTTATTAGGCGTATTAGGCGTATTAAGCGTATTACCCTTCTTTCCGTTACCGGCCTTATCTTTCGCCGATTCCTTAGTATATCGGGCTACTACTTTATCGCCTTTAGAAGTAGTAATAGCATATTCAACGTCCCGTAGTCGTTAAACTAGTTCCTCGTAGGAAAGAGTAGATAAACTAGCCGCCTTTAAGGCGAATATAGTAGACGAATACTCTTCTTCTAACGACGATATAAGGACTGCTTTCTTAGAGGCGTCCGAAGGAACTTCGTCTTTATCCGCGGCCTTAATCTCGGATTAGATTTACGTAAGAGCTAAAGCCGTAGTATCGATATCCTTAAGAGCTTTAAAGGAATAGAAATAGGAGAGTAGCGTCGAAACCCGTTCCTTTATCGATACTTCGCTTACTTCCTTTATCTTATCGATTACCTCCCTAGTCGTACGTAGTCCTAGGAGGTGTATACGCTTATCCCTAGCCGTAGACTTAATAAACGCAACTGCTTTTACGTTATCTTTTTTAGCCTCTCTTGCTTTAGCCGAATCTTAGCTTATAGCTTCCGGTATACCGTTCCTATACTTCTAAAGGCCTTGTCCGAATAAATAGTCTTAAATTAGGTCGATCTAGATAGTATAGTTCTCGGTAGTAAGTTGCGGAATTCCCTTTACTATACCGATAGTCGTCTCGGTAGTAGATATCTTTATCGTTCGATTCCTCGACTCGTACTAGTCGTATCGTTAATATTTTTAGATCGTTTAGTTCGTATTAGTCGGTTCTTTTCGCCTATAGACCGGCGTCTATAGCGGAGCAATAACCGTTATCTTATTATTGTTCGAAGTTAGTCGCTTTCTTCGATTTATAGAGTAACGTCGGATAAGGTTTAACCTTACGCAAGCGGGTTGCCTAATCGGGTAATTTCTCGAACTTTCTTGTTTCTTTACTTGCTTTCCGGGCTTATAACTATTGTAAATAATATAGATAAGCGGTAAACCGTTAGGATTGCTTGCTATTCGAACAAAGGACTTACTAGCTACTTATATACCCTAGCGCTAAGAATTACAAGCTATTACTAAGCCGTAAGTAAATAATCTTATAACTTCCTTCTCCTTCTCTTACTTATAAATTTAACTAGACTCGTATATTCTCGAGTATTCTAACACTAATCCTAACTATTCTAAGTATACTACCTACCTAGCAAATAAGGTTCTATAACCCTCGTATCGATATATAGCTCCTACTATATAATCTTAGTATAGTCTAGTACTACTACTAGCGCTATAAGTACTAGTAGAGTTCTTAGAGGTACTAAAAGCCTCTATATAGATATCCTATCGTACTACCTATACTTATAATAGCTAGAGTAGTAGTCTACGTTATCCCTAACGTACTTATACCTCCTATAGGCCGTTTTATATATATAGCCCTTATATAAACGTTCTCGTAGTACTAGTAGCGATAGAATAGGCCTCCCTAGCTTAGCCTATCTTATCGCTTCTTACTAGTTAATAGCGGCCTATTTAGCGGCCTATTTAATTAGCTTAGGTCTAGTAGCCTTACGCCGAGTCGTACGACTAAGTCGCTTATTAATCCGCTTAAGTAGCTAAGAGTCTAGTACTAATACCCTTCTATACGAAGTACTTCTATTATAGGAGGTCCTTAATTGTTTTATTAACTACTAATTTACTAGCGAGTCGTAACTTCTTAGCCTTTTACTAGCTATTTAAGATATCTTATAAAGTAGTAGATACGATAGGCGATTCCTAATTTCCTAGTCTCTACTACTAAAACGGAGCTTAATAGCGGCTTTAATCTATTAATTAGTAACGCCTATAGACTTTAACTATAATATAGCCTTAATAATCTCTATTATACGAGCTCGGCGGCGGTAATTAGAATTTAGCTAGCGCTATTAGATAGACTACTAGATAGTTATAGTTAGAGCTATTAAACGTAAGAGACTATATACTATTATTAGGGTCTTTCTAGTCGTCCGTAGTAAGGGCTATAAACTAAGGGCAATTATACTTCTTTAAGCGGCCTTTATAAATTACAAGTCTTATTATTAGGATAAAGAAGCCTTCTCTCGTTACGCTTCTTCCTTGCCGTCTCGCGTAATGCTAGTATTAAATACTTAGTATAGCGTAGTAAGAAGATCTAGTAAGTATAGTCCTAATTACGTATATAGCCGGTCCTTCTAAGCTTAGGCCCTTTCTCTAATACAAATATATCTATATAGTCCTTAGCTACTATAATACTATGAAATAGTCTCGCCTAACGCCAGGCCGTAAAGTCAGGATCGGGTCGAGGATGTTCCGCGATAGAGTTGCGACGGAGGGGCGGGGGCGGGGCACCGACGGCTAAGACGGGAGCATCGTCAAGTCTGACTTCACTTCGGGGTCTTTGCTTGCCAGCCTTCCGTTCGCTCGCTCTCGTCATCCCTTATCACACTATTTTGCCTCCGTCTGCACCGTATTATTACGCTGTGCCTAGCTGGGATCTCCTCGCACCGCACCGCAACGCTGCCCAGCACACTCGGATTCGTGGTCTCGACTCTCCGGTGACGGTGATGCCTGCGCAACGTGACACCGGCGATGCACCCACCCACAGAATACCGGCTGTACCTGTACGGCCCTCGTGGACGTCCCGCCGTGGCACAAGAACACCGCAACCAGCTTTTCTCGCTTCACTCCAAGGCCGACGTGGCGCAGAGTCCGGCCAAGGTTGTTCGAGACTGCAATACCGGTAACTGTATCTATGTTCCGGGAGCATGGCATGGGTCGAGGATGACCGATATTAGACTACGGCATCCTACCACCAAACGTCGATCTAATTTGAGCCGTGCATCCGCGCAAGATCGCACAAACCCTATTCTTCCGGATGACGGGACTTGTGCCCTACGATAGAGTTGATACATAGACAGGTGCTTCTTCTCCTCGCACCACCTCACTACCCACGTGGCTCTGTGAGACTTGGAAGCTTCGCCATGCGCATTCAGGAGTCACTCCTAATACTGCTCCCCATTTCAGCAGCCGCAGCGACTTTCCAAGTCGCCGACACCTCTGCCTCCGACACACTCGCTGCTATAGCGTTGCGGAATGTAGCAGCACAGCACTCAAAACGACAGAACCGGCATGCGCCCGAACCTGACTCCTCACAACCACCACCATCATGCACCTTTGAAACAGCATCAATACGGCGGGAATGGGAGACATTATGTCGCGACGAGAAGAAAGCATACATAAAAGCAGTCAAATGCCTACTAGAAAAGCCGTCCATCAGCGGCCACCTGGTCCCCGGCGCGAGGAGTCGCTACGACGACTTCCTCGCCACCCACATCAACCAAACCCTCACAATCCACGGCACCGGTAACTTCCTCTCCTGGCACCGCTACTTCACCTGGACCTACGAACAAGCGCTCCGCAACGAATGCGCCTACCAAGGTCCCTTCCCCTACCTCAACTGGCCCAAATACGCCCTCGACCTCCTCAACGCGCCCCCCTTCGACGGCTCCGAAACCTCCTTATCCGGAAACGGCCAGTTCGACCCCCAAAACAACGGCACCTGGGTCCCCAACGACCAACAACGAAACATCAAAATCCCCCCCGGCGGCGGCGGCGGCTGCGTGACGACCGGTCCCTTCGCAAACATCACCGTCCGTCTCGGCCCCGTCTCCCCTTCCCTAAGCTACGCCACCCCCAACCCCCAAAAAGACGGCCTAGGCTACAACCCCCGCTGTCTCCGCCGCGACATGTCCGCCTACGCCGTGGAAAAATGGGCCAACGACGCCCAAATCTCCGCATTAATCACCAACTGCACCTCCCTCCTCACCTTCCAAAACACCCTCCAAGGCAACTTCCCCTCGGGCTTCCTCGGCGCCCACACCGCCGGCCACTTCCTAGTCGGCGGCGATCCCGGCGGCGATCTGTTCGCTTCGGCGGGCGATCCGTATTTCTGGCTGCAACACGCCCAAATCGACCGCGTCTGGTGGATCTGGCAGAATCAGAAAGCCGATCGGGAGAGGATGGAGATCATCGCGGGACAGACGGTGTTCGGGGTTGCGAATTCTTCGTTGACGACGCTGGACGATGTCATTGACTTGGGGGTGAATGGGAAGGGGATCAAGATTCGGGAGGCGGTGGATACGTTGAAGGGACCGTTTTGTTATGTTTATGAGTGAATAAGACAGAGAGAAGGGAGAGGGGTTGGAGGGCATAGGGTGGGAGTTGTTTGAGCTTTTGGGTGGGAGTGGAGGTGGATAGATGCATCATCCCCCCCCTCCCCCCTCCATCCTCCCGTGATCGGGTTCCTAGGACGATCATGATTATTGCATGTGGTGGAAGTAGTAAGTAAGTGACTTGGGGTTCAGTCAACGGCTGGGCGCTGGCTGGCTGGCTCTGCTAGAAGAAGTCGCGGCAACGACAGAAGCATCTGTATAATAATCAGTAACGGTGTGAAATGCATGCCTGCATACTTTGAAAAAAGTTTTCGTTCACTTTTCTTTCTCTGAAATTGTCATTCCAAGATCGTGATCGTTTCAGATGGTATACATACTAATCGAGAGCAAACATCGATGGTATCTCTCGCTGTTAAAAACAACCAACCGATCGTCATAAAATGGACTTCATAAAGGCTCCTTCCTTCCTTCACATGATGCTCATAGATCCATCAATATCATACAATACACATGCCTCGGTCGTGACTGTGCTCCATGACGCCGCGCTGAGCATTCATTGTGTGTGTGTCTTCCGTATAAAAGTCATGTCAAAATCATCGGGACCGCGTTCTCCATGATCCGTCGGCAACGATATCGAAGCGGACGTTGCGACTCATACCAGGTCCGTTCACACGCGATATCCCACCCCTCTCAAGCCAAGGTCGCAAGTTTTTGCATTGACTGACGTCGAACATTTCGAGATATCGGCAGCCTTCTACTACGGCTTCCACGCCTTGTCCCGTCACACGCACACAGCCGCGCACGCTGAGGTATCGGAGCTCGAGCAGGTGTAGGCCGATGCATCGAAGACTATTGTCGCTGACTGCTGAGCCGCAAAAGGCCATGTCTAGTTTTCGCAGTGCTGGTAGTCCAAGACTGAGAACTTCAGTCGCAGTGTCGGAAAGAGCGCAGCAGAATGATAAGTCGAGCTCGCGTAAGCCTCGACAGCCGCCGACAATGCCAACTATTGCCTGGTCACTGAGGTACGTGCAGTCAGCAAGCACAAGCCTCTTGAGAGCACGAAAGTTGTAGACTGCCCACGAGTGAAAGCCTGCATCGGAAATGCTTGTGCACCTCGTGAGGTCAAGGCTTTCAAGTCTGTCGGCCGCGTGTACTGCAATATGCGCCATGCTTCGATCCTGCACATGCTTGCAATACGAAAGTGTGAGACGTTTCAGCTTCGGTGCGCCGATGACTGTTCCCGGTGGAGGAGGCGCAGGGGCATGTTCTGTCGCAGGAGAAATCGCTGAACCACCGTGTCGTCGCATGCCCGGTCTCTTGCCGTTGGGTGGATGTGGCGCAGGTGGAGGCAAGTGCTGGCCTGCTTTCTGCTCTGGAACAACCCAACCGACTACTCTCGCGAGCAGAGTGTCGCCAACCTTTCTGCAATTGCTGAGGTCAATCTCTTCTAGCTCTTTTGCCTTGTCGACGAGTGCAAGAACAGCTCCCGCTGTGACGTCCCATACCGACTTCATTTTCCAGGCCTTGACTGAGCCTGAGCAAGCTTCAACGAGTACTTTGAAGCCCTCATCCGTAACGTGAAAGCAGTTGGAGAGATCCACATCTCTGGGTCTGTTACCGACGAGCGGAACAATGACGTCCCGAAGCACCTCATCCGTGACATACTTGTTGTACTGAGAGAGGTTCAACTCGTGAAGGAGATCTGGTGAAGTCTGGATGAGGTGGTGCCAGTGCATGCTCACTTGTCGGCAGCGCATGATGGTTAAGAGGTCCATGTGCATGAAGATCTTGACGAGAACCGTGTCCGGGAGCTTGCCCTGACCAAAATTTGACGGGATCCGCACCAGACTCGGTCTTCTCGTGGTAACAGGACTAAGGCGTGATGGAGAGTTTGGTGAGGCGACGGATGACGATGGTGACATCTTGTATGGGAAAGGTTTGAGTGGCGAAGAAGATATGACCCGGACTGCAGGCGGGCTTGGTGTGCGATTTTCCAAGGCTGACATCTGACCATCTGCTGGCGGCAAGGGAGGCGCGAGGGATGATCTTCTCGATCTCGCGCGCATGTTGTCGAGATTCTCGTTGAAGAACGGGTCTGGATCGATTGGTTCCATGTTGGGAGTGACGACGGGCGATGTCTGCTCTGGGTTGGCGATAGGGAGAGGGTCCTCAAATTTCACAATCGGCAGGTCTTTTCGCCAGTCATTGGGTTCCTCGTTTTGCTCGACATGGCCGGACTGGTCTAGAGGCTCGCTCGTGTCAATGCCGCCTCCTCCGCCAACGGGTCCTCCGACATCTGTCATGACGATATCGTCGTCCCTCCGCGCAGCTTTGAGCCGCCGCCGAGCCTCCTGCTCCACTTGCTGTCGTAAATCGGAGCCACATCGCTGCCACAGATTGTCTAACACGTCGCCATTGATGAGCAGACACTCGACGTAATTCACACTCCTCACGGTTGCTGTTCTTCGCGGTGCCAGACTCAAACTAGTCACCTCACCAAAGTACTGGCCAGCACCCAGACGAGCTCGCACCTTCAAGTCATGCTTTGGTGAATTGCTGTTCGTGTCTGCACTCGTGGGCGTTAACGGGATTGTTTTGGCGGAGGCGGGCACGTCTGCCAGGACCTCGACATCACCTTTCACGATGAAATAGACCTCTCTCCCGCTGCTTCCTTGCTTGACGATTTCGGTGAAAGGCGGATACGAGAGAGGTTGGGCGTTGACTCCTAGGAAGTGCAGAATATCTGACGGCAAACCGGAGAACAGGGGCAGTTCTTTCAACAACTGCCGTATGGTCAGTGGAGATGTGCCTAATGCGCTGGAAGCGGCCACTTCTGCAATGCCGGGCGAGGGCGATTTCCTCTTCTTATTGCTTGTGACCTCTCCATTGTCCAGCGATCCAGCGTCTCCCATCTCAACATCGCCAGCAATCCAGTCACGTGATCTTTTTCGAGGCGCGACTGGAGGCCTCATGCTGCCTTCTTCTGCACCACCCGCACTTCTTTCCTTCTTTTTACGCTCCAGAATGGCCAGTCTTTCCAGTGCTTCGTCTCTTATTGCTCTTTCGACGTCTGGGTAGCTGGGGAGCTCCTTCTGCAAGTCTTCCTTGTTCAGGCGAACGACCAAGCTTCGCGTCGTAGCGACAATGCTTGCTGTCCTCGGCATGTCCATCAGAATACCGATCTCGCCAAAGAAGGATCCGGGTCGAAGCTCGGCATACGTGCTCTCGCCATCGCGACTCGTCACGCGTACAGAGCCGCGAACGAGCCAGTACATAGCCTTGGCATCTTCGCCTTCCCGAATGATTTCTTGTGATGGTTGAAATATGCTTGGACGTAGGCTCTTTCCAATGGAGAGGAGGAAGGATTCGGGTGCAGTCTGGAAAAGAGGAAATGCTTTGAGTCGATCAAGCAATTCAAGAGGTAGGCCTGTATCAGTGGAAGAGCCGAGGGGTGAAGACCTGACAGGTCGCGAGGGGTTCAGGTCGGAGTCGTAGCTTTGGATGAGACTCAAAGCATCTGGAGGAGTGGAGGCTCGCGAGGTGTGCGTAGGGCGGAGAGGGTGTCGGCGCATGGTATGCGCGCTCTCAGCGTGACGATCGAGTCGGGAGGAAAGCGCGTACTTGTGTAGAGCATGGAATTGGAGCTCGCGGACCATGGAATTGCAGAGTTGGAGAGGATGGATTGTGCTTTTCTTTCACGCGAACCGTAAGCGGTGGGATGCTGGCCAAGCCAGTCAAACGGCGAGATGCTGCTCTTGCTGCGGCCAGCCGACGCGGCGATGTCTAGCGGTCAGAAGTATGGTGTTTGCCCATGGAGCATGGATGGCGATGGCGATGGCGATGGCGACGGCGATGGCGCTGGCGATATTGTGTGGAGGGATTTCGGTGTTCGGTGCTTCGTGCGGCGGGCAGGCTGGTCTGAGAGCAAGTACGTTCGTGCCTCGTTCCCCAGATGTTTCGCGTGTCTTCTCGTGCTGGTTCTAGGGTGGAGGAGTGGTATTGGTATTTCGGTATTTCGCGCGGCGCAGTGGTGGTGGCAGCATGCGGTCGCGGTCGCGGTCGCGGTCGTGACTACTGCCAAGGTGGGAGAGGCAGTGTGCAGACTCAGACCAGCGCGCATTCCATCGCACGACGAGGAGGTGTCGTCAATCACTCCCACGCTATGCGCGAGACTACCGCATGTGGGAATACAGTATGAACATGGTCCTGTCACTCACTCACAACGCGCCCAATCCCACGCACACGCACACGCACACGCACACGCACACACACACACCACCGTCGCCGTGCACGCATGCAGCATCCATGGGAGCACGCCGGCTATTCTATCGCCCCACGAACAGTCGCCTTCTACAGTCCTTCTAGCGCCGGGAAATGCTTCTCCCGTCACATGATCAACGACTGCATTGGGCTAGTCAGCACGCGCTAGGACTGCCGCAAATTCCACCTGCATTTCGACGCACTTTTCCCTTCTTCCTTCAGCATGTGAAGACAATATTCAACGTCAGCCTGAGTCTTCATTCACAACACCATGCTCATTTGTGGGAATTGCCGGAGTATGCCCACTTGCAGCCACCTGCCACTCCTGAATCTGATAGGAACACCTTCTGAGTGATCTGCTTCCTTTCCAAATTGCGCATGATCACACTTCTCCCCTCATACCGATGACAATGTTCGGGGAAAGATTGGCCCATATCTTTGCAACTCCGGCAGTTGTGCAAAGTGTGGCCTCGTCAATATATCGACGCTTCGCCATCCAGGGCATCGTCTTTTGATCTGCCCAGGAAAACCCAAGCCATAGAATAACACAGCCGAGCTCAGAATCCAAATATGGAAAGCATCCTGGTATGGAGCTGCCGCATGTCATCGCGGCTACGGCCGCGCTACGATCTGGCTGTCCTTTCAAAGGGACATCTGAACAGCATCTCACTCTAGATACGATCATACATCCTGCCTTTGGTGCAGTTTCTAGCATAAATCGGCTACGTGCCCAATGATTCTTCTTCCCCTCGGCTCGATTCGTATCCGTACCGCTCGTAGCGTTTACGAATGTCTATATTCATGAGAGCAGGACGGAGGGCACGTGCCGTCTCATGATGTTAGTCTAATCCACCATCTGGCACGTCATTTTCTGACATGATTCCTCGGGATACACTCAGCACCATAAGCTTCGCACCGGGATCAGGACTTGGGTAGCAAGTCGTTTTCACTTCCAGAACAGGCCGTGCAACATGCTACCCTCAACTCGATCGTTTTACGAGATATTGAGAAGGATGCTCCGGAGTATCGGGTTCGTCGGCTGCACTATGAGATGTGTTTATGCTTTACGTCAAAACTTGAGGTTAGATCATTGCATCACGACGGTCAAGACATATATCACTCCGAAATAAAGTATCGTTTGAGCCCTGCAGTGCTTGTCCTAATCGAGCGGAGCGACGGAGTGGCGCTTAAGAACATTGTCTTGAAGGGTTATATGCTCGAGGGCTATATCGTATCCGTAAGAGTGACTCCGGGTGTTGCCCGTCTACAGTTTTTTGCCTTTTGGTATTGTCCTTTTTCTGGCTAAGTCTTACATTTCTCTATGTTCTTTATTTCTCTATGTCCTTTATTGCTTATCCTTGCTCTTCCTGTATTACTCTTTCTTTGCCCGTTTACTATTAAAGGTCGCTGCAGGTTATAGTTTGTTTTACTGTAGAAGGCTACTATGGGTTGCTTACGGAAGAGGCAGGTATAGGGGTGTCGTATCGCATAGTGCTAGTCGTGCTGTATGGTGCTAGTCGTATCGCATGGTGCTAGTCGTGTCGTATAGTGCTGGTCGTGTCGCATAGTGCTGGTCGCGTTGCATGGTACTGGTCGTGTTACATAGTACTGGTCGTGTTGGCGCATTGTAGTATTGCCTTTGTTATTGTGTGAAAGTATAGCATGAGGTTGAAGGGCACGTAACTCGGATTCGATTTTAGACCAATTAGAGGGCTCGGTCAGTTTTGCCGCTTTTGCGGGCGCATGATGCATCTTTGAAATTGTCGCTCCGCAGCCTCCGCTCGGAAAAACGGAGTATTGATGTGTTTAGCTGGCCATCACCACCACACATTCGACAAGAATTTGCTCATCTGCCAATTCCAGGGTGCAGCTATTAGTGCTATCGTATTGAGGCCCTATTCTTGACAAGCTTTTCGAGCAGTCAGTCAGCTTCGAAGCTTGGCCGAAGAGCACCCCATGTCGACCTATATATACTATACGACAGACCTAGCAAATGGAGGCTCTTTAGCCCGATTTGGTAATATACGAAAGCTTCGCGGTGGAAATGCCCTTTGAACACCACCGTACAGCCTGCACATCTTCAAAGATAAGCCGCAATTGGAGTTCCTTATCCGCTATAGCCCGCTTGCGACAGCAGGAATAGACCAGTCTGAAGCGGAATGTCGACAGGCCGACGAGATGTATAAGAAGCTCCTCATCTTCATCTGAAAAAGCCAGAAAAGTTCATCCAGCTTCACCAAACTCATATACATTGCAGCAACAACAGAACCAAAATTTCCCAGCCAAGACAAGACAAAATGCAGATCAAATCCATCCTCACCGCACTCGCAGCCTCGACTGTCGTTCTCGCCAACCCAGTCCCAACAGAGGTACACACACCATCACCTTTCAACTACCCGTAAACCACCAACCTTCCCCAACCCTCTAACCTCCAGTCCACACAGAACCTAAACCCCCGCTCCATTGACATCGACGCCACCCTCCTCGCCACCATCCGCCTCGAATCCTACAACTACGCCACCTCACAAATCAACCAAGTCCCCAGTGCGGCACAAATCTCGCAAGCGAAAGTTTGGTGGCCTGCCTATACTTATACATATGCTTCGACGACCGCTTCTTGGAATTATGATCTTTGGAGTTGGTATTATTGTTATCAGAATTATCCGCAGTATATTAACACTTGGTGGAATCGGTGGTGTCCGCTGTATCCGGGGTGTTGGCCGGGGGGAGAGGGGTCGTGTTAGATTAATAGAGGGAAATGTAGGGGATGGGGAGGGGGGTGGGGATAGGATGGGTGGAGGGGGATGATTATGCTAATACGATCTTTAGATGGATGATAGATAGTTGGTGGAATTGGTGGCATCCACTCTACCCTGGCTAGTAGATGAAGGTTGGATGAAGGGAGGATGGCAATGATTACGGTTGAATGATGCTTATGCTACTACGATCTTTAGATGGATGATAGATGGTAGGTGGAATTGGTGGCATCCACTCCACCCTGGCTAGTAGATGAAGGATAGATGAAGGGAGGATCGCAATGATTACGGTTGAATGATGCTTATGCTACTACGATCTCTATCTATATAGAAGAATTCTTTTTTTGGAGAATTTGATGATACCGCTTTCTTTGACTGAAATTTTTCACTTTTGAAACTTTGCTAACCGTCACACCGATGTGGCTCATAGTGAGGAACTGCCCTATACACGAAACCTTATTGAAATTCTTACATTAGCAACAGCATTTTTCATCATCATTATCAATCGAAGAAAGGCGTTCTGTTCTGTTCCATCACATTGACCTAGATAGACCATTCTGGAAGTCCGAAAATAGCTATGAAAAAACATTCACTCATTCATTACACCTTCCCCCCTACCTTAACTACTCCCACCCAACCCACCTCTTAACAACCTCAATCCAATCCCCCTCCTCTTCCTCTTCCTCACCACTAACATCCCTCCTCACAGCCCCAGTCAAAACCTCGATCCCCTCCTCCTCCTCCCCATCCTCAACCCCATCCTCCTCATCTTCAAAATCCCTCTCAAAAATCCCCGAATCCGAATCCCAAGCCTTCAAAAAATCCGGACTCGACTCGAAATCCGCGTCGTAGGGAGTTCCGTCACCGGATGGGATGTTATAATCTTCATCATCATCATCCTCGCCACGTTTGTGGTGGAGCAGTTCCTCATCATATCCTTCGAGACTCCAATCAATTTCCTCTTCCCCCTCACCATTACCATCCTCATCCTCAACATCCCGCTTCAGAAGTTCCTCATCATACCCTTCAAGACTCCAATCAATCTCCTCTCCTTCCTCCCCACGTTTCTCAATCACAATCCCCTCTCCCTCCTCATCTTCACCATTCAGTAAATTCTCATCATACCCCTCCAAACTAAAATCCACCGCATCCCCGAATTTCGCCTCCAAAGCCCGTTTCTGATGTTCAATTAATTCCCTCTTCGCAATAACCTCATATCCATCCTCATCCTCTTCATCATCGTTTCGGATCACTTTATGATGAGGTTTCAAAATCCTTGCCGCTTTCTTCGGAATTGTGTCGGTGTCGCGGGTGAGGAGGAGTTCATGATCATATCCTTCGAGAGAAGTATCGACATTGCTTTCGCCGAATTCGGTTTGGACGTCTGAGATTTCGCTTGCGAGGGCGTTGCGGGCGTTGAGGAGGTGGGTGTTTTCGTTGCTGTGGACGGAGAGGGCCAGGAAGGCGATGGGGAGCCAGAGGAGGTAGAGTGAGCGGAGCATTTTTGTGGGAAAGTGAGTGAGTGAGGTAATTGTGTTTGTTGTTGTGGCGTGATGAAGGGATAGGGATAGGTAGTTCGTGATCTATGTTGTAGTTGAGATGGGCTATTGAGAGCGTGTGCCGAGAGCCGTTTTCGGTCATTGTTCTTTGCTTTCAGGTCGAGGGTCACCGGATCAGAGCTACAGAGAAGTTGTCAAAGAAAATATTGTGGCACGTGATTGATTTGTTTATCCCTTGCTTGCAAGCACAGGCGATGCGATGGCATTTGAAGTGTTCTTCAATGCTTACAGCAGAAGTATAACGCGGCTTCCTCACAACTACATTAATGAACGTCGTGCAGGCGAGAGAAGATGTGCAATCAATTGACGTACCGTACCACATGGAAAAATCGAGATGCCACATTCCTGGCGGCTTTCGGCTTTCCTGGAATGTAAGGCTCGTACAATGCATTGTAAGGATACGACGCTTTCTCGTCTCAATCAGCATCCACTTTCGCCTTCTTTCCCATCCCTGTTGGAGTCTCGTCGCCACCACGTTTCCTCTTCCCCTTAGCAGAAGCACCACCCTTTCCGCCCTTAACGCGATAGGTACCATCTGGATCGGCACGCCCTCGCTTCTTGCCTGCGATTTGCGGATGATCATCCACAAACGCAAGATCGTCGTCCTCTGCCATAGATACTGCGCTCGGACTTGCCCCTTCCCTCGCACGGCCGACAGCTCGATCTCCGACTTGCTTGGCGAGATTCCTCTTCCCACCTCCTCGGCCAGGGGTCGGCTTGATATCGTGCGATGCAAGACTTTCATTGTCATCAATATCGGCATGGCCTGTATGCTTTGCGTGTCTTGCCAGCCAGTTGTGTTGACTTTGAGGATTCAGCAACTCGATCTGACGTTCCACTTCTCTCGGTGTCATATCCGCCCAGTGCTTGTGAAGACTCGCCTCGCCTTCCTTGTCTTTCTCGTCCATCTTCATTAAGCTGACAGGATCGCCGAGTCTTGCGTCGAGACGCAGCAGGTACGAATCTTCTTGCTCTGCTGTGAGATAGCCGGCGGGCTCGGCACCCTGCAGCTCATCCGGCAGTGTGCCATCTTCTGGAAGGCGAGGATGCGGTGTGTCGGATTCTAGAAATTCGAGCGTAGATACGCCTTGTGCGGCGAGCTTCTTGTCAATCTGCTCTCTGATGACATGAAGATCGAGATTCGGTATGTGACCTCGCTGGACAGCTAAAGTATAGTCTAGAAGTAGTTGATTTGCGCCTTCTGGTGTTACATCGCTAGGGACAATGTTCGGTATGCTCGCGACTGCCGTGTGCTCTTCAGGGAGAGTGATGTTGAAACGGAGATCGGGCGGTAGCGCAGGACTCTGGTTCAGGTCGAGCAGTAGATCGAGCAGTCCACTAGATGTCGGTTAGTCTTGCGTCTGATAATGCTGTGGATGTGCCATACTCGAGGCTCTCCCTGAGTCGTCTCGCGATGCCTTCCAGCTTCTGCTCTTCCTTGAACAGCGTCTTGTTCTCTTCCAGCACTCCGTCGAATTTGTGCTTCATCTTGCGGTACTTCTTGCGCCATGACTTGTATGGAGGGTATTCTGCCGCCGCGAGCGACTTTCCTCCTGTAGTCGCGTGTGCTTGTGGTGGGATTTCGGAGTCGGACATGTTCAGCTCGATCGCTTGGCCCAATGTCCGCGCTCGTCTGGTGAGATGAGGTTGAGGAGGTGTCGGAATGTGTGGATCGATATGGTCGGAGGTGATGCGAGGTTGTGATTGTCGTTGGAGACGTGGTTCTGTTGCCGTGAACGAGCAAGGCGCGACTTGCCGAACTCCGAGTGGTCTGTGCGCAATTTTCCTGGGCACGAGCATTCATGACCTCCCTCTTTCATGTGCATGTGCATATGCACGTCGAGTTGATCATATGACATACATTCAGACTACTCCATAACCAGAGCAGGTCTCCTTGATCTCTGGAATCTCTCAGCCAATTCTGAGCCCCGAGCCTCACATCCAAGGATCCATCTGCTTCCCACTTCACAATCGCAATGGCATCTGCGGAATCTACCGAAGTTGCAGATGAGAAGTGGTGCAGAGAGAACGGACTGCCATCAATCGACCAGCCTTTCATACAAAAGTACCTCGATGGCAGGGATGCTTTGGTGGCGCAGGAAAAGCAGCAACGTGCTGATCATGCCTTCCGGGAGATGCTGACCCCCATGGCCAAAGAAGCAGCGGCAGTCATCTCGGCGATCAGATTTGAAGAAGAGCAAACGTTGTGGAATTCCGACTTTGAAGACAGCATAGCCAAGACCACAGATCAACCAATCTATCCCGGCATGATGTTCTCCTTGGCCAAGGAGCGAATGGAGACCAGCAAGCTCTGGCAGATAGTCAGAAAGATGCCCAAGGGCTGCTTGCTTCATTGTCATCTGCATGCCACCGGTGATTTGGACTGGCTGATTGAAGAGGCTTTCTCAACTCCAGGCATCTGCATTTTGGCGGAGACGTCATTGCATACCAAAGATATCCGACAAGACCACCGCGTGCCATATCTATTCAAGTTCGCAAGTACGGGGTTGCAGTCTGAAGGTCCACCACTGTGGTCAGAATCCTACAACCCCAACGATCTGATCCCAATCAAGACTGCCGCAGAAAGCTTCCCAGAGGGTAGGTAGTACAGAAGGCTTTAAGAAGTGGGTCAAGTCCCGAATCACGCTCTCCGCAACGGACGCTATTTCACACCACTTGGGGCCAAACGATATCTGGTCCAGATTCATCGCTTGCTTTGGTGTCATCAAGGGTCTCGTCAACTACGAACCCATCTTCAGAGGTTTCCTCAAGCTGTTCTTCCGGGGACTGCATCAAGATGGCATCAAGTGGGTCGACATCAGGTGTGACTTCAACGCAAAGTTCACACGCGAGGGACAGAATGAACCAGATGCTGATTTCATACGATGGTTTGAAGTGCTTGATGAAGTCTTGGAAGAGTTCAAGGCCTCCGAAGAAGGCAAGGGCTTCTGGGGAGCGACTGTGATTTGGACAAGCATTCGACAGTTTGGACCAAAGTATGTCATGGAAGATATGCAGAAGTGTATTGACACGAAAGTGGAGTTCCCAGATCTCTTGCTCGGGTTCGACTTCGTTGGACAGGAAGACAGAGGTCGTCCACTCGTAGACCTCACACCCGAAATCTTCTGGTTCAAGAAAAAGTGCGCCGAAGCGGGAGTAGACATACCTTTCTTCTTCCACGCTGGTGAAACGCTTGGTGATGGCGACAGTGTTGACGAGAATCTTTTCGATGCTGTCCTGCTTGGCACGAGGCGAATCGGACACGGCATTTCTTTATATCGGCATCCACTACTGATAGAAATGGTCAAGGAAAAGAAAATCTTAATCGAGTCCTGCCCAGTCAGCAACGAAGTCCTCAGATACACCGGCAGCATCAAGATGAACGTCCTGCCTTCCCTCATCGCGCGAGGCGTACCCTGCTGTCTCGCGAACGACGATCCGGCAATACTTGGGCAAGGCACGAATGGCATGACGCATGACTTCTGGCAGGCACTACAGGGTTGGGAAAACCTTGGACTCGCCGGTCTGGCAAGTCTGGCTGAGAACAGCATCCGATGGGCGAATTTTGAGGAATGTACGGCGAAAGAATGGCAGCAGGATATCAAAGACGGTGCTTTCGGGAAAGGCGTCAGAGCAGAGAGGATGCGTGAATGGGCGGCAGAGTTCGAAAAGTTTTGTGCTTGGGTCGTTCAGGAGTACGGAGCTGATGTTGATGAGAATAGCTTGGACTGAGCGCCACTGCGGAAACGACAGAGCGAGATATTAGATTCATGAAGAACATGATTCAACCAGATGGGAGATACTAGACTTCAACAGGCCTTAGAAAGAAAGAAGAGGCTAGATAGTGCCAGGCCGTGTCGCGGAGTTTGCCCACAAAGCGCTCTCTGGACAGCTCGATCAAAAAAAAATCTGTTTGCTGCAGTCGCTGCGTCGGCCTATAAACGTTTCGAATTCACGTTGTTGCTCCTGGTACTGGCATCCAGGAATTATCACTATACGCAAAGATCTGATCAAGGGCGAACAGGATGCGGAGCGAAGTCGTGAGACCGCTTCACTAGCTATTGCCTTTACATGTATTCACTCGCATGTGCGCCAAGAAGCGGCGGACCCACAATGCCGAATGCACCACACTATACCAATCACCAGCACCCCAAAACAAAACGCCAAAATGTGTCGCTTCTGCCACCCTTGCTAAGAGTATCCAAATCGGCGCAACCGCGCCCCCGGTTGGTTGGGAGACCGCAACAAGGCATATTGACCTATGCTGGAAAGTGGTGTTCGCGTCTGTTCCTCTGCCTAGACTCCAGAAGGAGATCCTGGGATGATCCAAAAGCACCAACCCCCCCATCAAAAGTTCGAGCAATCGCCACGGTCACAATCACTTGCAACACCGTCTACAAGTGATCCGGCAGCCCCGCCGGACCCCGCAAGGAAGAGAACTGCACTACAGTAGCAACCCAGCTAGTCGCAACTACGGAAAGAGCATTGCGCAGATGTACTTATCCAAGCGCACTCCTCGTCGGGGTGAACAAGATGCGGAGTGAAGTCGCGAGACCGCTTCACTGGCTTTTGCGTTCATTCACTCTCATGTGCGCCAAGAAGCCGCGGACCCACAATTTCTGCCGCCTATGTAAAGGCTTGTCTGACTGTGTCCTTCTGTCTCTGTGCCTGATGCCTGAGGCTGCAACTGCTGCCACACTTCATCTTTGGACTCCGTAGAATAGTCCTTCTTCGGAATACATCATCAGTTACATCAAGTGAATCTCGGTCCGCTTCTGTGGCGAGGGATGAGGTGCAGATGAGTGGGCTCTGTGCCGTGTTGACAGATGGGTTCGGCACGGTGAAGGACGTAGCGACAGCGACAACCTGGAACCTCCTTTGAGCGGATGTCAAGGTTCGTGTCAGGAAGTGGCAACTCCATCTTTGCGCGACGAATAGCAAGGCTTGCCAGTTCAGTGTCATGGAGATCTCTCGGTCCAGTTGGAGCCGCAGACGTTGGCAAGGGTGCTGACGTGGGTGTCGTGTCGACACCGAGCCCTGATCTGGTCTCTCAGGTGCGCCAACAGTGCGGCATCCTCGCGAACAAGTTCATCGGCGGCATACCACACGATCTCATTGATGAGCTCTTGGTCGACACTAGGAGAACTACGGCGTTGTTGTAGATCAACATCCACAAGTCATCGGTCTGTAGGGGGGACTTGTTCTGAAAGTGGTGTTCCTCGTCGCCGATGACAATTGACGATCGTGCGGCGCGGGTGTCCTTGAGGTAGCATTGTGTATACTGGTTTTGAGTGTTGTGTACATAGACGAAGCCGTGAATTTAATGGAATGAAAAATGAAGGAATCGAGAGCCAAGAAGTCCAGGAAAGTGCGAAGATGGAGAGGAAGAGCAGAGTGGGTGCTGGTGCTGGTGCTGGTGCTGATGCTGCTAGAAGAACCGAGTGCGCTCGCCAAAAGATCCAGCTGTCCGCCGAGGGATCACGGAGGCTGACCAGAACGCGCGGCTGGTGAGAGTGGTGATTCCAGCGCTTCCGGGGATAGAGCCAAGGTCCAGTCGCAGCGCGAGTGCATAGTGGACGGTGAGTGGAGAAGCAACAGGCCTGCCAGATGCGAATGGATCTTGAAATTTCAGAGCAAGACGGATCCAACCCAAAGTTGCCAGCAGCATTATGAACAGGCGCACTGAATCGTGGCGGCTCTACCCAATTGCTAGGGGAAAGAGTGTGGTTGAATGCTGTCTTCTTGCATGGGATAGTTTCATCATGAGCAATAGATGGATCCATTCTCTTCCTCTTGAGGCCAGCCTTGGGCGGTGTCGGGAGCTGTCCACCATAGGCCGAGGCGGCGTGCTCTGATCTTGTTGCAAGATGCGCCAGCGTCAGACATCGAGGCTGCCGATTCGTCAACATCGCAGATTGAGCCGTGTACAGAATGCACAGGAACAGCGGAGCTGGTTGCGGCATCGGCTCACTCTGCTAGTGCACTCGTTATATATAGGGCCTAAGGGCCTTAGCTTGTGTATAGAGTGATTGGAGTTTTGTGTATACGGTAGCAAGAAAAGACCAGGTAGAAAGTCCAGAGTAAAGAAAAGAAGACGTGAAAGTCGGCTCCTTCTCGCAGTCTTCAAACGCCACGTGAGGTATTCTGGTGTGAACGGGACGGGACGGGACTTGGTGAGGATAGACAGCCAAAACGGCTTGCTCTAGAACGGCCTTATCCGCGTCGGCGAGACCAAACATAGGCATGTTCTGCTTGCTTGCTACACCAGTCTGCAATGCGGTACTGCTGCCAGTCCCAGAAATGTGATCGCGAATGTTGGGTCCATTGTCGTCGAAGCTGGTCGGCCCTCCATTCTGAGAGACGAAGACCGACCTTGGCGTTGATATCGTCAGTCTTCCAGTCGATTCTAGACGGGCAACCGTCCTTGGCGTTGCCCTGGCCAGCGAGGTAGCCAAGTCTCAGGTTGGCGAAGACTGGCTGTGTAAGTCGGGAGGGCTGTAACTGCGGCTGGAGCTCATCGCTGTCGATTGTAGCAGGATCGTTGAGGATAATATAGTCGTCGTTGATCGTACGAGCAGGAATGGTGTGGGGCATGATTTACGAAGCTGGGACTGTGAGCACTAGTGCGGCCATGTTGATTAAGTTGCAGCATGAAGGAAGCATTCAGTCAAGATGGAAGACGTTGGCACTTCACCTTTTCAACATCAAGGTAGCCTGCAGCCTGTGCAAGGGCAAGCGCTCCCGGTCATGGTGGACAGGTGAGACGGAATCTCAGATCCTAGGAGGAGCGGGAGAAGGAGAAAAAGCAGCCGAGGGGAAAGAAGCAGCTGGGTGAGATGTAATAATATAACGGAACTCCCGAGAGATCTGTGGACCGCAAGGCGGTGTCTTTTGCGTATAAAGTGATTCAAGTTTTGTGTATAAAGACCAGAAAGAAGAGCATAGTGATGATGAAAGTGTATCTGTCGATGTGGGAATCAGCTCATATGCCTTTACTTCGCTTCTGAGTTTTCGCAGTCCAGTCCACTCACCGCTTCGATCTCGGCGAATCTGTACTCATCCGTGCCAACTCATCACTTTTTCTTTCAGCTGAGAAGTGGATATGAGTGGTGGCTGGGGTGGAAGCGGGTATCCGTTGACCATGGCTGTTTTTAGCAAGGGAGTTGGATGAATGATGGATCGGTGAGTATCATCTTGCTTCTTGCCGCCGAAGCGATGCTGCAGCTAGCCACGGGATTGAGCTGTTGGCTGATGTTGAGCACCGCTACCAAGTGAAACTCTCGAGTTGCTCAAACAAAGGAAACGGGTATCATTCGAACGTGATTTGACCATGTATATGATGACTCCATGCGTAGTTTCCCGCATCCCATCCAAATATACACATGTATCTTGAAACACACACCCGCTCCTCTTCCTGCTCCGCGTACGGATAGCAGCAGCTCTTATCCCCACCCCTTTCAGCTCTTCTGCATCTACGAGAGCGCCTCTTCCGCCTCCTTAGCCGCCTGCTTGGCATTGGCGCCCGCTCTCCAGATTCGTGCTACGGCGGCAGTCAACCCGACATCGTTGGTCTCAAATTCGTACCAGCCCCAGCCGACAATGCCGACAGCGAGCACATTCAACCAGTCAAAAGCTTTTCTCCAGCCGGGTGCTCGCCATGTTGGGATGTAATCGGTGATGACGGATCTGGGTGTAAGTGTCAGTGGGAGTTCTTGCTTTCTTTCGGGTTAGACTGATGAAGCATACTGGAAGCCAATGTATGTATGCAGAATAATCAAGCCGATCAAAGTGCCGTCAAGCAACGGGTTAAGTGATCCAACTGCGAAAGGCATAATCGTCATTGGAATTAAGCCCACGGAGACGAGTCTGGAGCATGCCAATTAGCAAATCCGTCCCTTCTTTCCAATATGCCTGCACGCGATCTCGCCTACCTCTCAGCAGTCCAGTGATAGCTTCCATGGCTCGGGTGCGACTCAGGCACTCTGGTCGGATCGTTCACGGTTCCTTTAATGACCTGTGGCATGGGCGGCAGAATCCTCCTCGCAGCAGAAGTCTGAAATGCTGCTCTCTGTACTGCCCATGTTGGTCTCGAAGTCAATTGCGCTGATTGTCGAAGGGTGGAGTATGCGCGCTTTGAGGAGAGTTGCTCGAGCTGGCGGAGCATCGTGGGACGCAGGGCGGAGGTGGCCATGATTGCGGCGGTGGTGAGAGGTGGGAAGACAGATACACAGATTGTAGAATGCTTCGGGTATCCGGGGTTGCGTCAGCCCACTTCACCCCTCGCCCCAGCTCGGGGATTTAAGCTATACGTAAAATCGCACTTTCCTAGTAGGCCACACGTAAAACTCGACACTACGGTATATTGTAGAGCATATAAGCCGGGAAATTGATAGTGAGTGCGATTACGGTTAAGAAGAAGGCATATTGCGACCGTATATATTAAATTAGACTATATAGACCTACTATTTAGACCTGCTATTGCTACGCTATTAACGACCTTCGCGTATACGCCGCGCTAACTATATAATCGACTACTTTACAAGTCGGTCTATATATCCTTGTTTCTACCTCTTATTAGCTATATTAAGTGTCTTCTTCTAGCTTAATAGGGTTGTCCTTATAGCTAGCGACCTCGCCTCGATAACGGCTAGTTTTCTTCGGAGGCTCGTAGAAATAGCGCTTCCGCTACACCGACTCGTAACGACGGCGAGGGTATATTAAATAAGGCTAAAGTATAGTATATAGACCTTTATTAAGTACCGCCTTATCTTATTATAACTAGTCGAGTCGAGTATTAGGCTCTTACGCGAATAGGCCGTTCAATCGTCGCTTAGGCTTAACGTTAGTCTACGTTAGAAGGTCGCTTTCGTCGTAATTACAAGTACGGCTCGGTAGAGATAGTATTATTGTCGGACTCTAGGTATAGGTAATGTCGCCGCTCTTACTCGTTGCAGTATAGCGCTTATAATCGCTAAGAATGTTAGCGTACGGATTACTAGTCTTCTTTAAGGTAGAGGTATTATTAGAAGTAAGAAGGCGCTTATCGAAGATACGTTATAGTAGCTTATCGATAGGTTACAATTAAATGTCTAACTACTTAGTCTTACTATTATTATTAAAGACAATACGGAAGGCCTTACTATACTTCAATCGATAGGTACGCGCCTTATTATAGGCCCCCTTAGCCTCGCGGAGCATCTTCTAGTATCTATTGTTAGCTAGGTCCTTATCTTGCTAAGTAAGTTATAAACGCAATTTATTAGCCTCGATAGTACCTGCTCGAATAAGCCGATTAGGCTATTCCTTCTACCGCTTCTTTACTCGTTTAATAACGCTCGTAGACTAGTATTTACGCTTGTATTCTTCACCCTTATAGATAGCCGCATTAACTAATATATTATACGCCTCTTCTGCTTATTTTATAGGTAACGAGGAAAACGGGTTAAATAATAGTAATGTACCCTACGGGGCTGTCTTTAGATAAGAACGTCGGAAGGCCTTACGGGCTTCTATAGTACTACGAGACGCCTTAATCGTACGAGGGCTAGTCGTAGTATTAAGGAGCTATTATAGCAATTCGAGGGTCGGTGTTCGCTAAGGCGGCAGAGGCGGTAATAATAGTAGACCTTAAGCAATTAGGTTTTCGAGATCCCTAATATAGTAGCGACGGTTAGCGAGACACTAGCCTTCCGGATCGATAATAGTAGGCTTAGTAGAACGTTCTTCCTTAACCGACGCGATATGCTCCTACTAAGCCGCCTCCGCTATTGCTAGTAATTCCTTATGCCGGGCCTCCTCCTATACTAATTCGCCCTTAATTACTTGCTAGTTCTAGTTATAGTTAGTAGCTCTATACTAATCTCGAATATGCTTATAAGGAACCTCCCTATTAAGTAGGAATATACTAGTCTTCCGGAATGCCGACCTTATATTATAGGAGGTAAATGTTTTAGCCCGAATAGCTAAGAGGGCCTCGATAAACTTAGGTATTCTAAACTCGCTAACTCTACGGTATGTAGCGTTTAATACCGCTTGCCTATGCCTTAACTTATATACCTAGAAGAGGACAACATCTAAAGGCTATATAAAGTGTAAGGTATATAGTTATAGGCCCTATAATTGGATCTTATATCGCTTTGCAAAGGCTGCAAACTCCTTAAAGCAATAAGAGCCGTAGTTATCGCATAGGAGCACCCTCTATTCTTCTAAATCTTTAGGCCTCGTCTTCCGCTTAAACTAGCGGATATAGTGCATTGCGGTGTCGTTAGTTATATAGCTAGACTTATTAATAGTAATTAAGAAGTTATCCTTGCCTAAGAACGAGGGCGTTAGTTAGCAAGCGAGTAACGTTGTTATTGCCTTAGGCAGTTGCCTTACCTTCTTTTAGTACCTACCGCTCTTAAACTATTATATCTTTAACAATCAACTAATAATCTATTACCTTACCGAAGGCGTTAACGGTCTCGACGACAGTTACGTACGTACGGTTACTATTATACTCGGTCTAGGCGCGCCGCTTCGTATCTATTGTAACGATATACTTATTGCTACTAATTCTAATCCGGAAGCTAGTCTCGTCGAAATTCTATAGGTTCCGCGGCTTTATACTAAGTCGCCTTATTATAGCCTCGAAGCGGTTAAACTAGCTCCTTATCGTCGAAGGGTCGTAAGCCTCTTTACGCTATACCTCGATAGGTTTAGACTTAACTTTACTAAGTCTATAGCGCTTAAGAAAGCGGTCCGCCTAATCTACGCTAAATAGTAGTATTATATCCCTCGAAACCCCTTCTAGTAGCAGGCTTACTAGTATCTCTATCGCTATAGTAGCGATTAACGCTACCGGTAGGAATATGCCTATTGCGTCCCTCTTTTAATAATAATCCGCTAGAGCTAGCTCTTAAGACTTATCTAGCTTAGTATTCGTCTAAGGACGATTAAATAGCGATCTACGGCCCCTTAACCGCTAGTAAATATAATAATATAGGCTAGTTGCTTTCTTACTCTTATAAAGCGCTCGAATACTAACCTTCTTATTATCCGATTTAGCCTCTAACTCGCGGTACCTCGAAACGACTCGATCTACTACCCTCTCTGCCCTCTCCGTCTTAGTTAACCGCTCGGCTCGTATCCTCTTTACGTTTTTGCCCTTATTACGCCCTATACTAAGTTTTGTATATAATCTATATAGTAAAACATAAGAAATAGGAGGAATACACGCTTTAGAATGAGGTAGACGCGCCTGCTAAGGATTATATAAGAAATAGCGATAGTGAGGTCTATAGCTACTACATACTCGGATAACCTTACTAATACGATATTTAGACTCGCGGTTTAATACTGTATAGACCTAGATACCTATATAGGACTGGAACATCGACAGTATCGAGTTTTACGTATAGCCTACTAGGAAAAGGCGATTTTACGTATGGCTTAAACCCCCGCGACAGCGGGTGTGAAGTGACTGACGAAACCCCGGATATGTCGTCGTCGAGGATCGTAAAGACCTCGGGAATAGTCGCTTTGGTCAGCTCAATTGTTATTGGTTCGCTTTGTGATATGGAGTTTTGGCCAGCATATGTGAGAAGTGAGAGAAGAAAGGCCCTCAACGGTAGAATGCTAATATGTGCGATACGCTCGCTAAATTGCCTAGGAATTGATCATATGGCAAGTGTGAAATGTTTTCGCAAAGAGTTGCTGATGTTGTGTGGCATCTGGTACGCTGTCCACACATTTTGTCCACCGCATCGCCGGCCGTGACGGAACGCCGAGAAAGTGTTTGAATGTTTGAATGTTTGACTACACCCAACCGCATCCCATCCCTCGCGCACCACACATTCCCGGCTATGGCATCAAGAAGGCTCGCGCTGAGCGTACAGACAGGCCTCCGCGCCCAGAGAGCCATCAACGCCGTCAAGCCGCGATCAAACATCACCCGCCGCGCCCTGGCAACTCCTGTTAGCCATGGATCCACCACCGAGTCGACCACCTTGAGCAATGGCTTCACCGTACGCTGCCATTGACCCCCGAAAATCATGCCAAAAGGCAGTATAGCTGATAAACATTGTCCAGATCGCGACCGAGTACTCCCCATACGCGCAAACCTCCACCGTCGGAGTCTGGATCGACGCCGGCTCGCGCGCAGAAACTGACAAGACCAATGGTACCGCACACTTTCTCGAACATCTCGCCTTCAAAGGCACGCAAAAGCGCAGCCAGTCGCAATTAGAACTTGAGATTGAGAACATGGGCGGTCACCTCAATGCCTACACTTCCCGCGAAAACACCGTCTACTACGCAAAGTCCTTCAACAGCGATGTCCCTCAATCCGTCGACATCCTCGCCGATATCCTCCAGAACAGCAAGCTCGAGAACTCTGCTATTGAGCGCGAGCGAGACGTTATTCTCCGGGAACAAGAGGAGGTCGACAAGCAATTGGAGGAAGTGGTTTTCGACCATCTCCATGCCACTGCTTTCCAGAACCAGCCACTCGGCCGCACCATCTTGGGACCAAAAGAGAACATCCTCAGCATCTCCCGCGATGATCTGACCAACTACATCAAGACCAACTACACTGCTGACCGCATGGTCTTGGTTGGCGCAGGTGGTGTGCCACACGAGCAGCTTGTAAAGCTTGCCGAGCAGTACTTTGGCAACATCCCAGCATACAACCCGAACGCGCAGAACAACGCCTACGTGCGAGGTCTTGAGTCCAAGCCTGATTTTGTTGGATCGGAGGTCCGGATACGAGATGACACGATGCCAACTGCCAACATCGCCATCGCCGTGGAGGGTGTGAGCTGGAAGGACGACGACTACTTCACTGCTCTTGTAACTCAAGCCATTGTTGGGAACTGGGATCGTAGCATGGGCAACTCGCCGTACCTCGGCAGCAAACTCTCCACCTTCATTCACGACCACAAGCTCGCCAACTCGTTCATGTCATTCTCCACATCATATTCCGATACTGGCCTCTGGGGTATCTACATGGTGACTGACGCTGTCACTCGTATTGACGATCTTGTCCACTTCACGCTCCGGGAATGGTCGCGTCTCTCCTTCAACGTTACTGAAGCCGAGACGGAACGCGCCAAGCAGCAACTCAAGGCTAGCATTCTCCTTTCCCTTGACGGCACCACTTCCGTGGCAGAGGATATTGGCCGACAGATCATCACCACTGGACGTCGCTTGAGCCCCGAGGAGGTCGAGAGAGTGGTTGGCAGCATCACGGCACAGGACGTCATGCGATTTGCGCAGAACAAGCTGTGGGATCGCGATGTTGCCGTTTCCGCCGTTGGACAAATCGAGGGTCTCCTCGACTACAACAGAATTCGAGGTGACATGAGCCGAAATCTGTCGTAGAGAACGGAGGGTTCAAGATGAGGAAGACGACGCTATAGGAAGCGTGGATAGAGCAATGGAGAGCATACAACAAAGAGAGAAACACAGTGTAATCTCATAGAAACGCCCACTCCACGACTCCGCTTCCCTTGGCTGTTTGTAGGTAGGCCGGGAGGGAGCGGTAGACGGTTCTGTGTATATCTAGCGCCTGATGAATTTTTGAACTCACTTTTCATTGGCTACGGCGAGTATGAAGCGCGACAAGAGAGGTTGACCATGAAGTAGTAGTATGATCGGTCTCAACGCGAAGACTGTCACATCCGCATCCGAGCGACTTCTTCCAGCGATCTGCATCAGCCTTCTCCATGTGTGCATGAAGGCGATTGACAGGGAGCACAGAAACAGCAACGGCGTTCGCAACGGTGTCACGGCATGGTGCTTGGCATTTGCTTGGCCTCGAGAAGTGCAGCTTTGAGATTACGGCTGTTTCGTCTTGAATACCACACCCACGCCCACATAGGTATGGCGAAGAGGTATGTATGTTGGCTGAATGCACTTGAGGATTCCAGGCTGATGGGTAGAAACCGGTAGTGTGTACTGTAGCGTGCGTGGCGTGGCGTGGCGAGCAGATATCATCCATGTCTAGAATAGAAGATGCAGGAATCCTTGTCAGGCGTGGTGATGGTGGATGTGAAGCGAGATTTCATCCTCAGTTCAGCGTGCTGTTGCGTGGAAGCGACATCACTTATCTTCATGCGGACTTCACCAGGTACAAACACCTGCACACTCCTTTGCGTGCGTGTGCGTGTGCGTGTTAGAGAGACTAGGTCCCGTCGTTTTCTGCACGCGCGTTGTTCTTTCCTTCTTCATATGGCTGGCTGTTGCTGCTGCTCAATTCTTCTTCTTCCACCTTCACTCCTTCCTTCCTTCCTTCCTTCGTTCCGCAGCCGAAAAAAAATGCGCTTCTTCTTCTTGATTTTTCCCCCCTTTCTCGTTCTCGCCCAGCAATACGCCGGCGACACCATCATCAGCGGCGCGAATTTGCCCCCCGTCGCAGGCGCGGAAGTCGCGTTTTTCAAAATTTTCGATCCGACCGGCGCCAACGAGCATCTTACTTTGATCAACTACTATTCTCTCGGCTCGGATGGACATCGGATTGTGGAGGGCAAGGTTCGGAGGGCGGTTATTGTGCTGCATGGGCTTTTGAGGGATCCGTGGAATTATGAGAATGATGTGAGTTTTTTGGACGTGTTTTTTGATGTTGGGGGAGGGAAGAGGTTGGGTGGTGGTGAGGAGATGGGATGGAAGAGGTGGGATGGGATGGGATGGGAGAGGTGGATACGCTGATGCGAGAGTATCGACTTTTTTTAGACGACTGAGCACGAAGCCAACAATTGATGCTGATGCTGATGCTAACGATGATGCTTTTGCAGATGCTCACGGCTCTGGCACAAGCCCATGCTGGAAATGCCGACATCTCCGCCGACTCTGTCGCCGTCATCGCGCCCTATTTCACCAATGGAGCTGACAAGAACACGGCCTATCCATGGACTGAAGGCCTCAAAGCCGGTCGAGGCAGCACCTCCAACGCCCTTGTCTGGTCTGGCTCTCAGTGGTCCGCCGGCGCCAACAACCAATACCCAGTTTCCAGCACGAACACTTCCAGCTTCTTCGTCCTCGACACACTGATCAGCTATTTCGACGATAAGACGCTCTTTCCAAACTTGAAGCAGATCGTGGTCGCTGGCCACTCCATGGGTGGGCAGATGGTACAGCGATATGCTTCAGTCTCAACTCTGCAAACGACGAGCCCCGTCACTTACTGGATAGGCAATCCTAACAGCTATGCCTGGCTCAGTACTGATCGCCCTCTGTCGACCTCCGCCTGTGCCGCATATGACAATTACCGCGAGGGCTACGCTAACTACGACACTTACGGTGATGCAATGACTTACGGCAGTGCGCTGGTAGCACAAGGTCGCCAGGCCATCGGCTACAACTATGGTCAGAAGCAGATCGCTTATGCTCGCGCGCTACTCGATCACGGAGACCACTCGACCGACTGTGCCGCAAGCACGACAGGTGCTGACCGTCACGAGCGATTCTTCTTCTTCATCAAAGCCTTTGCTCCATCTTGCACCGATCCTGCAGGCGTCAATTGCGACACTGTCGACCTGATCAACGTCTCGCATGACAATGGTCAAATGTTCAATTCTCCAGCTGGCCAGGCACGACTCTTCACCGACAACTTCTACGGCGATGGATCCCGAGCTTTTGACTTCGGCTACCCACGCCAGCAGGGAGGCGACGACCCCTACCCAGATCCAAACCAAGTCAGCATCTCAGGCAAAAGCATCACAGGCAACTGGAATGGAATGACATACCAAGGCTGCTGGACAAATCAAGCCCCCACCACACCCTCCGCCCTCCCGACTCTACTCTACGACAATTCCGGAAACTCCATCGAAGGCTGCACGAGCGGCTGTCAAAATGCGGGATACGCGATCGCTGGGGTACAGAACAGCACGCAATGTTTCTGCGGCAACGCCCTCAATTCGCAGAGCGCCGTCTTGGTCGTCGACAGTAGCTGCAGATTGCCCTGTCCTGGCAATGGGTATGAGATTTGTGGCTCGAATGGGAGGTTGAGTGTCTTTGCCGCTACGTACCCGGCTTTTGAGTAGTGCTCTTTCCGGGATGTGAGGTTGAAGGGATTGTAATGAGGTGGGAGGGTGTTTGCGATGCTTTTTTTTTCCATGTTAATGAGAGAGAGAGATTCCGGCTGAGGAAAACAGAAAGAAATCGGCTGGGCTGTGATGTATAGATATGAAAAGAGTATAGATTATCTAGACTTTGACTTTACGGAACTCTGTGAAGGAGGAGGTCGTCTCGTCTCGTCTCTTCGGTGGAGGTTTTGGAATACATGTCTCGCTCACGCACCACAATCGGCCATCAAATTTCGCTGAGCTGAGCTGTTGGTGTAACAAGTCATACTTCGATATATACATCTAAATTTATCGCGCTGACGTGAGCCTCACATACACCTCGATTAAGCGAGATGGCGGACGGCGGTGATCCCTAAAAACGGGATCTAACTGGTCAAAGCTAGCGTACTGCCTAAAGGAATTATCCGTACCTTTAAAAAGTTTACGTCTAACGCTTTTAAGCTAGCTGCCGTTTACGGGGATTACCCCCGTCCGCTATCTCGCTTAATCGGGGTATACTCTAGATCTACGAGATTTCTAGTTATCTACGAGGATTAGGGTTCTAAACCTATACGTAAGTCTTACAAAACCTAATATAAGGCAGGGGTTTAAGCTTTATATAGCCTTATAATTTGTATATTAGACGATTATCTCGACCTATATAGCTTATATCGATCTCTACTCTAATAGATAGATTATATAGGCCTTACTAAGAGGGACTAGTAGGCAATTTTTAAGGCTCCTACCTACTACCTTAGTAGAACTATAGCTATAGAAGCCTATTTAGACTATATTACGACTAAGGCTTTTAGAAGATATCTCGAGTAGGGGATTAAGAAATCTTAGTAGAATAGTCTTATTATCTTTATCTAGGTCTAGAACTACTAGCTCTCTAGGCCTAAGACTACTCTATAAGGCTTTAGAAGACCTTTAGATAATTAGAAAGTTATATACTCTAGAATTAGGTTCGATAGCTAAATTTATTTAGTCCTATAATCTTATATACTATTTTATATAGTTTTATAAGCTTATATACTTAATCCCTGCCTTATATTAGATATAAGGTTTTATATATCGAACTCTAATAAGGATATAGATCCTCGACGTTAGACGATTCGTAAGCTCTAAGCTTTAAGTAAAGCTCCTAAGATATTTAACGAGATTTTAAATAAAGTTAAGGCTCTACGTAAATACCCCTAATAACTGCTTCTACTACTATTATAAACGTCTAATAGCTAAGGAAAGACGTACGTAGGTCGAGTTAATAATAGAGGCTCGAAGATAGAATAATAACTATAGTTAGATAGTAGCGGAAGTCGATAAAGCGAGTAAAGAGGATTAAGAAGTATTCTTCGATATAGAGGAGACCTAATTAAGGAGCTAACCTAAGAATACCTATATAACCGTTAATTAGTACTATACTTATCTTGTCTTTAAATCGATATATAAGACTATATAGGAGTAGTAGCGAGAATCCCTTTTCTCTATATAAGAGGGTTTTAGAGAGTAGTATTATAGCTTTATTAGTTTAAGATGCTAAAATTCTAGTCTTAGATTATAGAAAGAGCAGATTATAACAAGGTAGGCGTAGCGAGAGTTATACGTTTACGACCGCGATATTTGTGTAAATAATAGGAGCTAAGGGGTAAGTTAGTAGATAAAGAGGTGCTATATCTTAAAGTTTTAGTTAGTAATTTTCGGGTTAAGGAGAGGATACGAAGAGGATATAGAGAAGCGCTAGTGCGCGATATAGCTAGTAGAGGACGAGCGATAGGGAAGAAGAGTTTGTAGGTTTATTATTAGATTAGGAATAGAGATAGGTTAGTAAGGTAAGTTTCGTAGAAGCTTCGTTAGGGAAGGGATCTAATATAGGGTCGTTAGTAACGTATACAAGGAGGACTTCGTAATGCTACCCCTTCGTTAGCGCGGATTTATAAGCACCTCGTCGTTTTGTATCGATACTTTATCGAATTAATATACGCCCTATAGCGATACGATTATACTAATTTTTGCACTAAAATAATCGCAGCATCCGGTTCTATAATTCTATAATCGTTGCTAATATATTATAATAGAATGTAGTAATATAGAAATAGGTAGTATAAAGCCTAGTCGAATAGCTAAGTACCGCTAAGCTAAGCTCGGCAACCTCCGAGCTTCTATAAAAGGGTAGAATTAGGCTAGCTACTAGCCCTCGACACTAGGAATACACTATCTATACTATATGTAGACATACTAAATAGCGTAAATAAAGGGTCTTAATATATACAACAAGCATATATAATATAAAGATAAAGTATTACAGAACGGTAATAGTACGATAGTAGATATATATACTAGAAAGCTAGCTTCCCTAAATTCGGACTTTGGCCGAAGCCGCTATTCTAAGTATACTTAATCGACCGAGATACGTCGATTAAGTATACTTTCAACAATTAATAGGTGTTTCTCGGCTTCTAATTAGTCGACGGCTTTTCTATTAGATTTAGAGGGCTTTAGGCGGCTTTATTATCCCTAAAGAAGCCTCTATCGTATATATCCTATATAGATAACTACTCCCTATTTAAACGTAGATTAGCTTGCCGCGGATCGAGGAGTTCGACGTCGCTATTATCTTCTACTAAGAATAGAACCTTACCGTCTAGTTTATCGTTAGCATTATTTGCCTCCTATTTAACCTCGTCCGTTAGGTCTACTATATAGTTAAGCGTAAGGAGGGCGTCGATAGCGGCCTTGTTAGTAACGTCCGCCTTACTTGCTATCCGCTTAAGTATAGCAATCTTCTCTTTAGCTATCTTAAGCTTAGTCTACTTAGTCTGCTATAGATCTTTAGCGTACTTAGTAACCTTCTCGGCTTGTTTAAAGGCCTCAACTCGAGCCTCGAGTTACTATATATATTAAAGGGCTTTACTAACGTATATTAAAGCCGCGTTTGCAGGTAAGCGCTTACCTATTATAAGATACCGGATATCTCGCATATGCTAGCTCTCGGTCTTATAAGCTACTTTATACTCCTTCCGCAACTAAGTAAGCTTAGTAATAAGGTAAATACGCTCCTTACGAGCCGTCCTATTCTATTAAGCGGTAAGGGTTAACCTTCGCTTGCGTATAAGCTAAAGGGCTCTAAGGTCTTCCTTTACTAATTGTCGGAGCTTCTCGTATTTAGACTTCTAAGTAGCCTCTGCTAATATAGAGTCTATAACGTCTATTGTATAGACCTTAGCTTTGCTAATAACGTGTTCAAGCTCTTTGTTACGTATCTTCTATCTAAGGGTATACCGGAGCTCTTTATTCTCTCGGACAATTATATAATATTAGTTAAGGAGTACCTAAGCCGCCTTAACTGTCTTCTTAAACTTGTTAACTACTCGTTTGTTGTAGATAGCTAGTTGCAGGCCGCAGGTATAAGGCAGGTAAGTATACCCGAGGTTGTTAAAGGTAGATTGTAAGCTCTAGAAGTCTACCTTCTTAGCCGTTGTCTTTAGTCGTTTATAGCTTATTAGTATAGAAGGATTGCTACTAAACAGGAGGCGCTTTACTAGTGTAACCGGTTGCTAGCGGAGTTCTTACAGTAGTAGCCTTCGTAGCGTTAGTAGTAGACCTGTAACTAGTATTCTTGCTGCCGGTAGTATATTAATTAGTAACGATTCTACCCCTTCTTGCCGCCGTAGTAGTAGAGGTATTATAGGCCGAAAGGACCGTAGAAGCTTGCTAATTACTCGCTCTGCGTCGACTAGCACTATACCTATCCCTTTAAAGGCCTTCGTTATAATCTTAGGTATAAAGACTTCTTTGTATAGGTTAGAGTAAATTTCTAAGAAGTTAGTCTTAGTAACGGTTGCTAGACTATAATCGGCATAGCGCTGCATTAACTAGCTCGAATAGGCTAGTTTGCAAGGTCTAAATACGCTATAATCCAAAGGTTAGTAGTAAGCGGTTAAATAGCTTAGAAGGTATAAGCATAGTATACGATTAGCTAAGGCATACTATAGGAAACTAAATGACTTGTAACTGTCGTAACCGTCTATTATTAGCAATCGCTATTTGCCTTCTTTGCTCGGAGGGCAACGGATATTATAATGCTATATCTATTAAGCGGCAATCTTAGTATTAGACTAGCTATTGTTAGTTATAGCGAAGCTAGTACCTATATACTAGAATTAGCGCTAGAATTGCCGTAACAACGCTTTAGTAACCTGTCTCGCCTTGAATACGAAGAATAGAGGTATATAATAACTATCGGCTCGAATAGCTTTAATAGTTGTTATCTACTTACAACCGCTAGGTTATCGTATAAAGGTAGACCTAGCTTTACGCGTATAAATAACGACCTAGAAGTTGCGCTCGTAATAACTAGTAAGGTATCCGGCTTCGTTAAAATTGGCTATGTCTTCTACTATAATATTATACTCTTTTATCGTATCCGCTAGCTTCTTAAAGTATTTAATTAGTACCTCCGGATTATTAGCAACGCTACGGCGGTAGTAGTCTATTATAGTAGTCTACCGAAGGCGTAGGTTGTCGTCTTATTTAACGAAGCGAGCCGGCTAGTAGACGCCTATAGGAGGTGTTATAAGAGGGTTATAATCCGGATCTATAGCAAGTATCTGCTCTACCTACCCTCGAATAGTCTTATACCTTAGTAGAAACCCTATTCCGATTATTCTTAGTATTAGCTCTTTTAGAGTAGCTCTTTATATACTATTTAGTCGCTTCTAGCCCTCTCTATATTATACGGAGCTATTATAGAGGCTACGGACTCGGTCGTTAAAGGTTATATAGGGGATTTCGAAGTCCTAATAGTAGGCGACTTTAGACTCGTATTCGCCGGCTCGGAAGCGCTCGATTGCCCTTCGGAGCTTCGCTTCTTTATTAGATAAGGAAAGGGCATTCTAGGATACATATTTAGACTTTATTTTATCGCTATTATAGTAGTATATAGCCGGTTAATGAAATTGAATAGTATAGTCGCATTTGCGACTATAGGAGGTATTGCTTATCGAGGTTCGCGGAGGTTACCGCTTTCTAATTAATGCTAAACTAACTACTAATCGTTTAGCGTCTACCGGAAACAGCTAGTAGCGGCCCTTCCTACTACGCTAACGAAGAGGGTAGCATTACGAAGTCCTCCTTATATACGTTATCCGGGGTTTCGTTAGTTATACTTTATCCCGCGGTCGCGGGGATTTAAACTATACGTAAAATCGTACTTTCTTAGTAGGCTATACGTAAATCTCGATATAATCGTATATTCTAGTCCTATTCGGATCTCTAGGTAGGTATAGTAAGGAACCGCGAGTCTAAATATTATATATATAGCCTTATCCGAGTGTATAGTAGCTATAGACCTTACTACCGCCGTTTTCTTATATAATCCTTAGTAGGCGCGTCTACCTTATTCTAAGGCGCGTACCGCGCAATAGAGGCTAAATCGGGCTATCGGCTAAGAAGGTCAGTATTCGCGCACTCTATAAGGCCGAGAAGAGAGGTCCTACGGTCGTAATTTAGTTGCTAATATACCGGAAATCTACTGTTTCTTGTCTCTTATTCTACTTATGTTTAGTCTCCTATTATATATGCTCTGCAACATTGCTGTCGTCGAGTTTTACGTATAGCCTACTAAGAAAGTGCGATTTTACGTATAGTTTAAATCCCCGAGCGCGGGCGAGGGGTGAAGTGGGCTGACGCAACCCCGGATACTATAGGTTCTATGAGAGGCTGGGATTTTCACAGGTCGGCAAGTTTCAGATTGAGAGGGAGAAGAGTGGTGGGATTTTTGCTCGGGGTTGTTGTTGAAGATGAATTTGGACTGGTGAAGATGTGCTGATTTTCTTCTACAGCTCTCGGGCGAATCTGCTCGACTTTCGAAGCTGCCTATCCGTGATATTTACCTGCGCGCATGGTCAGCATGAATCTCGACATGAAGAAGAAAGCGATGGCAATAATCACGTACACGTTGTCGCATCCTGTTTCGTCGCATCGATAGATCGTACCGCCCGTGTTCCCACAAGTCGAGTTCTCAGGCCAATCACACCACTTCTGATTGTCATTCCACTGGAGGCCGCTGGGACATGGCATCTCGTGGACGATTCCCGTCGTATAAGAAGCGTCCGCTGGCGAGCATTGAATGTATCCATTGCATGTCTTCGGGTTCGGGTATAGGCAATCTTTCGGTCCCAAGCATTTCGTCGCCGTGATATCTGCGGACGGGCATACGAAGGCTGGCGCAGTGTCTCGCACCTGCATCGTTCCAGCATAGGAAGTCGTGGCTAGGGCGAATGTGGCGAGCAGTGTTATTCTCGTAGTTGAAAGCATGATGGCGATATCTCTTGATCGATGATGGGTTTTCGGGCTCACGAAGGCTAGGAGATCGGTCGCACCAAGTTATTACGAAAGAAGGGCAGGAGGAATGGACGGGGTCGTCTTCTTCTTTAATTATAAAGACCTTCTGATCAATAAAGCTTTTACCCGTGGCTAACAGGGTGTCATAAGATTGCTGCTTCTATGTTTGGAACCCCTAGCGTTGCCGAATACGATATTTATTTAGACATGGTGTTGAGGCGAAGGTCCGGCCTCCGTTCTATTCTAATTGATTAGAACTGTGAAGGCTAGACCGATAATACGCCCGTCGCGACTTACAATGAGTTGTTAGATCTTGATATAGAAAGATCTTTTCCGGAACCGTATAATAAGAATGCTCTAGATCTTCCAATTGACCTTGCTGCGATTAGTACTTCCTCCTCCTACTTGCGTCTCCGGCACGTCGTACTACTTACCGTACAATACAAACAGTAAAATCCCGAGAGTCAGTCTTATTAACGAATAGGAAACGGCTACGGCTTTATAAGAGATCTTCTACGCGTTCGATCATTTTTTATCTTGTATCGCGAAATGATCTCCCTCGATTCCTAAATATATTTATTGGTTGTATTCGTTCGGGCGACAAGAATGGAGGTCTCAACAGTTGCTATCTAGCCACACGCATTGATCGTCTTTCATTTACGACGAATGACATGGCCGTCAACTAGTTAAAGAGAAAATGCGTCACTAAGACAGCAATCTACATAACAGCATAAAGATTCCTGGGAGAACTTAGAAGCCTTCAAGTCAGGCTTCTGTTCCTGTTCCATTTTGTGCCCCAGATTGTGATCACAGCTAGGTTGAAACACCAACATGGCGCATGTCAGGCACTTTCGGTCAGCTGGTTGCAGCTTGTCATCCTTTGCTGACGTATACTGTCTGACTATCAATCACTGCGGTGGAATGCATGTATTCTTTCTTGCATTCATGAGTATGAGGAAAATGAACTGAGCTAGAATGCACGATCATAAAGGAATGAATGGAGATGTCTTGTTGCTGCAACTGTTGATTTCGACTAGTAATGATCACCTGTCTATCAACACTTCACTGCTTCTTGTATGTACTGTCGATATATGTATTATGCATGCATCAATCAAAGAACCTCGCCAAACCCGATCAAGCTGTAGGTATGTATGGGTATCTCGCTTGCAAAATGCATCAGACTCACATCCCCCCGCCGGTATCACTCATAAAACCAATACTCCGCCGCATAAGGCACCTGCAACTGAAATCCCTCCCCACCACACACCTCAGGCGCAACACCCCCCGCCGTTTCAACACGATACACAGACCCGACACCATGCGTCCTCCCACTCCCATTATCCCCCAAATACAACCAATCCACAGCCCCAAGTCCATTCGACCCCTCATAAGCGTTTTCAGGCGCATCCGCAGAGCCGAGTTTCTTGCCTGAGAGGAAGTCGCCGAAGTTGCTGATGTCGAAATTCGGGGTCTGGGTCCCGTTTACTTGGTCGAAGAAGTGGTGGCCAGCGGATTTGCGATTGAATTCTGCGGCGCAGAGTTCGCGGCATTGAGTGCAGTAGTTGTTGCTGGGGTTTGGTGTGCAGCGGGTTGCTTCGAGGCAGCGTTCGAAGGATTTGAGGGATGAGGTGGAGAGGGTGTTTTTTGTTTGGGTTGTAAGGAGGTGAGTGATGTCGTAGAGATCTGCTACTGCTCCCGCGGAAGGAGTGGTTTGGACCCAGGTTTTTGATGCGTCGCAGGTGTAGTTTTGGTAGCCGAGACCGAGGAGGATGTATTTTGGTGAGGCGGTGGGTGTTGGGATGGGCTTTTCGCCGATGTTGGCGATCTCGTTTAGAGGCAGGGTCGCTGTTGATTTATACTCTCCTTCGCGAGGCCAGTTGCTTGGGGATGGGATGCTGTAGGCATTTGTGATTGCCGATATTGAGGCCAGAGCTAGGAGGGAGTAGAAGAAGACCATTGTTCCTGCAAAGTTGGAGACGGACAATAGATCGAGGTGGATCTGCGTCTGGATCTCAAGATCGTTTTAAATAAAAAGGTCGTGTGAGCTGTTGGTATGATGTACGCTGGGATCCCACGACAAAGTTATGGAAAGACAGGTCATATATACTTGCTCGCTGTGCCATCTCTACCTTTCATATAGCATCGGACTCCAACGCTCCTGTGCCGTAAAGGATTGGTACATTTGGGGAATAGCAAAATTAGATTCCCTGGCATAGACGTACTGTATGCGCCAACGCCCAGACTCGGCAGGAGGATGAATCAGATCTGTGCCGTTCGCGCAAGCCACACTGGGTCTCTAAACAGCGCGGCACATGGCAAACGTGCCGCTGTTGGGATGCTTGCGTGTGCAGATGTCTGTGGCCAAGGCGACTGTCTCTTGCTGAATGCGGTTTTTGGCGTGGTTGGTGGCACATACACATGCAGGCTTAAGTGAGAAATGCTCATCAACGACAGGCTGAGAATAGATACCAAGTGAAGCAGCCCTCAATCTTTCTTGATCCTAGCATATCATATGGATCACATTTGCTTTGCCGCATATTTTCATGGGGCCGCGATCGTTTGCCGCCGCCGAGATGCAGTACTGTACGTAGTTAGTTAGTTGTGGATAGGCAGTAGTCGACGGTGGATCCAGGCGCGAATTCGAGCGCCGCCGCCTTTTTTCCGCATAGTGAGCGTCCTTCTGTTTTTGCAAAGGCGTAAAGACCAATTCGTCATGCCGTTGAATGTCTCTCCAGGGCATCGAGGCTGACGAGAATACTGTCAAAAGGCCAAGGGGAAGGACTCGAGATGTGGTAGAAAAGCGGTAGGGAAAAGCGAAGTCGCAGGCGCGAAGGAAGCGCTCTGCATTAATTTGCTCACATTCTTCACCCCCTGCTCGCGGCAAGATTAGCAGCTAAAAGACTATACTGGGCAGAATAGAAGCTAAAATTAGCTGGCATTTCATTGACGTCCTTGGCCTTGCAGGGCTGCCAGAAATGTCGGCAGGAGGGCTGTCTCTGTATGTCAATGAGTCGATGTAGTTCTCGACTTCTTCCTGCTTGCTGCTACACTGATTCGACCATATGATTGCAAAGGCTAAAACATGCTGATATGGACGTCTCTTGAACACGATCTCCGCTCCAGAATCACGACTATAGCCCGCTAGACTCGCCTCCAGAATGCCAGCGCTCACTAGATCATGCACGATCCCATCGCATCCTCAACCTGCCAAGATGTCCACCGCTCTAGGGAGATACTCCTCGTGTAGTGGAATCCCATTCGGAACCACGAAACCTGGGCCGCCCTACATGGGGGATACTGAGAGGATGCTGAAGCCAGCAGGTGCAGTAGGAGGGCTCGTATTGCTACCGAGCGGTAGATCGAGCTATGGGTATGAGTCAGCCTCAGCACTAGCACCAGATGATGAGGAAGAAGGATCCTCATATCCATCTCCACGTGGGTTGAAGGGCCTGTGGTAATCGACCCAATCTGCTGTAGCTTCCTCGACATTTGCAAATTGAGACGTCTTCATCTTACCGACGATGATAGCACCAGCATCAATCAATCGTTCCACTTTTGCATTCTCAGTCGCCGGCGGGGAAAGATGATACCAAGCACGATTGCCCTTCGAGTTCTTGAGGCCAGCCACATCGTATATATCTCTGATACCCACTCGAACTCCAGCAAGAGGCTTCTCGACGGTTTGGGCGTAGTATATTCTGGAAGGTACTGCAATGGCAATTGACTGACCTGCTATTCCAGCGGGCAGCACACTGAATGCAGAGTCTGGTGAAAACATGGGAGATGCTCAGGACTGCTACGTAATTTCAGCTTGTCCGGTGTCCGGGTTCATCTTCTCCCTGACATTTGATATGCTGGATAGGCATGCTGCTCTTCTCCTACGCTTGGCATTGTGCTCTACCACGGACAATACCTCGCAACAATGCTCTTTCGTTGTCAGTCGTGCTGCGCGGGTCTTTTCGCGTCCCCTTTTCAAACGATCACGGCCGACGGCTAGATTGTGCGCTTGAAGCTTCGATTTCGGCCATCTCAGCAGTGACGTGCAATATCGGACGTGGTGCGAGGTGGTTGGAGAATGCGAGAGTAGTCGTTGTCGTTGATGGCAAGGGAAGAGAAGAGGACTCGGGAGCAAGGTGGGTGTTTGTTTCGGCTTTCGTCACCGGAGCCGAGTTTGCCGTGCTCAACAAAACCCCCGACTTTTCCTCCTCTGCTCAGACTCTGCAATATGATCTCCGATATGGCAAATGGACAGCCGAACGAGACAACACGACGATACCTTACGAAACCTGCATCGATTGACTACTGGAGGCTCGGGAAAAGGTGGTGCTTTGGCCCTTAGTATCGCCAATTGTCGACCCCAACAAACTGCAATATCTCCTTCTCTACCACGAATGGAAAGCCTCTTCATGAGCCTCATGGAAATACTTGTCACCATCTCTATACTCGTCATGCCCGCTCCGCTGCCCAGGATAGGGTGCCCTTCGACGTTGCTCATTATTCATCGGTGGGCCTTGTCTAGATCCGGCGAAGGATGCGATGCAATTTGTAGTCTTGTCAGCTTGAGAGCAATCGAGAACCTCACATGGCCGAACTCTATCTTCGGTCTGAACGCGAGAGACCGATCTGCTTGTACAGTACTTTATGTCCTGATGATAACAGAGTCCCTTTCTCGTCTACATCAGCACGCCATGTGTCTCCCAAGGACAAGCACGTGAAGACCGGGAGACCTGCGTGCTTGCGTGCGGCGTGCCTGCTCGCCGATTGCAAGGTCAGGGCTCGGTCAGGCCAGAGGGTCGCGTGCTACAGGGTAACACCAAAACTATGCCACGACGAGAGCGCTGAGGCATCCTCACAGCTTGTACGCGAGTTGTCAGGTAGGAGCTGAATGCAAGGCGCAGCGCTTCGACGGCAAGATGCCTTCTCAGGCAGACATGAAGGAAGCTTTTGCCAAAGCACAAGCTTTCCCCGCCCCGGAGGCGTCAGAGGATGCATGGGTTTTGCATATAAGGAGGACAGAACTTATCCGGGTACGCCTGCGTACATTTGATCCCTAACAAACTCTAGTGGGGACATCTTGAATTCTGAGGGCATTTCTTCATCTACCTACGCCCTTTATTATAGAGTAGATATTCTAGTCCGAAAGAGGGCATTCTGTTGCCTCTATTTCTTTACTAAAATCGCTATATCTATGTATCGCGTTGTCTTAAAAATCCAACTCGAAGGACTTAGAGAAATTCAGCTTTACTTAGGATGACTAACACACTAATAAGGGGAGAGTGGATCCGGTCTGTCCTCCTTATATACATAACCGATACATATGTCGGGCTAATGCTTGTCCTTGCTTCTACGGCCTTCTTCCGAGCTTATAACACTATCCTATATCTAGGACAGCTTCGTATTTTAGCGCTTGTATAGGAGGGGCATAACTATTCGTAGATCGCATCCTACTATTCGTAGATCGGTTCCCGATAACGGAGGAGGCCTAAGGCAAATTTGTTAGTTATCTCCTCTAAACTAGGGAAACTACCTTACCGTCGCTATTCTACCGCTATCTACCTCGCCGTCGCTATTCTACTACTATCTACCTTACCGTCGCTATTCTACCGCTATCTACCTTACTATCTAGCTATTCCGCCGCTATCTACTATATTAAGCCCTTCTACTTAGTTATAGGCATAGCTAGAGGCCGAGTTGCCGCTATCTCCTATCTAATCCGAGTATTATAATCTAAGAAAGCGCTAGCTTTAAGAGATACGTAGTAAGCGGCCGCGGTAGGTACGAGAGCCGAATCTAGATAACCTCGGAGGCCTTAAATTATAGGTAGAGCTCGTATATAGACCGGAGGATAGGGTAGGCTACTAATACTAGAATAGCGTAGATCGCTAGTATTTAAAGCAGTTTCTTCTAGATTTCTAGGAAGATATAGCTTATAGCGAGCAGAATTGGTGCTAGCGCTATATTAGGTACGAATATAAGGCTAGATACGATAGTCTCGATACCTAGTTGTCTAGTAAGCTAGATAATACGTTTAAGATACTAAACCTAATACTACCGTTCCTCGACGATTTGCTAGCGTAGTATATAGTAGGCTATACTGCTATCCGTTTTATACTACGCGCTATCTATAGTAAGAGGTTACCGCCGCCGTTAGTGCCGCTAAGTAGTAATAATAGTAAAGAAGTTAGTTATAGTAGTAGTAGTAGTAATAACGGCGAAGGTGCTACTAGCAGGGTTAGTTAGTAAGAATAGTAAGAACAACGCCCTCCTTCTCGAGGCTACGAATTTAGCAATAACGACTATTATAGCGACTAGAGCGAGTCCGAGCCGGACGAGTATTAAGCAGGTTTATTTACCCTTATCGAGAACCCCGAAAACTAGGTATTTAACAATATAGAAGGCGCTAAAGAATATATAACAACCTTCGAGGTTAAGAAGGGCTTTTCTACGAAGCGGACCGGTTATAAGACGCTTAATAATATACGGTATTTATACTAACGTCGCTATTCTAGATACTCGATATCTATATAGCGGAAGTACCTATAGAAGAAACGAGAAGAGCGACGCCTTCTTAATCTATTAGCAAAGATACGAGAAAGTTACTTAAACCTATACGATTGCCCTTAGTCCGTTACGATTGCAGCCGAGGAACGAGACAACCCGGACTCCTATAACTAGACTATTATATATAATAGAAGCAACTATAACTATCTAGCGGTTAGGCTAATAGTACTATCGACTCTTCGCCGTAGAGCGCGTACTACTAAGATTATAGAGGCGATATTACAACTGCGGTCTACTAGTATCTCTAATCGATAGATTAAGGCGACTATTAAGGCCCGTTTCTAGGGCACCGGAAATGCAACTAGAGGTACGAGGTCGCTCGTCGTTCTAGCGACTTCTCGTAACATCTCAAATGCCTAGCAAAAGGCTAAGAAACTGCGACTTGAAGGTAAAAGCGTAGTAGATAAGACGATTAAAGACCTCCTCGGTTAATCCTACTTCGTACGGAAGGATCTTATAACGGGCCCTTTTAGTAAACAGCGCCTTAAGTAGCTATTCTTTGCATACCCTACTATAATTCAGGTCTATAAGGACTGTCCGGATATTATTATTATAGACTATACCTACAAGACTAACGAGTATAGTATACTACTACTTGTAATCGCTATACTTAATTAGTTCAACTAGACCTTCCCTTTAGCCTTTATATTTATACCTAGACAAGATACAGATTAGTATAAGATAGCCGTTAAGTGCCTGCAATCTATGCTTAACGACTACGGCTATAAGGAACTAAGGCTTCTTATTTACGACAAGGACTAGGCTCTTATAAAGGCATTATTAAAGAAGTAGCTAGCAATGCCGACTTAACTATGCCGCTAGTATATTAAACGTGCAGTTAAGGCTAATGCTAGGTCTTACCTTAGCTCTAGTAAGCCTAATCTAGTTACTCGAAGACGACCGTTAAGCGTTGCTATATAAGACTTCGTAGACCTATTCGATAAGGCTATTAATTCGCGTACCTACGAGTCCTTTCTATACTACTATAAGGCACTAACGGACGGCAAGGTTATAGATAAACTAGAGCGCGACTATTTATACGATAAAGGGTAGCAAGCTCTCGTTTAATACGTGTCTAGAACCTAGTAGCCTTATAAGGACAAGTGCGTTAAATACTAGGTCGATAGAACTCGGCACTTTAGTAATACTATAACCTCCCCTATAGAAGGTTACTATACTAGTATTAAGGCATAGTTAACTACCTATAGAAACGACGTCTATAGCTTTATTAACCGTATAATACTATATTTCTAGTATTAGGTAGATAGGTACTACGAGAAGATTAGATAAGAGATAGCTATACCCGTAACGGTATTCCTTAACGACCCCTTCTACGCTAACGTTATTAGCTATATTAGCACCTTCGCTCTACGGAAGGTAGTAGAGCGAAGGGCCCTTACTAAGGCCGAGATTAAGAAGCGGAAGAGCGAGGATTATATTCCTATCGACTATACCCTCTACTTCCGTAGGGTCTTCGGTATTAACTATCTATACCGCTTATTGCCTCTTATCGAGTTACTAGCTAGCATTCTATAGGTTGTTATATTTAACAAGCACTAGCGGGTGCTAAGAAGTAATTATAATAGCAATAAGACAACGACTTACCGTACCTTAGAGCTACTTAAGCGGATTAATAAGCGGCTTGCGCGTACGACTTAGCGTAAGGCTACTAGACCTAAGCTTATTAAACAAGCCGCTAAAGAAGCTATTAACTAGCAAGAAGCGATAAGATAGGCTAAGCCTAGAAGGCCTATTCTACCGCTAGCACTACTACGAGAACGTTTACGTAAGGGTTATATATACAAAACGGCCTATAGGAGGTGTAAGTGCGTTAAGGATAACGTAGACTACTATTCTAGCTGTTACAAGTATAGGCAATGCGATAGAAACCCTATATCTACTTATTTACCTACTTAGGAAGGACCTCCGCCCCCTCCGAGAACTCCGCTAGTACCTATAGCGCTAGTAGTAATGCTAGACTATACCGAGATTGTATAGTAGGAGCTATACGTTAATGCGAGGGTCGTAGAACCCTATTTGCTAGGCAGGCAGTATGCCTAGGGCAGTTAGGATTAGCTATATTATCTAATTCTATGTCTATTATTTACCTAATTCCTCTTTCCTACGTTATAATTCTACTTAGTAGCTAATAAGAGCGTCAAAGGTCTTCATTGCGATATTCTACAGTGTGGATTACTAATAATATGGTCTCACCGAGACCGGAGCCGGCTCTAGGTCCGGCGATCTACGAATAGTAGGATGCGATCTACGAATAGTCATGCCCGTACAGGAGCCAGGCTGTGAGGCTCGCAGATCGAATGCTGCGCGCCCGCTTAAAGAGCTGAGCTGTCCCTGTTGGTGCAGTTTTCCTTTCACTCGTTGTTGACTTGGCCAGTTCGTCTGACCAGTGTCCGGTGCCAGGACACTCTGCACAGGCAGCCGCGATGGCGGACAGGGAGTGGGTGCCCGGCATGTGAAGACCGTTTGGAGCTGCCTATGGCTGACTGAAGCAGACCAAGCGCCATATCGAATAATGAGCCAGACAAAATATCCAATGGACAGCAAAATGGCTTCAACTCCGATGACAAACATCATCGGGATGTGGATGCGATTCGCAGGGCCAGCGTAATTGCGATGAAGGAGAATGTGACTGGCGAGATCAAAAATCCCCTGGTAGGAATACCAAAGGACCAGCTCATGCAAGATGTCGAAGCTTTTGCGCACAAGAACGACCTCATGGACATCGTTCCTCTCCTTCGCAAAGGTGCTTTGGTCGCGCAAAGTCCGAAAGATTTCGAGAACATCCCCGAGCTTGACGATGCTGATCGACTTGCCCTGCGCGAGGAAGAAACTCGCCGATGGAAGCATCCATGGGCACTATACATGACAATCACGCTCAACTCGATTGCCGCAGCTATTCAAGGGTGCATATTGCCGCTTCCATAGAGCGAAAGGACGTGTGCTAACCAATTGACCAGTTGGGACCAGGAAGGCAGCAACGGTGCCAATCTGTCATGGCCGCAAGACTTGGGAATCCCAGATTCGCCGCCGTTCTGTGGCGCAAGTAGTGAAGATCAACTTTGCATCGATCGAACCTGGCTTGTGGGCTTTGTGAACTCATGCCCATACATCGCCATTTGCTTGTTCACTGCTTGGATCTCCGACCCCATCAATGACTGGATCGGGCGTAGAGGCACGATCTTCATTGCTGCCATCTTCTCACTGCTCGCCCCGATCGGCTCAGGTTGTGTCCAGACGTGGGGTCAGTTGGTCGCCTGCCGTATCCTGCTTGGTGTGGGGATGGGCTTGAAAGAGGTCACTGTGCCTGTCTACAGGTACGTGCAACATTGATATGGAGCTTTTCACCGCTGACTTCAGCCAGTGCCGAGAATTCTCCAACAAACATTCGTGGCGGTTTGGTCATGTCCTGGCAACTCTGGACGGCTTTCGGAATCTTCTTGGTGTGTTGCGTACCACTCGCCCAAATGGGTAGCGATCACTGACTCTTGTACCTAGGGTGTCTCGGCAAACCTCGCAGTCTACCAGGTCGGCGACATTGCCTGGCGCCTCCAGCTGGGCTCTGCTTTCATCCCGGCAGTCCCACTTGTCCTTGGAATTTGGTTCTGTCCCGAATCGCCAAGATGGTATTTGAAGAAAGGCAAGGCAAAAAAGGCTTATGGTTCGCTTAAACGCCTTCGAAACACTGAGCTTCAGGCTGCGCGAGACGTATACTACATTTCGGCTCAGCTCGATTACGAGAAAGATCTCGTTGCACAATCCGGCGTTGCCAAGACCGACAACTTCTTCACTCGCTTCATCGAGCTCTTCACTGTGCCCCGAATTCGTCGAGCGACTCAGGCGTCTGGTATTGTTATGATTGCGCAGCAAATGTGTAAGTCGTAGAGCACTTTATGGAGAAGGCTGAAGCTGATTGCAAGCAGGCGGCATCAACATCATCGCATTCTACTCTTCGACCATCTTCTCCAACGCTGGCTTCGGCACCACATCATCTCTTCTCTTCTCATGGGGCTTCGGTCTGGTCAACTTCGCCTTTGCGTGGCCCGCTGTCTGGACGATTGATACCTTTGGAAGACGATCACTCTTACTATTCACCTTTCCAAACATGGCCTGGTCCCTGCTGACAGCTGGACTGTGTTTCTTGATCAATGCCGACACCCACCGCACAGCCCGCTTGGCGACTACTGGTCTTTTCATTTACATCTTCGCGGCATTCTACAGTCCAGGTGAAGGACCAGTCCCTTTCACCTACTCGGCAGAAGTCTTTCCATTGAGCCATCGCGAAGTCGGCATGTCTTGGGCAGTCGCGACCAACAACTTCTGGGCGTCTGTGCTTACACTTTCTTTGCCACGAATGTTAAGGGCATTCACGACCACGGGAACTTTTGGGTTCTATGCTGGTCTCAACGTCGTGGCTTTCGTCATGATCTTCTTGTCAGTACACAACCTTATTCCACATTAACCCACCCAATTTCTGACATAAATTCTCGCAGATGGCTACCAGAGACGAAGCAACGCTCTCTCGAAGAACTCGACTACGTATTTGGCGTGCCTACGACAAGACACATGAACTTTCAAGTCAAAGAGCAGCTCCCTTGGTTCTTTAATCGCTGGATCCTGCACAAGAAAGATCGCGTCGAACCTAGACTTTATCATTTCGATGATACGGCGGTCGTGGATCCGTACAACAAGGATGGCGAGAAGGTGCAGACGTATCAGGAAGAGGTGAAGGCGAGTGCGTGAAGAAAGTGCCAGGGATCATCATGATTTGGTTTTTTTTGCAGAAGGACCTCGGAGACTGATGCATGCTGATTGATGCTTGATGTGGATTTTTAATATGATACCCTCGCTCGCTTTCTAATTCGATCAGTATATCGAGTCCTCAGGACACTCCGATTTCGATTTTCTTTCAGCTGCATGCTCTGCTCTGCTCTGCTATTCGACAGCACTCCCCTTCGAAAACTGCGTCGCACGATATCGCCATTCGGTCTCCTGCCCACATCGCCACTAAAAATTCCCAAAGCCGCCATGGAGACTTTTTGTGTTTAGAAAATCTCCATTGTTTTTTTTCTTCTTCTTCTTCTTCTTGGTACTTTAAAATTTTTTTTCTAGACGTTGGTGGCTACAAGACGTTTTCCTCCCCGTAACCTTTTTTTCCACTCGTGTACGTCCGACATTCTTGTGGCCGATGCTCGATGCTCCCTCGATTGCAGGTCATCTGAGAAAAATTCGAGTCTCTACAGTCGCATGAAACGGCGTGACGCAACGACGCTGTAAACACAAATGGCTAATTAGCTCATTTGCTGCCTACTGATCCTCCGATAGCTTTTCGAATGCCGACCTGTATGCAGAGTTGTCGGCCGGCGGTCTTGAATTTGGAAAGGCGTTCGGGTGAGAGAGACTCCGTGTCTAAAGTCGATTACGAGAAGGAAGGCCTTTGGTAGAGAAGTCGGCCGGCGGCCCATCGTCCAGTGTTTGACTTGGACTCCTGGAAAAGACTCCTAGAGTATCTTCATTGCAAGCGGGATGACATGGAGCTCAATGAAGGCCTCTTTTCGTCTCGACACAGTCGGCCGTATTTCGCTGCGAGAAGAACTCGTTCAGGGTCTCCTTGGATATGTCGTTGGATCGGCTTGATATTGGAGGGCGGCGGCCACAGAACGGATGCGGAAGACGCCAAGATGCTGTTATCTCTTGTGAAGCGGAAGATCTTTTCGATCTTCGGCTCGAACGTGGACATGGCTTTTGAGATGCTCTTTGGGATTTTCGACTCTGCATCGTTGCTTTCCACATATACGCTTCAAATTGAGCGGGGTGAGTTGAATAAAGCTCCGAAGGAGAGGCTGGACGCACAACCTCTCAATGCCTTGACAATGGCATCGCCGGCAGCATTTTTTGGAGTTATGCCCGAGCTACTGCAGCATCGCGCCTTCTTTCGTCGTGGTTCTTTGAATGCTCCTTCCTTCCCACATGGTGTTGCCAATGTCGCGCAGCACTAGCGTCGGCACTAGCGTTAACCTTGTATCAGCGGGTTCATATTCCCTCTTCTCGCTCCTCATTGACAGCACAACAACGACAACGACACCAGCCCCCGCCCCCTCCCAGCAAGCGTCTTCATCCAGCAGGCGTCCACCATCAAGAACTCTTCGACAAGACCTCCATCCACCTCACCGAAATCGTCAAGATGCCTAATAACACTGTCACCCAAGAGCAAGCCATCGAAAAGTGGGTAGATGTGGCGCAAGAGATGAGCAAGACGTTCCATGGCAAGATCCATACGAATATCTGGGTACTGTGGATGGACGAGTCTACTACCAAGTCGCTCAGCCTTGAGAGGTCCGCCGACTACTTCGATCTCGTACACCAGGCTTTGTCTTGCGGAGGTCTGTCTCGCAGAGACTTTCTCTTTTTGCTCATCTTCCATTGCTGATTAGATCTCCAGACGGGGACAGAACCCAAACGCTCTCCTAGCCATACGCCTTGATCCTGTAGTGGCTGAAGGACGCCCATCTCACTCGAGAGGCCCATCCAGATCCAAGAGTCACCGCCGCACGTCAGGATTTCGCAAGACAGAAGACCAAGGTCGCCCACGATGTCGTAGACGACCGGCATGTCGCTTCAGCGTCTTCAGCTTCAACGCCGTTAAGCTTCAGCGTCGTTCGGCTTCAGTTAGCTTTCGCGTCGGCCGTAGGTTTAGGGTGTCCTTTATCTAGCAGGCGTCCTTTATCCAGTAGGCGTCCTTCATCCAGCAGGCGTCCTTTATCTAGCAGGCGTCCTTCATCCAGTAGGCGTCCTTTATCTAGCAGGCGTCCTTCATCTAGCAGGTGTCCTTCATCTAGCAGCCGTCCACTCTCTTGAGACTACAAAGCTCGGCTCCAGATCCTATATCGCTTCAGCTAGGATGGGTAGTATGAAGGCCTTCACTTCTGCTTGCGAGGTTGCTAGCCGGGAGTGATGGCTGAGTCCCCGGCTGGGTGAACAAAGCCAGAACCACGACAGCGAGTTACCTCCATCCAGGCGCTTAGCTGCACGTGATGGCAGTGACCGCTGGTCAAGATAGTGGACGACTACTTTGTGAGCCTCAATCTCCCGGATGCCAACCTTGTAATCAAGAGCAGCTCGATGGGCGATGCATTCGGGGACTGAGAGGTCGAGAGCGGAACTGAAGAGGGCAGTGGATGATGCTGAAGAAGTAGAGTGTAGATGGTTGTTGGTGTGCAGCGCCTCTGTGCCTCGGAGTGCAAGTGACTGGGCGCGGACCGCTGAATCACAAGTTGCTGTTCGCTGTATTCTTGTCTGATCAAGATACCCACTCCACTTCCACTCCGAAGTGAAGTAAAGATGTAGCCAATCTTCGCTAATGCACGACGGCCCGTTCCCAGATCCCTGAGCTTAAATAATTCGGAAGACGCTCTGACTTTCTTGCAGTCATAGCATTCGTGACACATTGTTTCACAGCAATTGTTGTTCTTCCTTCTGGACGAATTGCTCCAAAACCCGCGGGAGAGAGGATCAGACAGTCAGCGCGCCCATCTCTCCACGAATCGCGCAGAATGCCTGGCCAACGCGGGCCTGTACCAATTGGCCAGGCAAATGGCACCAGCCAGGACCTCACGCTCGACATCCTCGAATATGTCGACACACACGATCCTTTCCGCACCGATAAAGCGTATGCGCAAATCCCGCAAGCAGAAATCAAGGCTGCGCTGGATCGATTAGGCAGCAGGGCCATGATTGAGTACAAGACGCACGAAACAGAGCAGGTCGTTGTCACACGAGAGGGGCAGCAGATCGTGGACGAGGGTAGCCACGAGTTCAAAGTGTGGCAGGCAGTGAAGAATGCAGGGCGGCTAGGGCTGAAAGATCCTGCACTGGCGACCCCAAGCGCGAAAGTGGGACAAGGAAATGCTTTCAAGCAGGGCTGGATTAAAAAGGATGGCGATGCTCTCATTTCGCTGAAAGATGAAGTACGGGATGGCACAGCAGAGACTCTTCAGTATGTTGTCCAGACTAAGACCATGCCGGACCCGAAGCAATTGAAGGACTTCCAGAAGCGAAAGCTGGTCACTACTCACAAAGTCATTGCCTACGAAGTGTCGAAAGGACCGAAATGGGCGAAGGAGATTCCGGTAGAAGTGACAGATCTGACGATGGAAATGATCCAGGATGGCAGCTGGAAAACTGCAAATTGGAAGCCATACAACTTCAACACTCTTGGCGCAGAGCAGCATGCAGGTGCGCTTCATCCGCTGAATAAGGTGCGGGAGGAGTTTAGGAAGATTTTCTTTTACCAGGGCTTCACTGAGATGCCGACGGGACGGTAGGTGTTATTGAAGAACACCAACCTCTTGACACACTGCTAACATACTCCTAGCTTTGTCGACACTGGCTTCTGGAATTTCGACGCCCTCTTCGTGCCCCAGCAACACCCTGCCCGCGACCTACAAGACACCTTCTATGTCTCAGACCCCCCCGAGTCTGGCCTTCCTGGTCCCGATTCAGCCGCCGATGAAGCACTAGAAAAGATGGAGAAGGACGCCGGCGCCACTTCTTCCAAAGCCAAGCCCCTCGACTACAAGCAGTACTACGAAGACATTAAGGCTGTCCATCAAGACGGCAAATTTGGCTCTGTAGGTTACCGGTATCCATATGCAGATAAGGAGACGAAGAGGCTCGTGCTTCGAACGCACACTACAGCTGTCTCTACATACTGCCTTCACCGTCTGGCTGCCGATCCTCGACCTGCGCGCTACTTCTCCATAGATCGCGTCTTCCGAAACGAAACAGTCGATGCGACCCATCTTGCCGAGTTCCATCAAGTCGAAGGTGTGATTGCAGATTACGGACTTACACTTGGCGGTCTCCAGAAGTTTCTGGGCAACTTCTTCAACAAGCTTGGCATACTTGATCTTCGCTTCAAGCCTGCCTACAACCCCTACACCGAGCCATCTATGGAAGTCTTCGGTTTCCACACTGGTCTCAACAAGTGGGTCGAGATCGGGAACTCTGGTATGTTCAGACCGGAAATGTTGCTGCCGATGGGTCTGCCAGAAGATCTGCGAGTGTACGGGTTCGGCCTGTCTTTGGAGCGGCCGACCATGATCAAATATGGCGTGTCGAACATTCGCGAGCTGCTCGGTCACAAGGTGGATCTTGGATTCATCAAAAACAATCCGGCCGTGCGCTTCGACTATGATTGAGCTGAGCTGGAGCGCCGGCTGTTGTTTGTGCGCACATGTCAGAGTAATACCCTGTAGAAACTATAGCTACATTGCGAGACGTCATGAGTGTTAAATGAAAAGTAAGAACGCAGTCGCCTGTCCGATTCTCGATACAAGACCACAAGATTTTCGCGCACGAGACGAGGAACAATCGCGAACCCTCTCGCTCGGTGGTATTGTCGAGCCAACTCAATGTCTCCAATGAGTAGCCAACAACCTCGCATGCTTGCGCAACCATTCACAGGTTCCGCAGCCTCTTCACTTCGAGCGGTCATACATACAGAGCACGGGCGTTGAGGTCCGCTTTCGTTTGCTTCGTACTTAACCTCGCTTTGAAAACACTACTGTTCTTCCATTCATTTCCACCGCACGACCTTAATCAAACAAACATTCGCACCTATAGTGCCCCAGCGCATTACAGCGATTCATCATAGCGGCGGAGATTCACCAGTGTACGTTTCATCGATTATGGACACCACTACCACCGACAACGACAGCTTCGTCACCGCCGACGCTCGAGAGCATGATGGCAAGACGCAACCGGCCGGGAACACTATACGCGCGCCATCAGATATCAGCGAACGCGGCGATGATCGTGAGAAAGACAGCATCGAGGATGATGGCGAGGGTCGAAGCAACGACACCGTAGAGAGTACCGAGGCCACAGGCGGCGCCCACGATGACGAGAATGAAGCGGATGTGAACGAAGCTGTCGCCATCTACAACGCAATCAGCGACGAGACTGCAGGCAGCGAGGACAACAGCCCAGGCGGTGAGGGGAGCTCCGAAGGCGAGGAGTCTGGCACCAAAGTCGCAACACCAGGCCGAAAGGGCGGGAAGGATGTCGAGCAGAGCATCGCCGCGCCCCCACCACCATTCATCATGCCCATCACCAAAGCCGAAATGCTTGCCTTCCTCGACGAGCACGATGGCGACGACACATGTCGCAACGTAAAGGAGTGCATCGCGATCGCTCGTGCATTGGTCGAACAGCAACCCGAAGCCGCTCTTGATCCCAGGCAAATGCTTGCTCGTCTTGATCAATGGGCCATCGGTGCGGACGAGAATAAGCTCATGAATATCGAGATCGCGCGTATGGTTATTGCTAGGATGGAGAAGGAGAAGGAGAAGGAGGAGGCTGAGGAGGCTGTTGGGACTCCGAATAAACGTAAGCGTCAGACTAAGGCGAAGATGAGGGATGGGGAGGAGGAGGAGGGCACGCTGGCTAAGAAGGGTAGGACTCCGGGCAAGTTGAAGGGTGCTGGGAAGCTGAAGAAGGGGAAGGAGGTTGACGAGAAGGTGGTTGGTGAGGAGGGAGAGGGAGATGAAGAGGATTGAAATGTTGCTTTCGAGACCGCGCCACTTCTATGATTGTCTTTCTTTCTTACTTTGAGATAGGATATTCGTGGCGTTGAACGGTATTATCATAGTACGAGAAGAGAAGAGAAGAGAGCTGTGGTCAATGGTATGGTCATTCATCTCGGCTTATCCGAATCCGGTACAGTAGGGCCGAGCCGCCGAGCCGCCCGCTCCATTCGTGGTTGGTGCCAAAATGCATGGTGAATGATGTTTTGTTCACGAAGCGGGCGACCTCTGGTACCTCCCGAAGCGTAGCGAAGGTCAGGTGACCAAGGGGAGCCCGCTCGTGGGTTATGCTACGTAGTCCGATTTCTTGGCGCGCTCTAATTGGTAGAAATCACAATGCTAGACACCTTAGGCTCTAACTTTTAACTATACCTCTTTTAGTTTACGGCACCTAACCTTCGCTATAATTAGTAGAAATTAAAAACCCGGGTATACCTAGATGCCTAACTTTCTAACATTTATATTAGACCTACGAGCGGCCGCTTCGTAATTCTTAGATTGCTTATACGGCAATCTATAGTACATTTTTTCTATACTACTATTCTATTTCTATATAGCAAGCCGTAAAGAAGCAATATTAATAAGCGCTCGATCGAATTATTAGTATATAATATAGCATCGACTTCTCCTATATATAGATAGTAGTAGATAAAGGAATACGCGAACGACCGAAGCCGAACGCTATAGACCTACGTAATATTAAAGTATATATAGAAAAAGCTTATATACTACGCTACTCGGAGGCGAATATAATACCGCATATATATATAGTCTATATATATGGTATCGGTAAATAGTTAAAGGTCCGCCTGACTTCTGCCTAGCTTCTCCTACGCGCGACGCGTACTATTGTTTTATTAATACTCTTCCGCATCTATAGACCTAGCTCTTTTATCGTTTCTATTACTAAGATTACTAGTATTTATCGATATTGCCCCCTCTTCGTACGATATAGCTTCTATTCGATCGAATTTACTAGCGCCGGCGGCAGAGGTTATAGCGGAGGCTACCTAGGGCGATTTCGCGCTTAAGAGCGATAAGGATATAGCGGACGTGCCTAAAAAGGAAGAAAGCGATAATTTTAGTAAGGAAACTAGTAATAACTCCTCTAATAAACGCCCTTAGCGTAGTGCGAAGTCCTAGATATTAAAACCGCTCGAGGGCACTATATTCGCGTACCTCCCTTATATCGACGACCTTAAATACTAGCGCTAGCGGTATATCCTACGTAACGCGTTAGACTCGTTCGTTCTATTAGTAAAAGATTAGTATACGCTTAAACTATACGTCGATAATATCTAGGTCGTCGATAAGGCATAGTATTTTAAACGTAATAGTACTAAGACGATACGCTATACTTATCGCTTCTATAAGAAGTAGGATTAGAAAGCTAATAAGTCGAAGAGTCGGCACTTTAATAAGAATAAGAAGAAGATAGAGCTAGCGCGTAGTTGTCCTATAATAATAAAGGTTGTTAGTATCTATAGTTAGAATAAGAAGACAGGCGAGGAAAAGGTAGTATCGTATCGTATTTAACGCGTTAGTCGCAAAGAATACTACTAAGATTACTAACTAGATAACTTTAATAATTTCCGATAGTACGGCGCGCTCTTAAGTATAGCTAGATATAAGATCTGCTATAGATACCGCCCTTCGTAGGTATACTATTATTTAAAGGCATAATACGACTTAATCGCGTACTAGCGCTTTAAGGACGCCGGTAGCTTATTCTTGCGGAAATACGATATACTTAATTCCGGAAGGAACTTCCTTACTACGTATAAGTCTAGCAAACTCGGCGGCGCGTTGCTCGTATAGCAAACTTAGCAAAGAGACGTATTATAGTAGTATAAATAATATAAGTTAAATTTATATTATTGTCTCGACTATAGAGTAAGGTTAGAATTCTACTTAGCGGACCGTCGCGCCCGCGTATCCGGACTCCGATTAACTAATAGATCGATACGTAATCGCGTCTAACTTATTAAATCGATAGTAATCGATAGAGGAAGATATTAGACTCAGTTACCTACGAATTCTTTACTAAAAGCTAGAATCTTAGGACTTTAAAGTTCTTCGCTTAAAGCGGTAGCGCCGTAGAGCCTTAGCTTCGAGCTAATAAGATAATTTAGAAGCTCCGGTAACAGCTCGGTCCGGCTTCTAGCGCGTCTTAGTAGGCCGAATACTAAACTTTAGATTCTTTTGTTTTAATTTTAGTTTTCTATTATAACAATTACTAATTTAACGCGATAGTTAGTTACAAATGCGAGATAGCATTAGTTAAAAGACAGATCGATAGCGAGATTACGTATAGTATCGTGTTTGCGTCTAAAACCGGCCTAGAACTGCTCCGATAGCACTAAGTTATCGCTTTTATAGATGCTATATATAAAACTAATTCCCTAGGTTAGTATCTTTATACTATCTATATTAAGGACAAATATAGTATAATACGCGCGGTAGCTTATATGCTATCTCCTACTAATAATAGCGATATTGTCGCTACCTTCCTTCGTATAATAAGGTACTAGTATAGGTAGTCTCTAATTTATATACTAATAGACGACTCGGCTACTAAGCGACGAGCTATTCGAATAGCGTTTCCTACTACTAAATACCTCCTTTGCTACGTCTACGTCTAGCGCACTATTAACCGTTACTTTAGTAGTAAAATCTACGCCGAGACGCGTCGCTATATTAAAGCCGCGGTTATCTATCGTCGGTCGCTCGAAAGCGCGAAAGAGTTACTATAAGCCGCTATTTCGAGCCTTCCTCGAAACGCTAACTACGAGAAGAATAAGCTATATTTAGAGGTAGAAATAGGTAAGGATATCGCGTTATAGGCAAACTACTTTCGTATATTTAATATACTACCGATTGTCGAGCAAAATAAGGATACTAATATAAACGAGAGCTTCTACGCGTACCTTAAATTAGACGAGAAGTCGCCTATAGCGGCGGACTATTTACTAGTTAGCGTTATAATATACGTATTCTAAGAAGTCGCTAATAAAGACCTCCGCTCTTTCCTTATTAAGCGCCACTAGACCGTTAATATATATTCTCTTACTTATAGAGACGACGACGAGCTTAGAGAATACCTTCTACGCCTACTATAGCCTATATAGCGTAAGGTTAGCGCTAAGATTAATCGCGCTAACGATTCTATAGTATTCTACGATCCTATCGCCTTTGCTAAGTATAACACGTTCGGTCTACTAACCTACGACTATCGCTTCTTTAGGCAATAGCGCGTCCTTTGCTCCTATCTTTAGTTTTATTATATTTAGCTTTACCGTACCCTTATTAAAGAGCGTTACTAGCATTACTAGATTAGCATATTTAAAGAGCGTAGACTCGAGATCTACGAGACTCTAATAAAGGCCGACAACCTTACTCTATAAGCTAATATAACTGCGACAGCGACGGCGATAGCGGCTATTATTAATAATAGCTATTGTCTCGAGATCCGTAAAATAATAAACGACTATTACGAGATAATCTTTAAATTAGAGTATAAGTACGACGAAGAAGGCCTTAACGACGACGACATTAAGCGCGCTACTATAATACGAGACGCTGTCCGTATCTTCTACGAAGTAGGTAATAATATAAGGCGCTAGTTTACCGAGTTATTTATACGCGCTTTTAATAAATAACGACCTAACCGCGAGGTTGCGCTATCTTCTATAAAGCTAGCGCTATTATAAGCGCTATTGCCTAATAATATAATATCGCAATATTATTACCCTCTTAATCTACCGCCGGTAGACGCGATATAGAGTAAGAGCTAGAAGCGTAAGAGGTCCGAGAAAGAGGTAGAACTATTATAGGTACTATTAGGAATACTATAAGCGACAAATACGCGTGTTTTTAGTTCTAAGCTACGGCCGGCGGTTCTAGTTAGTACTAACGCGTGTTCCGCGCCGCTTACTACTACTAGCGCGGTAGTAAGCGGTACAGATACTACCGCGATAGTAACTTATAGTCCTTATATACCTCTACCGATACTACTAGCGACAAATAGGTAGTAATACGCGCCTCCGAGCGCGATAATAGTTTATAGCGGTATGCCTTATATACCGCTACCCTCTAATATATATTAACGCTATTAAAATAGTAGTAAAATAGCAATAATCGCTAACTATACCTTAAATTTTGCTATACCGCTATTTTGCTAATAAACTTTAGCTTTATTTTTAGTAATATACCTAGTATCTATTAGTAGAGATTGCGGGGTCGTTAAAGCAGTATAAATCCTACCAAATTCGCTATTAAATGCTATACGCTGCCCTCTTACTATCGATACTTAGTATGCGAGCGGAAATCGTACTACTACTACTACTATCCCCCTTATACCGTCGACCTAGCAATAGCGACGCGCGCCGACGACGAGATCACGTTTTCTATGGTCACGCACACTACGGCGCGGACTTCTACATCTCACCGAGTCCGTTGCGGAAGGCCCGCGCTATGTGGGCCTGCACCGTGCATGCGGTATTATATTCGGTCCCCGCTGCTCAGCGCGCACCTCCACTCGTATCTTCACTGCAGAAGGCCGTCTCCCTTCCAGGTTGCCAGGTAGGCTGTATGCCTTTCCTTCCTCCCCGTCACACCACGACATACCGAACACAACTCTGACTTACGCTCCTGGTCCTTGCTTGAGAAGAGGAGGAGGACTGGCTTGGGGACGTGTTCCAGTCGCGTTTCGGAAGCAGGTCCACGTCTGAAACAGCGAGAGCGAGATCTACAACAGCAGAATCGTATAGCACGATGGCCACTCCAGATACAAGCCGAAGACTCGATGTGCCTCGCAGTGCTGGCGAGCCAGCGCTCCTCACCGACGAGACTGGACACTCGATTGTACCAACGCATCCAATAAGTGGTATTGACTTTGGAGCCCATCTCAGCCAAGGCGGCAGTTGCATCAAAGAAGAGGCAGAAGAGAATGGCGGGTCATACTTCTCGGATTTACCGGGGCGTGCGAGTGACGTGAAACCGCCCAAGAAGAGCACGACAACTCCCTCACGTGGACCTGACAATGCCATACTAGACGGAGCGGCGCTGAAGCGAGCTCAGACAGCTCCTCCGACAAGACCGAAAGCTCCCACGAGAAGCAGTACGCTCATGCGTGCCATGCGAAGAGACCGATTTGCATGCGAGTACACCTTCGACCCAATGTATTCGGATAGCGACTCATCTTCGTCTGACGACGAGGCAGAGCGACGCGCTCCTGCTAGGCCAAGACGAGCCACAAGAACGGTATCAGCCAAGGACAAAGATATCGCAAAGCAGAATGCCAAAGAAGGACGATCATACTCCAGATTCAAGGTCTGCAATGATCAGCTAAAGACCAAGGGAAGAGTTTCGAAACGCGATGGACGTCTGAATATTTCAATCAATGAGACAGCGAACAGTGGATACCTCGCAAAGACGCTGGGGCAGACGATAAGACATCACCTGGATATACCCAACCGGAAACGAGGATGGAAGCAGAGACAGCATACGTCTTCTGATCATCCTGCAGGTGCATTATCAGCAGACCTGGAAAAGGCTCCCTCGCCCCTGCATCCTGCGAATACATGGCCTCGCCTCAATATCGTCATCATGATCATTGGCTCTCGCGGTGATATTCAGCCATTCATCAAGGTGGGTAAAATTTTGAGGGATGAATATGGGCACCGCGTGCGGATAGCAACGCACCCAACTTTCCGAGACTTCGTGGAAAAGGACAGCGGGCTGGAGTTCTTCAGCGTTGGCGGTGACCCATCGGAATTGATGGCGTTCATGGTCAAGAACCCAGGTTTAATCCCCAGTCTATCTACCATTCGGGAAGGCGAGATTCCTAGGAGGCGAAAAGCGATGGGTGAAATGTTCGACGGGATGTATCGCGCTTGCACGAACTCCACGGACGATGAGAAGGATGTCTTGAACCTGAAGCTTATGGGTACCAAGGCACCCTTCATTGCGGACGCGATCATCGCGAATCCACCGAGCATGGCACATGTGCACATCGCCGAAAGACTTGGGATACCTCTACACATCATGTTTACATTTCCATACTCACCTACGCAAGCATTCCCGCATCCTCTCGCCAACATCAAACCAGGAAAGAGCAATGTTGATGCTAACTACGTCAACTTCATGTCGTATCCATTGGTGGAAATGATGACCTGGCAGGGTCTTGGGGATATCGTAAACAAATTCCGCGTGAAGACCTTGGGCTTAGAGCCGGTGAGTTCGCTCTGGGCGCCTGGCGCATTGTATCGCATGAAGGTGCCATACACATATATGTGGAGTCCATCTCTGGTGCCGAAGCCAGCGGACTGGGGCGACGAGATCGACATCTCTGGCTTCGTCTTTCTGGAAATGGCCAATACATTCAAGCCTCCAGAAGAGCTACAGAAGTTTCTTGATGCGGGCCCACCACCTGTCTATATTGGTTTCGGGTCCATCGTGGTCGACGATCCTAACAAGTTCACCGAGATGATCTTCGAAGCAACGAAGATCGCTGAAGTTCGAGCGGTGGTCAACAAGGGATGGGGCGGACTGGGCAGAGGAAATGACGATACTCTTGAAAACATCTTCATGCTCGAGAACACACCCCACGACTGGCTCTTTCCAAAGGTCAAGGCGGTAGTGCATCACGGCGGTGCTGGGACTACAGCGATCGGTCTGAAATGCGCAAAGCCGACAATGATCATACCCTTCTTTGGGGACCAACCTTTCTGGGCAGCCAGAGTTGTCGAAGCAGGTGCCGGCGCCAAAGAAGTCATTCCGTGGAAGCGCTTGACAGCGGAAAATTTCGCCGAGGGCATCAAGCAGTGCTTGACAGAGGAAGCGCAGCGCAATGCTCAAAAGCTTGCCGATAACATTGCCCGAGAAGGCGACGGCGCTGCAAATGCCGTGAAGTCATTCCATCGAGCATTACCCTTGAGTGGTATGAACAGTATAAGATGCTCCGTGCTGGAAGATCGAGTTGCTGAATGGCGGATCAAAGGATCGGCGTTGAAGCTCTCGACACTTGCAGCTGAGATTTTGCAAGAGAAAGGCAAGATCAGACCTCATGACCTGCGACTTCTACACAAGGTATATTGGAATGACTTTGATGGCCCTGGGGAGCCCTTGACCGGAATGGCTGGCGCTGTGACTGATTCTCTTTACGGCATTGGTGCGGGCATGGGCATGGTGCCTGTTCGGGTGGCCAAGCACCTCAAGAGGCGAGCAGAGCATGAACGGAAAAAGGCTGCACATCAGAGGAGGAAGGAAGATCGCAAGCAGCGCAAGCAGGAGAAAGCGGAAGTGCGATGTTCAGAGCCGCAAGCGACCAAAGAGCTTGAGCGTCCTACGACGAACAGAGGCGAGACATCAAATACTCTGGGCTCAACATTGTCAGCCGATCCCCCACAGCACGTGTTTCGAGAACTTGTTGATGACGTTCGAGAAGGCATCAAGCAGTCTGGGTGGGCTTTTCTGACGATGCCAAACGACCTTCACATGGCCATTGCTCAAGGTTTCCACAATGCACCTAGATTGTACGGAGATGCCACAGTACGCAAGCCCATTAGGATCACTGGAGTCAAGTCTGGCTGTCGAGCAGCCCGAAAGGAGTTTTGGTACGGCATTTACGATGCATGGACTGGACTTGTCACTCAGCCTGTTGGTGGCTTCAAAGATGGCGATACTCTTACTTCGAAACTGGCAGGCATGGGGACTGGGTTTGGCAAAGGGCTTGGCGGCTTCGTGCTCAAGAATCTCAGCGCTGTAGTCTCACCTCCAGCATATGCCGGAAAAGGTGTCATGATATACATCCGGAAGAAGACGACTCACGACAATCTGGGCTCGAAGCACAACATTCGCAGATCACATCTCGTGCAGGGCTATCGCGACTACCAGGCTCTGAAGGCACAATCTGATCCGCAAGGTCGTGAGCAGCTGCGGCGCATCGAGGAAAAGGTCGACGAAGGTTGGAAGGTATATGAGGACATTTGGAGTGCAGCTTACGAGGAATACGGTGTGGTCGGCGGTGGTATCATTGCACGTTTCAAGTTGAACAAAGAGAAGCGAGCGTGGCAGCGCGCGGGCGTTCTGGAGAATATTCGGACTGCTGAACGCACGCTCCAGGTGCGAAAAGAGGGCCAAGATATCCATAAGTACTTGGCCGAGCATCGTAGCAAGGAGAAAGACCTTGCCACGACATCACGTCCACCGGCGATGGAGGAACCGAAAGATGGACGAGTCAAGGTCGACGACCTGCCCAAGACCGAGACTTCATATGCTTCCGATGAGCCCCAGACAGGTGAGGAGGGGAAGGTTGTCGACGATTCGGAACGAAAGCCAAGTCAATCGGCGCGATCAGAGAGCCAGTCGACTACAGCCGTCAACTCCTCCGAGGACGAAGACAAGAAGCGGGATAGTAGGTGGCCGGCGAGGTCGCCAGTGAAGATGAAAGTCGTTGATCATGGGGATTTGCTGAAGGCCATTGCGCGTGGAGGTACGAAGTCGAAGCCGGCTTTGGGTCGTGTTACTACTACTTGATAGTAATGGAGATCTATGTATCGTCGTGTCCACTAGGATGAATCTCGGAGCTAATGGCATTGACTGACATGCGCTTCCTGAAACTGAATACAGACACGGCGAATGTGAGTGTGCTGCCGCATTACATGTGAAGATTTGAACCACGAGATCTGAGAATGTGGCAATCGCGAAACCTTATTCCAATTTCAGCGCACAGACCACCTCGAACACCGCCTTGCGAGCACGATCAAGGACGCTAGTCTTTTCGATAAATAAAAGATGAATAAAAGATGAATAAAAGATAAATAGAGTAAAAGACAACTTAAAGACAAACTAAAAGTATATATCGAATATAAATTACAGAAATCTAAAAGTAGATTAAGTATACTTACTAGGATGGATTTAAAGAAGAACATACTTAAGTATTCTATTCTAAAGAGAACCTAAGGCCTAGCAAAAGTAAAAAAAAGTACAAACGTAACCGCGTAACGCTCGCCTAAATGCAATGCAGACAGACGCCTCACGTATCCGAAATGCGATCCTCCGAATTATTATTATTCAGAATGCTCGTAAAAGCGAGCGGAAGAAACTCTTCTTCTGCTCGTGCTCGCCTCTGCTCTCATGCCTTCGACGTTCGCCTTGGCCTTGGCCTTCACCACGCGACGAGCGATAATGATGATGATGATGATGTCTTCGGTGGTGGTGGGAAGAGGTATCTTGAGAAGCTGGCGGCGCGTCTTTAACCTCCTCACTCGGAGGCGGATCTTCCAAAATCCTCTCTTTTGCTAGCGGGGGCGGCGGTGGCGCACTCGATCGAGAAGATGAAGATGGCTTCGAAGATGTGTAATTGCTCTGCCGGATTGGAGCATCGGAATTCGTACGGAAGAAGGAAAATCCGGGTTTGGGGGAAGGAGATGATGGGGATGGTTTGGGATCGCGATGTCGTCGTCGTCGACGTTCGGCGTCTTGCCTTGCGATCGCTTCGGCTTCTTCTCGTGCTAGTCTTGCTGCTTCTTCTGCGGCTGCTTTTCTGGCGGCTCGTCGTGCTTCGTGCCGGAGGCGTCGGAGCTCTTCCTCCTCAGCGCGGAGCCGCTCTTCTTCGTAGATTCGAGCGATTTCTTGTTCCCTGCGGACAGCTCGTCTTCGGCGTCTCTCTTCTTCCTGCTCCGGCGTTCGTGGCTTGTCGGATCGGCTGCGTCGGCTACTGCTGTGCTTGCTTGAGCGCGACTTTTCGGAATTCTTCTTGTCGCGAGTGTGCTCTTTGTGTCGTCGCTCCCAGTGGTCTGCCTTGTGCTTGTCTTTGCTGCTACGGCTGAAGGTGGGAGAAGGAGGTGTTTCTGGCACGGCATCTACCTTGATCGCATCCTCTTTCTTGTCACTTTCAGGCCGAGGTTCAATTGGTGCCTTGTCTGTTGGCTCATTTGCGGGCTCACTTGCGGGCTCACCTGCTGGCTGCTCGACTGCTGGCTGCTCGACTGCTGTCTCCTCGACTACTGGCTCCTCAACTACTGGCTCCTCGATTGGTGGCTCTTCGACTGGCGGCTCCTCTACTGCTGGTTCTTCGATTGCTGGCTCACTTGTGGGCTGACTTGTGGGCTCGCTAGCTGATTTCTCGACTGCTGGCTCCTCAACTGCTTTCTCCTCAACTGCTGGCTCTTCAATGACAGGTTCGGATGCAGGTTCGACGAGCGCCTCATCAACAGATTCTGCAACGGGCTCATTGGGAGCCTGAGCTCCACCCTTGTGCTCTTCTGTAGCTGTCTCCGCAACGACCTCTTGAGCAGGTTCTTGACTAGCCTCATGTTCAACCATTTCCCCTTCCAAGGGTGACTCCGTAGCAGCCTCCACCTCTTTGGTTGGCTCTGGCACTGGCTTATCAACAGAAGGCTCAACTTCAACGATATTTTGGGTTGGTTCGGGTGGGCTCTCATCCTTCTCTGACTGCGTAGAAATTTGCTCGTCCTCTGCGGGCTTGTTTTCCTCAGCGCTGTTCTCGGATTGATCTGATGCGTCAGCTTCTGCTGTGCTACCCACAGGACCAGGTTCAGACTTCCATTCTTCGTCCTTGCTATCATCTCCTGCTTCGCTATGAGCCTCCTTGTTGCACTCTGGAACAGCATCTTCACATGGCCCATCAGTCTGGGAATCATCGCTTCCTTCTGCCTCCGTATGGCCTTCTGACTTGGTCGATTCGTCTTGAGCATCATCAACCGCCTCGTCAGTCTTTTCATTGGCTTCAATAGCCACTGATTCTAAGGTCTCTCCCGTTGGTCCCTCACTCTCTTCAACTTTCCCGTCAAGCTCTATCGCTGCTAAATCTTCGTGTGGCGAATCCATCGTCTCGTCTTCTTTAGCGATCTGGCCCGACGCACTTGGTGCAGACTCAATAGCAGCCTCTGCAACAATGCTCGCAGCTTCAGTCTCAGCACTGCCAAGCTCCGCGTCGATTGACTTCTCTGCATCAGACAATGAGCCAGCCTCCTCAAGCTTGTCGTCAATTGCCGATTCCGCTCCTCCCTGGTCCGCCTCCGGAATTGAGTCGGGTTGACATTCGTGGGTCTCATCTTTCGATAGTCCCTCTTCCCTTGCAACGTCTGCCACGCTTGCTTGCTCATTTTCGGGCTCATCCTGACTAGCGGCACTTTTTTCGACACCACAATCCTTCTCAGACTTGTCATCTGCCACATCATCGTTTCCGCTCTCCGAGCCCTCTTCGATCACAATCACATCATCGACAACGCTACCTTCTTCCTCCACTACGACCACGAGGTCGTCCTCAATCTCATCTTCGACCGGCTGCTCGTCTAACTTTCCAACCTCCTTACTCTCGTTGAGATCGATAGCGCTATCGAGCGGACTTGGCACATCCTCTACCTCGTCTTGTCCCGAGGCATTTTCAGACTTGGAATCGTCCAACACTTTGACCTCGGCTGACTCCATCTCATTCTCATTGTCAGGACCAGTCTCTTGCATCTCTTGCGACTGATCATGCGAAAGATCACTCCCAGAAACAACGTCAGCTGCAGGAACTTCATTATCCTTGTTATCGTCCGAATTCAGGGGCTCTGCCGAAGTATTGCCCTCCGAACAGGGCACATCCGAGCCAGAAGGATCTGTTGACTGAGGCTCATCTGAAGGCTCTTGCACCACTTTAGTAAGTGCTTCCGATTCCACTGGGTCATTTTTGGTATCTGAGAGCAACAAGTTAGCGACCACTCTTGTCCATTCTCGAACATAGCTAACTAGCCGATCGCTTCCACAGATATCACATACATCGCCTTGTCGCATCGGAGTGAAGGCAGAAACTAACGAAACCCAGGGTTGCGGAATTTGGTACGGGATCCACTCCGATGCGGCAAGACGATGTAGTCTGCGTGAGTCACGTGCAATCCCATCGCCACCGCGCAGAGGTGAACATGCACTACCCATGAGTTCAAGAAAAAAAAAAAGAACCACTAACCTTCACCTGGAGGCTCCATAACCACAGTATCCTCAGCTTTGTCATCGACAACAGCAGGCTCAATCGGAGGCGGGATATCCTCAACCACAATACCCAAGCCAACAGGCGGCTCAGCAGATTTCGATGACTTGCTCCTCGATGACTTTTTGCTTTTTTTCTCAGGCTCGCGTTCTTTAGCCTTGCTTTTCGATGACTTCTTCGATTCCTTCTTCCATGACTTCTTCGTGGATTTCTCGACCGGTATTGGCTCCTCCTTTGGCGCTGGTGGCGGTGCCTCTTCGACCACATCGACATGGGCTGTTTCTGACTCTGACTTGTTGCTGTCATCCGATGTGCCGTCGACTGCAGCCTGAATAGTCTCTGGCTCTGGAGAGGCTTGCTCACTGGACTCCTGCTTGGTATCGAGCGTCTCGGTGGACGTTTCAGGAGGCTCAACGACCGGTCCGCTGTCGACCTCTTCTTGGACCGGCTCACAGATTGTCTGCTCAGGAGTTTGCTCGGACTCCGGCGCGACTTGAGGCTCGTCTATCGGTCCTTCGACAATAGCCACAATGTCGTCCGAATTTCCTTCATCAGAGACAGGTATTATTTGTTTCTTCTTCTTGCCCTTTGCGCCCTTGGCCGCTTTCTTCTTTCGCTGTGTTGGCTTGGGTTCGGGCGTTCCAGGCGCAAATTGTACCGTCTTTTTCTCATCTTGATCATCATTGGGAAAGGCGCCAATGACGATTGGCTCTGCGATGTCTTCCGAAAGCGTGGGTGGGTCTGGAGCCTCAGGTGGTACGTCTATTACTGACTCGTCAGGCTGTACCTCGCTAGCCCCATCATTGTCGACATTTGAATCTCCAGTGTTTGACGGCTGTTCGTTGTCCCCTAGAGGGTTTTCACTCTCGACACTTGAATCTCCATCGTTCGGCAGCCCTTCGTTGCCCCCAGGAGGTTTGTCACTCTCAACGGGGATATCGGCTGTCTCTTGAGCAGGCTCATTACAAGGCTCATCTGGCGGCAATGGGCTTTCGCTTTCGTCTTTGCACTCGCTTGATGATCCGGCGCCCATGTCCTCATTGGGAGCTGAATTCGCAGGCTCGATTTCGGCCGCTAACTCTGGTGATGGGCCTGATTCATCTGGCTGGACGACATCTGACTGGACGAAATCTGGTTGAGTAACATCTGACTGGACGACATCTGGTTGAGTAACATCTGACTGGACGACATCTGGTTGAGTAACATCTGGCTGGACGTCGGCTGGCTGATCAGACGAAGAGTCGTCGTTGGGACTTCCTTGTGGAACAGATTCACTGGGTTGTTGCTCCACAGGCGAAGAGTCGTCTTTGGGACTTTCTGGTGGAACAGGTTCACTGGCTGGCTGCTCCACAGGTGAAATTCCCCCTTCATCATTCACAGGAGGTGGTGGTTCATCCACTGGAGAGCTCTCCTCTTTCCCCCCTTCTTTGACAGGATCTTCGGACTCCGGCGTTGACTCTAAACAGGGCCGGCAAGAATCAGCACACTCAATCAATCCACGGCGCCCTGACAGGAGTCACAACTTACCTGCTACCGATTCATCTTTCTTGACCTCCTCTTCTTCATCTGACTCCTCATCATCTGTCGGCTCCGGCACCTTGTACTTGACCTTGAATTTCGGAATGTAAGGTTTCGCGGCTGCTTCAGCAGAAATCGTCGGCGTTTTGGGCCCTCCTCTCGCCCAATGCGTGCTCTCGGCAGGATTTCTCCACGTTGCAATGCGTACTGTTGTGAATCCATATTTGTTCTTGACTTCGTCGATCGACATGGTGTCGAGGGACCGGAAGCGCGTTGTGTAGGAAGAACAATTTTGCCCTTGGGCAGGAGGGGACTACGTTATAATTGCCAACGCAGACGTCCTCGCAAAGGTATGACATGGCAAGCGAAGGTGAGATATGCTTCTTGTTCAGGAGAGAGTGAGATGACGTGCATTTGGGCAGGAGATGGGGGAAGTGACAGCACAGCGGGTGAATGAAGATGGACAAGAGCTGGCAGGGATTGCAGAACAGCACCGAGACACTGTGATGAATCGGCAACGCGATGGCTTTCGCTCACCCTCCCGTGAGGTCCCTCGAGGGTCAATGTTTGAGGGAGGGTTCTGAGCGTGAACCATTGAGATTGCAGACGTCGTCCGACTCGAGCCACGTTCCACGACATGGTTGTTGCAGGGCGACGGCATTGGATCGCGAGGATGCAAGTCGAGACTAGGAGAGGATGGCACGGCGGGACTAGCAATTAGGGAGTTGGGTGCTCATGCGTCGTTGTGCCTTGCCTTTTCCGGAGGCTCACAGATGATCCGGAACAGCCAATGGCATGTGTAACGCTTCGCGCGGATCGGTGGACGTCCAATGGCGCCGAGGTGTAGGACGTGGTGGACGTGGTGGACGTGCTTTGGGTCCTTGGGAGAGGGAAGTGTCGTGGGCCCACTTTCGCTGTCGTGGCAGGATAAGACTGGGTAGCGCCAGAGGCCCGAAGCGCTGGCGACAGCCTGGCACTTATACCGAGCCCCAGCTGCCCGCCCGAGCCCCAGTGGATACGTGGATTATAAGATCGACTGTTACTAACTAAATCGCGTGTAGAAGCGATAATCGCATCCCCGCAACCATCTCCGACTAGGCAACCATACTGCTACTATCTATAAAGCTAAAGATTGTTAGCAAATTAGTAGTATAGCAAAATTCAAGGTATTATTAGTTGCTAGCTATCTACTTAGGTCTAAGCGGGTTACGACCTACAGCCTTGTAACTACGCGAGGCTATATATACTAGCTTATATTAGTCTCTTAGTTATTAACTCGCCTACTACTATATATAATGCTACTACTAAGTAAACTAATAGTGCTATTGCTATAGCACCTAGTAGTAAAGTAGCCGTCCTATCGACTATGTTAGTAAATACTAATACTACTATTGCTGCTATTACTACTAAGCAGCCTATCGTTGTTACTATTTAAACAACGCCGCCTACTATCGGCTATATTTAATCTGCTAGAGTAAGCGCTATTCTTTACGCGTACGTAGGTTATTAACCTCTTACCGTAGTAGATCTAGCTTAGAAGGAGGTTATAGAGCGTCCGGAAGTAATAGCTTAGTACGTAGATTATAGCACTCGAAGCCTACTAGATAGCAGGTAGAGCTATACGCTCGGTTAGCTTTCTAGTAAGGGCACTATTAAGTGCGGCATTAGCTCTTTACGTACTTGTAGTGCTCGACAGTCGTCCTTAATTAAGTAAGTAATATACTAGGCTCGAGTACGAAGTCCGTCGTTCTTGCTATCGCTATCTTCTACTTCTTAGCAACTGTAGTCTTATTTAGGTCGTCTAATTCTCGAGCCGTTACTACGCGCTTTATTAAGTATAGTGTCGCTCCGCCGGTTATAGGTTTACAGTTGCTATATACTATAGCAGGCTCTCGTAAACGTAGCAACTTCGAGAAGTCGATATACTAGTAAGCGTAGAAGTAGCTTAGCAATAGCATAGTACGACTACTACCTGTCTCGAGAATCTTTATTAGGGCGTATATATAAGGATAACTATAGGTCCTACTAAGGTAGTCGTTATAGCGGCACTATAAGCAGCTATACGAGAAGGCTAAATGCTTAATCTCGTTGCTATTATCGTTAGTCGTAGTCCTTAGAAGTGCTATAGTATATACGTAGAGCTATTATACCTCGAGAAGGTAGTAGTCGCTAATTACTCGAGATACGCTTGCCTAGAATAGACTAATAATAGCCTTATTATAGCGCTTTAGATTGTTAGCAAGTGTATAGCGGCGGCGGTCGTAACCCTCGTTCTACTACTTAATAAGTGCTTTAAAGAGCGTAAAGATATCGTAGCGACTGCTATAGTTTAGCTATAGTTTAATCTGTCTATAGCAAGACTCGACTCGTAAGGTTGTCTTGTAACTAAAGTAGAGTACTTCGTTAGTCTAGCAGTCGACTATTTGTTACTTATAGCGCTACTAGTTCTTATAAAGATAGGCCTTAAACATAGGATAGACGTTGTCTAGTTTATTAGCGTTGCTATTAAACTCGTCTTCGGTTTAGCTATAAATAGTATAGACAAATAGCTTTATAAACTAGCTAGTTTAAGGGCTATTAGTCTAGCCGCTATTGTCGTCCTTAACCTATATAAACTCGCCTCGTTCTTTACGTACTCGAGTAAGTATATCTTGCTATAGATACTAGTTACAGACAATATTCTTAGTGTTAGGAAACACCTCCTTACAAGCTAGCATTAATGCCTCTTTACGGTTAGTACTAATAACTAGTAGTATAGCGCATCCGGCGGCTTTAAAGGCCTATTTAATAGACCTGAGAAGTTGTACAAAATCGGCCTTATTAGGCTTCGGACGGACAAGGCTAATACCGAGCTTAATCGTATTATTTAAAGGTCTAGTAGCGACTATATCTAGTAACTCGAGGTTGTATAGATTAGTCGAATACGTAGTATCTAGTACAAGCGTATAAGGCGTTAGTTTAAAGGCTTCAATTAAGACTAGATAAAGAGCTACTATAGATTTAATAGCGCTATTAGGTCTAGTTTGAATATCCTTATAGATATCGTATTCCTCGAGCAATTTAACTATCCGCTCGGCTTAATTAGCTTCTCGTCGTACGCTAAGGTTGCGAAGCTAAGAGACATTATATAGGTCTTATAGTTTAATAATAACACTACGGCCTCGGAAATAGGCTATTATCTTAGACGTTAGCATTCGCGCGGACTAAAGCCGTTCTAGTTGCTCGAGGAAATTAGCCGTTCTTAAGCGACTTCTATAGATAGTAAGACTAACAACGTCGTTAGGTCTATAGTTATAGTAACAGTAAGCTTCTTTATTAGAATAGCGGATAGTCTAGCTACTAGAAGGGTTAGAAGGGTCGATAGCAACGGCGTAGAAGTAGAACTAATACCCTATCTTCTTAGTTGTTATCTTCCTTCGAGTCGTATTCTACGTCCTTTTATTAGGCTAACTAAAGCACCTATAGATATAGAGATAGCGATATTTAACGCCTTTGCTATTCTTCCGCGGCTTCTACTCCTTAAACTCGTACCCCTTTACCTTTCTAAACTCTTCCTATATATATATCTCGAGCGCTATATACGATACAAAGTCGACTTCGCGAGGTATAGGTCTACGGCAGAGCGCTTTCTTCGAGAATAGGTACTTCTACGGCCTTAGAGAGACTAATCGATATTTAGGTAGAGATATACGCTCGCGCGGTAGCGATAGTAAGCGCGAGCGGCCTCGAATACGTATCTCCGAGACAAATTAAACCTCTTCCTACGACTCGATAACTACCGCCGAAAGCGCGCCTTCTACCTCTATTTCTACCTCTTCCTACAACTTAATAACTACCGCGCCTCCTACACCTTCTACTACCGCCGCCGCGCTACTACCGCTATTACCGCTGCTAGCGACGAGATTATCGAGAAACTTATTAATATATGCCTCGTATAATAGAGATTCGGCTATTTTCGGTAGTTACTAGGCAATCTACTATAAAAGGGGGAAGAAATGCGAATTTTAGGTCTATAGTAGACTTAGAGGCGCGAATTCCTAGGTAACGCGCTCCGCGCTACTAACTAAGAATAGATATAATATATAATAGGTAGAAACAGTATATAATCTCATTTAGCGCGATTCTATATTAGTATATCTACTAGGGCTCGGGCGGGTAGCTAGGGCTCGGTATAAGTGCTAGGTAGCGATAGGCGATATTCTAGCCGCATTAATCGAACTCTATATAAGCCGACGCCAACCTTATAGGAGTAAAGGCAACCCGATTGCATATAACAGTTATTAGATGCTTGTAGTATAGATGTATATATGCTAGTTCTACAAGGATCCGAGAAGTCGCTATAATAGTGTAATCGGCGGTATACTATATAACCTAGGTTCGCTAGGACCCCGGCGTACGGCTAACGTAATTCTTCCGGCCTGCGACGGTTATATTATCGTTGCGAGCGTAGTAGTAGTTGTGACGCGCCCTTCTTATTAGTTATATTGTAATACTGTTTAAGGGTGTCTATTGTTGTAGTTCTACTTAACTAGTTCTATCTAAAAAAGGCGGTAAGAACAGGTGTTAATATTTCCCTAGTTTTGCCGAGAGTTACGTATGCTACTAAGAGTTATGTAACCTTAGCTATGCGTTACACACCCCCTTAGCTTATATAAACTAGGCTTGCCTTCTATTTTAGGCAAGGTAGTTAATGCTTCTTTATATACAAACAAAAGAAAAATTAATCTTTTTAACTTCTTATATAGTGCTTTATTAAAACAATAAAAAATTAGTTTAAATCTATACTGCATATAAGAGAGTCTTATTTTATACCCCGATTACCCTAGAAGGATATCGTTATATAATCCGGACTGTATGTACACCTTTATATATAGTCCCTATTACTAGGAACTATTGTCTTCCTACGTAGTCTAAGTATAGACCGACACTATTAAGCCTTATCTAAGTACTCGTATCGTATAGTAAAGTTAGTTTAACTAAATTGAACTAAGCCCTTTATATTATTACTATCGTTTATTAGATCAATCGCATAGGTAGCGTCTATTTAATTAGACGAAGGATTAAGTAAGGATATACATTAGTTAAACAGATTTAATAAATTAGGATAGGTAACTTAACTAAGGACGCTACTCTTAGCTAAGACTACTACACTATTATTACTAGCACTAATACAATCGCCGCAGACTTGTTATTAGTTAGTAGAAGTAACGTTCGAAGTAATAATATAGGCGACAATAACGTATTAGGAAGTAAGGTTAGATCCGCTACCCTAGTTAGTCGTCGCTATCGTATTAGACACTTTTGCTAGCGCTAATCGATAAAGGTGTACTTAATTGACTTAGTTACAATTAATAGTAAATAGGGGGGGCTACCACTACCTATTATATAGAGTTGTCTTCGTATAGTTTATTAGTTAGTAGCCTTAATAGCCTAAGTTGCTGTATAAACCTCTATTAGTTCTGTAGTCTATAGAGTTTAGTAAGTCTATTAGCTAGCATGTCCTATATAGCTAGGTATTCGCACTATATTTAGCCTACTTTATATTCTTAGCGGAGCTAATACTAGTAGATATCTATATGCCTAAGCTTAGTGTCTAGTTTACTAGCATTAGCCTTAATAATGCGAATAGTCTAGGTATTGTCGCAATATAGCATAGGCACTGTGTCTAATATAAGACTAATATTGTTAAAGAATCGCTTCTACTAGATTAGCTCTAAGCCAGCATGTAATACGGCTAGCAGCTTAGCCTTAGTCGTAGATTTAGTAACAGTTAATTGTCTTGCTGCTTTCTAGTCGACTAGGCTATTAAATAGGCTGAATAACCATCCTTCTAATAACTGCCTAGTGCCTTTATAATCGCTATATAAGGCATCGGAAGCTCCGTAGAACTCATTCAACTAATGGCTAGAATGCGCTGTAATTGCTAGTCCGTCGGCATTGTATTCTAAGTATAGGTCCTTCGTTTGTAGGAGGTATTTAATATACTAATTTGCAGTAGCTATATCTTCTTATCGTGGATTTTAAAGGGCTTTAGACAGCAGTAATATAGCCTTAGCTATATTAGGCCTAGTCTGTACTGCTACGAAGTTAAGCGATCCTATACGGCTTTAATAGGCTAGTACTGCTACTAAATCTAGGTGTTATAAGGCCTTCTTATCGTCGGCTTTCTCGTAGGGCTCGTATCTAGTTAGCAATAGTAAGTCGGCCCTTCTGCCCTTAGTATTAATGCTGTATCGCTAAGCTACCTTTTTAGCGTACGTCTTCTATAACAACTAGAGCTGCTTAGTAGTGCGGTCTCGTATAACTTTAATCCCTAGAAACTATAATAGTAGACTAAGGTTATTTAGCTCGTACTCCTTTATTAGCCGTTGCTTTAGATCTATAGCTTTCTGCTTGTATTAGCGATAATATAAAAGCACTATGTCGTCTACGTAGAAGAAGATAAATATATGCCTATCGGGGTCTGTATATAGGCAGTCGACATTATCGACTAGCTATATGCCGAGCTTCTCTAGTATAGTAGTAAAGTGATTGTACTATAGCCTTAGTAATTCTTATAGACTATATAGTGCCTAGAGCAGCTACAGTACCTTTCCTTTCTGTTTAAAACCTTCTAGTAGCTTCAAATATAGTATATATAGCAGGCTAGCATTTAAGAAGGCGTTAACCGCGTCTATTTGCTCTGCCTCTAGGTTAAAGCTAGCAGTAATAGCTATTAGTATACGGAATACTCGTGCGGCTAGTGTTAAGGCATAGGTATCTAAATAGGTATTCTTCTACAGGTCCCCTCTTACATACACTCTAGCCTTAAACTTAACAAGCCTTCCTTCGGTATCGCTCTTATATTTGAATACCTAGGTAAGTAGTAGCAAGTTGTCTACTGCTTGCTCTATGTCTACCTATTTGAATGTACCTATCTTTAAGGCCTTATTGAATTCCACTCTTGTAGCATGTATCTAATGCTCTTTAAACCGGCTCTTTAACACTTAGCGCTAATTGCGTAGCTCGGCTAGTAGGTTAGCGACCTTCGGAGTAAGGTTTAGGTTATTCTCGTCTCGTAGAAGCGGCGGTAGCGGATCCGGATTGTCGTCTACTTAACTATTTAATGCGCTTAATGCGTATATTAATTGAGCTTCGTATTCTACTACTATATAAAGGCTGCTAAATAGTAGGAGGTTTCTCGCTTGTTCTCGATCGCTAATATAGTAGCGGCCGGCTCGATAGATAGCGGCTATTCGCTGTCGCTTGTTCGGATTATTAGCTCGATAATGCGGCCCTCCTATGTTTAATAAGTAACGATAAGAAACATTAGCTGCTTTAATTAGTATTAGCAATTTAGCTAGCTCTACTCGTAGCAAGTTTATGTCTATATTATCTACGTAACCTAGTGCGTCTATATTATTAGTAGGGTTATAATTGCTAGTATCGTTCTTAGTCTTAGGTTGCTAATTAATAGTTAGGTCTACTAGTCTATTTAGCATATTATTACGCGGTTGCGGTGCTTCGCGTAGGTTAATTAGAAAGTCCTAATAGATAGGTACTTCCCCTAATTCAGGCTTATATAATCTCTAGTTAGTGAGATCTAAACGTAGCCTCTTCGGCACCTATACGAGCTATAGCTTAGTTAGTAGTGTCGGCGATAATTGTTAAGGTAGTTTATGTCTAACAGGTTTATCTACTAGCCTCGTAGGGTCGACTATTATAAGCCGGCTAGGTCCTATTAGTGTTTCTACCCCCTTAGCTCTAAACCGTACTAGGTCTAGTAGTGTGTCGTATACTTCTCGAAGATCGTTAAATTAATGCTCCGAGGCTAGTACTTATAGCTCTTCGAGATTACTAAATTAAGCTAGTTCTTAGTTAGTTATAGTAACGCCTAGGTTAGCGTTATATCTATTATAGAACCTAGTCTTATTAAATACAACATCTCTTATACGTAGCACCGTTATTCGTAAAGGTACCTAAATCCGATAGATAGAGTGTCCTTCGTATCTATAGAGGTATCTAATATGTGTTCGTAAGGCTACTTTTATAGTATTTAGTAGTATAGCCTTCCTCTTGCCGTTAGCTATCTCGGTGCCGTAGATTACTAGGTATACTCTTGCTCTAAACTAATAGATGTATGCTACATTTAGCTTATACCTAGTCCTAATCTCGTATAGTGTACGCATTAGTAGGTTAGCATTGCGTAATCTTAGTAACCTATTAGCTAGGAAGGTTGCTATATAAACTACTTCTAGCTATAGGCTGTATAGGAACCTAGCATATATTATTAAGGCTCGAGCTACCTCAATAATAGTGCGGCCTGCTCGCTTAGCTAGGTCCTGTTCTAACGTATATAGTACTATTAGCCTCTAAGTAGTATAGTTATTACGTAGATAGGATCGAAACCGAAAGCCTAATATGCCTCCTTTATTATTAGATAACAAACAGATGATATCTCTGCTAATGCTGCGTACGAAGGTAGCTAACTAGTTCTAGCACTAAAGGAGTGTTGATTCCTAACGATTACTTATTGTCTATATAAAGTAAAGTCTAGTATTTAGGTCGTATGCGTAGAAGATATACTAGTCGCTATTGTAGGCTAGATCCAGTTGCATCAGATTAGCAGTAATGTAGCTATATAGTATAAGAATTGACACATTATACTTTCGTAGCCTTCTAAATATAAGCTTCTTACCCTTAGCTTATATATATACTAGACAAAGTGGTGTTCTTAGTACCTTATTTCTATGTAAGAGGTCCCGTATTATTCTATTAACCCTATTAACTAGCTCTTCTGCTCGCTCTGCACCTAGGTACCTAAAGATCTTATATATCTGCTAAAGAGTAAGCTGCCTCGGTAGTAGTAGGCGTGCGGAGCGGCGAGCCGTTGCGTATGCTAATAGTTTACTAAGTCAAAATAGGTATTTAAGTAGTCGGCCTTCTATATTAGCTAGCTACTTAGTTAGTAAAGGTGTATTATCCACTATACTAACTATATTAAAGTATGGCATCTAATTATCTAGTCTAATAAACTTAACTAGAGCCTTCTATTAAGGGTCGTATAGGGTATTATTAATTTCCTAATGTTTGTATCCTCGCTAGAAGAATAGGGCTCTACCGACTATATTAGTATAGAAGTTTGGAATATATAGGCATTCTCCTAGTTCAATCTATAGGGGCCTGCTACTAACAGCCTTAACCGTAAATAATACCTTTCTAATAGCTACGACCCTATTATAGCCTATTCCGGTTACTACTATAGACCTTAATAGTAGGAAGAGAGGAGCAAAGTTGAATCGACCTAGATAGTTAATAATATAGCAATTAGATCCACTATTATATATTAGTCTATTAAAAGGGTTCCATTTTCTAATAGATATTCCTATACTAACCTATCTATATCTAGTTATTCCTACAAAGGATAATAATAGAGTGTTAGGGCTAAAGAAGCAGGCTAGTAACAACTTGTTAGGTATATTATTATCAGCCTTGCTATATCTATAATGCTGCTAAGCAATCTTAATAGCTAGTAGGTCCTTGTAGAAGCTAGCTTGTCTTAGATAGAAGTCCTTGTTTCGGCGTAAGTAGCCTTTAAAGTAGTTTAGTTTTCCTTACTATTTGCTATCCTTATCCTTCTCCTTAACCTTCTCTCGAAGGCGGTAGTTAACTACTAAGCACTTACTACGGTTCTTATATGCCTTCTTCTTACTAACGCTAGTAAGTTCTATATAAGATTTTAGAGTGCGGGTGCCCTTCTTATCCTTCTTGTCCTTATCTCTATCCTTATTTTCGGAGGCTCCTTAAAGGGCGGCATTAGATTTACTAGTCTCTATATCGTAGGTAATTCTAAATAAGGCTCCTCGCTTTGTCGATAGTCCTAACATGTTTCGGGCATAGTCTCGCACTATACTAATTAGTTAATAGAAGTAGATAGTGTTTAGTAAGGCCTAGTATATTATATAGAGTCCTTTGCTATAGGTTTTATCTATATTAGCTACTATAGTATAGAGGTGAACAACTATATTATTAAGTTCTATATACTATATCCTCTTTATAATTTTGTATAGATTAAGCTATTCCTTATATTACTGCTTAGGATCCTTTACCTACCTTAAGTTGATTAAACGATTTAGCTCTTTAACTAAGTTAGTTCTTTGCTACTAAGTATTTGGCGCTAGCTTATCCTTTAGTCGTATTATAATTAATCGAAGGGTTAGTAGGGACAGCTTATTATTATTAGTAATCTCTAAGTAATAGCGGATATCTATTATAGTTACTAGGTACTCGAGGGTCTTGCTACGGGCCGATCTAAACCTATTGAACTTAGCTATATAGACATTATAGAAATCCTTTTCTAGATAGATTGCCTATTAGTAGACTTAGTCGTCCTATAGGCGTTCTTTATCTACAACTAGTAGAGTAGGCTAAATTAGCTCTATAGGTAGCGTAGTATACGGATTAGTATATAGCTAGGTCTCGTAACCTATTAGATAAGTCTTAGTTTGCTCGTACTATCGATCCTAGTCGTTCGGGCCTCGAAGGGTAATATATTTAGTACTACTAAGACGGCTAGCTAATAAGAGGGCTATTATTAAAGATATATTAATAATCTTAAAGAGATAGTAGGTGCTTTAGTTAGTTGTTTAGTGTCGTAGAAACTAATTTCCTTTTGCTAATATTGTTACTCGTAGAATAGAAAATTCTTCCTCCTTTCTTAGTCTCTAATACCGCGGGTAAAACCCGGGCTTATAACTATAACGCGCCCTTCTTATTAGTTATATTATAACACTGTTTAAGGGTATCTATTGTTGTAGTTCTACTTAACTAGTTCTATCTAAAAAAGGCGGTAAGAACAGGTGTTAATATTTCCCTAGTTTTGCCGAGAGTCACGTGCGCTGCCAAGAGTCATGTGACCTCAGCTATGCGTCACAGTAGTGACATATGCGTTTGCATTAGCTGTGCTTCTAGATCATCGAATAGTTAGGCTGATCGGCTGTATTCTATCCAAGGGCAAGTTGACGTGCTTGACGGAGAAGCGTCCAAAAGCCAACCAGCCGAGAATGACACAAAACACTTCACCTACTATGTCCAAGCGGACTTCGTTGGCAGCGAATGGCGCGAACAAGACCGTTTTGCATAACATGCATAGCGCACTATAGTCGAATCCTAAAGTGTCCTCCATTAAATGCTTACGTCAAACAGAATCCGAGACATTCTCCCCTTCCTTCTACCTCTCATCAGTACGCTCCGATCGACTCAGTATTGTCAATACATCTCGCTCCATCATTCTGGAGAGTCCTGCTTCCAGGTCCCAAATACCTCCAATTGTACGGCGGCGTCACTGTAAATCGATACATGCGTCCGGAAAGGTTCTCAGCGCCGTACAGGAATCCATCAGGAGAAGCATAGACCGCGCCAAAGTTGATACGGTTGACACCCTCTCGATCGTTGGTGAGACCGATATTGCCGAATTCAGCAACGAGGTCCAAGGTCAGTGTCGACTTCGTGAAGCGGTACAGGTAGGCGAATCTCGTGGTTTGATCGACACCGACGCCTGAGGGGAGTCAGCAGCTGCGCTACAATGCAGTCTGAAATGGCTCGAATGCTTACCCCATAGATAATCATCGCCAGCGTACGGCACGTAAGCCCAATCAGCGAAGAAGTACTGAGGCTCATTGGGGTATTCGCCGCCGGTGAAGCCTCCACCGGTGAATTGGCCTTGGTCGACGATACTGCCATAACTGCTCGTACCGTTGTTGAGATTGATGTGTATCCACCATCCAGCGGTATTACCATTGCTTTTATCACAACGAGTCAGCCAGTGCAAACCGAGCCAGCGCACCAATTCCAACTTACGGCCCCGCAGTACGCAGACCCCAGTACTGGCAATTCTGGTCGACATCACCGGTTTGGTAGGTTCTGTAGGTGCCTGGGAGGAACTGCTGTGGGACAAGATCCGATCCAAATCGAATGATTCGGTTGACGGAGTCGGCTCCATAGATCAGCCCATCGCAACGGTTGTACCCGATAGCCTGAACGTTTGCATCCCACTGGATGGTACCCGCGGGCGTAAGGATACCAGTATCCATCTCGACCGTGTACCAAGCTCTGTTCTGAACAAGGTAACCTTGACGGATACATGGCAGAGGTGACTGGGATGGCAAGTTGACACTGTTTGTGGTGGCCGTGGCTGGTGGCGCGTAACCTGTCTTGCGTTAGTGTTTCTGTGCCCATTGCCTCTTGGAACCTGAGCTTACTAGGCGGTGGCGGTGTCGAAATGACCCTGGAAGAACTCGATGACGACGAGGTCGTGGTAGTAGTACTCGTAGTAGTTGTTCGTGTTGTCGTCTAATGATGGTCAGCGATTGAACCTGCGAGTGCCAGAGAGTATGAGTTGGCGCAAGAACAGAGAAGCGCCGATCAAGAGTGAAGGCGCGCAGTATAAGCAGGATGATGAGTGTAAGCTAACGAGGTTGTTTGAAAGACTGCCACGTTCGCAAAACAGAGAGAGCAGCTCGCGTGACAAGAATGGCTGGATTTCGAAAGTGAAACCACGTACCGTCGTGCTTGTCGTACTTGTAGTTGTTCGTGTTGTCGTCTAGAGAAGATACTGTCAGCATGGCTGTCCGAGATCCGCGAGCGCCTCACGTGATTAAGATCGGGGCAGGTAAGAGGCCAGGAAGCAAAATCTGGTACGTTGCCCGAAAATCGAGCAATTGGGTCAGACGCCTGCTGTATTTTTCATCTCCGAGCAAAGACGAGCTGCCAAGTCTCTGTTCATGAAGCCGAGGCGGCGAACGGGTGGGAATTCTTGAAATCAGGGAGCAAAGGCAACTCCAAGCGCTGAAAGAGAAGTCGGGTCGTGCTCACCGTGCTCGTGGTAGTGGTGGGATTTGTCGTAGTAGTCTTTCGCTCCAAGTCAGCAGATGCAGAGTACGAGGAAAAGCGAAGACTCTGTCTTTGCTATCCTTCAAGAAGCGGGTAAAAGGTAGGCAGGCTTACAGTCCTGTGATCGATGTCAGTAAGATACAGAATCTTGAGCCGATGAAAGACTTACGTGGTAGTCGGCGATGGAGTAGTAGTCGTGCTGTCCACAGGTCAGTTGGGATTCAAGAAATAAATCAACGAAAGACGCAGATGCGCACGTGGTTGTGCTATCAAGAGTCAGCATGATTCCTCAGGGAGTGAAAACGAATACGAACGTTGTAGTTGGCGATGGAGTAGTTGTGCTATCCACAAGTCAGCAGAGTTCGAAGATACAGCAAGAGCCGCAGATGCGCACGTAGTCGTCCTACAGAGAGTCAGCAAAATACAGCGTCAAGCAAGCGCGAGTACATACGTTGTAGTTGGAGAAGGTGTAGTCGTGCTGAAACCTGGTTAGCAACACACGCGATCGATTCAAGAGGCACTTCATCCGCGTACGTAGTCGTGCTATCGAAGAGTCAGTCGAGCTCGGGATTGAGAACTCAAAGCAAGCATTAGGCACTTACGTAGTAGTCGGGGATGGCGTGGTCGTGCTGTCAAAGGTCAGCAGGCGCAAGAAAGACGAACTGCGATGCGCCATACGTGGTAGTACTGTAGTTGGGTCAGCGAGGCAGCCAAGGAGTTTGCAAGAAGTGATACTTACGTGGTGTCTGGGAGAGACGTGGTTGTGCTGCAAGTTTGTCAGTAAGGCGATGCTTCCGACATGGTCGCAAAAAGATTTTGCATACGTAGTCGTACTTTCGACATGTCAGCTCAAGCTTCAAAACCCTTTTCAATAGAGGCAATACTTACGTGGTATCTGGGAATGAGCTGGTCGTGCTAAAAAGCGATTAGTGAGCTGCAGCAGCGGAATCGAAATTTTGCGTACGTTGTCGTGCTGTTACAGAAGTCAGCGAAGGTCAGATTCAGAGCGGATGGAACACATACGTGGTGGTATCTGGCTGAGACGTGGTGCTGGCAGAAAGTTAGCAAGGCATGGCGGTACGAAACAATCTTTGCGTACGTAGTCGTGCTGTCGAGAAGTCAGCAATCATAGAATCATGACGGATCATCATACATACGTCGTCGTGACAGGCGGTATCACCGTAAGCTGATCGACCTTGATCGCAGCAACCTTGCGCGAATCAAAATCACCATCGAATTGGATGCCTTCGCCAACAACGCCAGTGCCTTTGAAGTAGCAGTCACCAGCGCCATTGCCAAAAGAGTTGGTTGCACCGAGCCAGGTAAAGCCTTGGCAGCCAGCGATGCCATCACACTGGATGTAGCACTCCTCGAACGAAAGAGCACGAGCAGTCGTGGTGTACATGTTGCCGGCTGGACGGCCAGTCGTGTCCCGACCACAAGCCACATTGTAAGCAGTGCTGCCACCGAAAGATCTAACACCATCGGCGAAGGCGCAGGTCGGAGCTGGCGCCGCGCTTGAACTGCTTTCGCTTGAACTGCTTGTCGTAGTTGTTGATGTCGTGGTAGTTATTGTTGTAGTAGTAGCTTCTGCTGACGAAATCGAAGAAGATTCGCTTGATGAAGCAGACGAAGAGCTCGATGATTCGCTTGATGATTCGCTTGATGACGACGAGGAAGAGATGCTCGATTCACTCGAAGATGCAGAGGAAGAGGCACTCGATGACGAGCTGGACTCTGATGAGACCGAGCTTGAGGTGCTACTGCTTTCGCTCGAGACCGAAGAGCTTTCGCTCGAGGTAGAGCTTGGTTCGATCGGAGACGAGCTGGACGAAGTTGTAGTCTGCATAACCATTAGCGAGCTTCCTTTGTGGTAAGAAATCATGGCGCCATAATACCGTCGTTGTACGAGTGATCGGGACGCCGATGGAGATTGTGCCCGATACGGTTCCGCTGTAAGGAATCACTGTTAAAGTAGTGGTGTCCGAGTAATCTCCATAGGTAGTTGCGTAGACCGTGCCAGGCGGCGCTGGCGTTGGAGACTCGCTTGAAGTTGTCTATTGTCATTTCAGCTGAATTCCTGTCCGGTTTCTAACCTTCTGACTGACTGTCGTGGTGCGAGTGATCGGGACGCCGATGGAGATTGTACCTGATACGGTTCCGCTGTAAGGAATTACTGTCAAAGTAGTAGTATCGGAATAATCTCCATAGGTAGTTGCGTAGACCGTGCCAGGCGGCGCTGGCGTTGGAGACTCGCTCGAAGTTGTCGTCTACTGTCATTTCAGCTTCGTTCCTGTCCGGTTTCTGACTTTCTGACTTACTGTTGTGGTGCGAGTAATTGGGACACCGATGGAGATTGTGCCTGATACAGTTCCACTGTATGGGATCACTGTCAACGTAGTGGTATCGGAATAATCTCCGTACGTGGTCGCGTAGACAGTGCCAGGCGGCGCTGGGGTTGGGAGGATTGAGGATTGGCTTGTCGTAGTCTACTCCATGTTAGCACAATTTCCAAGCAATGACTGGATAGCACCTGACTGTCGTGTATGTGATTCCTTCTCCAATAATCACTGTTGCTGAGACGGTCCCTGAGTACGGGATGGTAGTGATTGTGGTCCTGCTGCTATATTCTCCATATGTGGTGCTGGTTACGGTCCCAGGCGGAAGCGGAGTTGAGCTCGGCGCACCGGTTGTACTCACACTTGAAGCAGGCGTAGAGGATGGATAGCATCCCTCAGCAGCGTTTGTAGGCAGATCCGTAATGTTGTACGCCGCACAGAAGTTGGCAGCGAAGTCGACGACATCTATTGATTGATCAGCGAGTACTGACTAGTAAGAGAAATGGGACCATACTGTCTTGATCTGGTCCGTCGCATTGCTCGCTCACGCAGCACGAGTATCTCCGCACGAGCTCGGGATTGGAGCAGATACAAGCCGGGTCATTGATAGAACAGCCGTCGAAGTTGTAGCTAACGCATGACTGAGAGCAATCGGGTAGCCCAGGAATGTTGATTGTAGAATTACATCCTTCAGCAGCACTTGTAGGAAGATCAGTAATGCCATACTCCGCACAGAAGCTGGCAGCGAAGTCGACCACGCCTACACATTCCAGCATTAGCGGACATTGGCCCTCAAAAAGAAGTGCGAACATACTATCTTGGTCTGGTCCATCACACTGCTCTCTCACGCAGCATGAATATCGCCGCACAAGCTCCGGGTTGGAGCAAATACAAGCCGGATCATCAATGGAGCATCCGTCAAAGTCGTAGCTGACGCAAGACTGAGAGCAATTCGCCAGCCCAGGGATGTAGATTGAAGGCGATGCGCTGGGTGCTGAGCTGCTCGAGCTCTCGGTGGATGTGAGGCCAGGCGTGGCCACATCGTAGGTTCCAGGAACGGTTCCACCTAGAAATGTCAGAAATGTCCTCGTTCAGGGCCGCCGATCGCCATACTTGGAAAGATTGTTGTTACAGTGACCGGCCCAGTGATGGGCGTAGATCCTGTGTAGGGTACCGTTCGAGTAACGTATCTGGCCACCGGAGTGTCGACAATGATCACCTTTCCATGCATGTGAGCACAACTCTGCGCGAAGGCTTTGCTTTAGCTTACTGTTCCAGGAGCTGTTCCACTCGGCTCTATTGTTGTAAGTGTGTAGGGGACAGTCAAGGTGCGATCGTAAGGCGGAGTCGTGGTAGTTGTCACATATCTTCCTGGCGTAGGTTCAACGATAATGACCTTCGGCCACAAGTCAGCACTTATTCAAGTTGGCTCGTGACCCAGCATCCAGTAACTCACAGTGCCTGGGTTGGTGCCACTGGGGGAAATCGTCGTTGATGTGTATCTTGCAGTCAAGGTTCGGTCGTACGGCGGCACTGTTGTCGAAGTGACATAGTATGTGAATGTACTGGGTGGCACGCTCGAGATGTTGCTGGAGTAGGTGGGTGGAAAGAGCGTCTTGGTCAAGGACGGATTGCCGCAAGACTGATAGACCTCAACAGTCACCACCGATGCTGGATGTCCAGGTCAGTCAATGCCACCGAAAGCAACCCATCGCTTTGCTTACAATTTGCAGAGGCTTGTGCGTAAGCTTGCGAAGCCAGCGATAAAGCTAGCAGCGTAACAGCGCGCTTCCCCATCATGGCCGCGCGGTGTGTCCAGAAAAGCTTCGCGACGTGAATCTTGGGAGTAGGGATGTTATTCAGGAAAACTGTCTGCGGCCCGAGTGCTCGGATCACAACATTGCAGACGGGAGCGTACAGAATGTGGAAGCATTCCCTCACCTTACATTAGCAGCCACGCATCATCCCGTTCTACGGTCTATCGTTGTCAGGTCGGGCTCAATGTACTCGCGATACACCGCACTGTCTTTGCGTGCTCCTGGGCAAATCCATGTCGAGTATCGCATCTCTGCAGGGAAAGAGCCATGCACGGCTGTTTCGAGGAGCGAGGCGATCTGTTGACGATTTGATCTTTTCGCTCATGCCATGCCCTAGACCCAGGCGGACGGCAGAGGAATGCGGCTCCGCCTAGATTGCGTTCCCCCAGATGCACTGCACTGCCATCTCTGTGGCATATCCAGGCGCGACATACATTTGCGAGTTGGTGTTCCTTCAGCTCAGACAGGACCACACGATGTATGCTTCTCAAGCGGGAGAGAGTTCTGCAGAAGAGCAGGCCGCAATCTCCATCTTTCTCCAACTCTTTCCACCTCCCATTGCTGCACCGGCGGCGAGAGATAGTCACTCGGCGTGGAAGGAGAGGCTCGGCGGCCACTGACAGGTTGGCCACTCGGATTGCTCCATTCGCTCTCGAATAGCTTCGTGTTGTGGACAGCGTTCTGGTAGATGCGAGCCGAAGCAAGGGAGATACCGTGCGGAGGAGTGAGATATCAACAGCATTACTGTATTGCGGGAGCACGCAATGTCTTCCGATCCCGAAGGACGCGCTGTAGTCTTGCGAGACGCGTCGGATCGGGGCCTTGGCATGCTTGGCAGGTACAGATCATCCTTCTCAGCCTTCGCATTTCGCTTCAATAATGATCCTTCCTCCGGCACGGCGTACAGCCTTCTCTCCCTCCGGCACGATCATCATGTCCAGAACACCATCACCGAAGAATGCACACGAGCACCACGAATCAGGTCTTCAACAGAAGCACCTTCAACAGCTGGCACCTCATACCACGTCCCAGTCTTTTCATGCAAGCAACAGCATCCTGGAGAAGCAGCGTCAATGCTCTCAAGTCGGCGTGAGCACGAGTACGGCCGACCGCGCCTTTCGGTGTTCGTAGGTAGCGGCAAAGGCATATTCCTAGAAAGGTGTTATGCATGGCATCATGGAGATCATCAAGATCCCTCCCCTGGTACATAGCCTTGCTCAGCTCATGACTTGCCCTTCACGAGCGAATCCCATCCCTCCTACTCACCAAAAGCATCCTTGAACCCACGAACCAACTCCTCATCATCAGACCACTGATTCACGCCCACTAGAAACCTAGATCCGCAACTCCCTCTCCGGCAAATCAAGCTCCACCGATCTCTGACTTTCGAAGATTTTCATAACCTCGATGACAAGGACTCTTCGTTTGAGCTTCTCTTCAAGCGGAAGCGGCAAAGAATCGTCCAAAATTTTGGGGTTGTGGAGATTGAGGAATGGTTCTCACATGCTTCACGGACTTCTTTGCCGCATTGTGCTGTTGCTTCTTTCGTCACCGGCGAGAATGTTGCGGACGTGATCAGTTCCCCTGCTTGTTTATCGTGAGCTGCATCAGGCATTCATTGCATGGATCAAACTTCAAAGGGTCAGTCCGCAAGACATGGTCCAAGTTCATCATTTTGTTGAGAATCAGGGCTGAGACCACTCGCATACATGTTCACAATCCCAATGAAACCTCGACATTATATTTATGCATAACACGTAAGTTACTGTCCATCTCTCAATGTCCCGTTTCCGAACATGTTGAAGTTGCCTTGACCCAACCCGTCAAACGATTCGCAATATCGGAGACATAGCAAGCCGTGGCGCCTGCCGCTTCGGACAAGTCGCCACTGCTCGGTATATACCCGCTATTGTACGCACGCGCAGCAGCGTAAGGATTGCCGTAGTAAGCATTCAGCTCCTGCACAATCCCATTGCCTTTCTTCGTGCCCTGCACACCATCCTGGATCATGATCATAATGCTCGCCTGCTGATGCGTCTTGCTGTACTCATGTCCATTGTGTGCCTGCATGAGACCTGTGTTCTTGACGCCGCCTGAAGACTTGGTGCTTGGAACCCTCACGCAGCCTTTCGACTCTTGGAGAATGAATGCGAGAATGAGACGATGATCGACGAGCGAGGCGTTGGCGCGATCTTGGATGGCGTTGTAAATGTCCTGGATTTCTTCTGCAGAGTCGTTCTCGCCGTAGTCCAGCAAGCCACATGAGTTCTGCAGCGTGTCTAGGTTGTTGGTCCACATGTCTTCGAATGAAACCCATTTTGCAACGGGCAGGTCAGCAAGCATCTTTGTCGCGTTGCCTTTGTAGTTGGTGTACACGTCTTGACCACCACCAATGCCATCCTTCGTGTTGTTGACGCTATCACGCGTGGCTGCGCCGCTGGTGAAGGCCGCAGTCTCGTTCACCTGTGCGGTCGATGGCGTGTAGCTGAAGCGGTTCTTTGAAGCCACGACCGCGACTGGCACCACGACTGCAAGAATGAGAACCAGGAACACCACGAAGCTGATAACGCAGCATTTTCGGCCGAACCCACAGCAGCACCGCCTTTCGTCCTCGTAGTGATTGCGTCGACTAGGCATTGTATAGCGCTTGTAGAAGTCAAGCTCGCTGAACGCTGAAGAGGAACTCGAATGATACTGCCTCTTCTCCTCCATGGATGAATTCTCGAGGTCTACTGTCCAGTCGTCGCCGTAAGACTGCCATGAATCGCCTCGTGTCAGAGGCCGGAGACGAGGTCTCCTAGAATATCGCTGGGAATTTCGATTTCGATCCTTGCGATAGTCGAGATCATTTTCAGGAAGACTTCTTTTAGGGTGCTGCGGATATCGGGCTGGTTTGCTTTTGTGCGGCGATGGCTCCCCACAATATGAGTCCTCTTGGTAATCATTTTTTTCGTCGCGAGAAGATGGAGGTGAAGCATTGTGAACTTGCTGATTTGGCGCTTCAGCCGGAGACTGGGCAGGTTGCGCCTCATCATTGCTGCTTGCAGAGTCGTCCTTCTGTTCTTGGACGGGAGACTTTGCGTCTTGATGCGGCGAGACTTGTCGGGAAGCACGGCGATCAGCTCGTCTTGATGCCCTTCGCTGCTGCCGTCGAGCTGCATAATCTGGATCTTGCGCTGCGCGCTCCAATCTTCTCGCCTTTCTCGCTTCCCGCTCAGGATCTCGTTCTCGCTTCGACTTTACTCGATCTCGTCGGCGGTCGTCATCTCTGGTATCTTGTGCTCGGCTCTCATCTCCTCTTCTCCCATGGTATGCTGGGCTCGCTGGATTGGCCCGCGCATACTTTGAGTCATCTCTGTAAGTACTGTTGCGTCGGCTCGGGTGCGGTCGTCCAGAGTCTCTTCGAGGTGAAGATGAGTCGCACCGGGATGAGTTTGTCACAGCAGGGCGTGGTCTTCGAGGTAGGGGAGTATGGTAGGCATCTTCGTAATCGTCTGGCTCACGGCTGCGGTCGAGGTACGGCATGTTGGTAGCGTGTGCAAGGAGAGCGACAGGCTTGCCGATAGGTCTCAAGAGACCATGTCATTGTCGGCATTGTGGCCGTTGAGCCAGCCATGTATAGCATGATAGCTACACTAGTGGTTTGCGTGAGGTTGGTTATGGTGGTTGGAGATCGGAAGACCAGCCACCTGAATTACTTGCCTGATATTGCATTGTCCTGCCTTGAACCACGATGCCCTTGCTAAGATCACTCTTCCTGAGACCACCATCTGCAAGCTATATTGCACAGCATACCAGCAACGCTGCTGTGCCGTGACCGTGATGGTGGTTTGTGGTGGTGAGAGTGGTGGAGGAGTATTGAGAACCCAGCCTCCGCCAAGCCAGCTTGTTGCCTCGAGACGGGTGCACAGCATTCGCTGCACAAGCAGCTGTTTACGACACCAGCACGACCTAATTTTGCATCCAGGAGTGGATGTGTGCCGCGATTGAGCAGCGTCAATGTCAAGCACGCCAAATGTTCTCCGGGCGGGCATGGTTTCTGGATTTTCCGCGCGTGTCGGCTAGCTATTCTATTCCTCGACCAGATCATCTATGCGCAGCTCTACCTCCATTCAGGCGCCCCGCTTTGTAGGCTTATATGGACCTTCTACCTAAATTTAGTACCTTCTACCTTCTACCTTCTACTCTGTCTCTACGTCCTTATATTATCTCTCCGCTAAGTATACTAATATATATCTAGCTTAGCGGTCTATACTAAGCCTATAGCGAAGCGCCTAAAAGAAAACTATATAGCTCCTATATAACCGTCTAGTATATAAACGAGAATTCGAATTTATAGAAGTACAACTATATATTAGATAGATAAACCTAAAAAAGCTATTCTACGTAATAATACGATCTTTTAAAATAGCTATATAAAGTATACGTTAAAGTATTAAATTAAAGCTATAGATACGATCTTCTAAAATAGGTCTTCTAGTAACTACGTTTATTCTACCCTCCTTTGTATTACTTATATATAAACGGTATATAAACGCTAAGTAAATTATAGGTAGACTCTTAGATTAACCGCCGCTTATACCTCCGACTTTTAGAATACCTATATTTTTAACCCTTTGCCTTTATCTTACTACTAAGGGCTGTGCTGTATTGCTAGTATGTGTGTACCTTTAATCGTAGTAATTCCTTTATCTAGTACGTTCCTAGACTCGACTAGGTCTAACGAAGGGTCTAGAGAGTCCTTTAGATATCTGTTTGCCTTATTATACCTCGCTATTATATCTCGCTATCGCCTACTAATAATATCGCGGCCTACTAAAACATACGATAGCAATAGCGCTACCTCTAAGGGGCACTCGTAAGTAGCGTAATAGAGAGAAGAAGGATAAGGCTAAGAAGCGTAAAACTAATAGATAGTAGAATAAATCTAAGTAGTACTTTCTAATAGTACTTCTAGGTCGCGCCGCTATAACTCGAGAGCGCCCGGATTTTAGTTACTTGCTACTAGTCTAGTAGCCTAAGAATAAGCGAGATTATAAAGTATAGTTCTAGACTCGTTACGATTGTATTAACGCCGCCGATAACCTATTATTATAGGACTAAGTTAAGTAACTTGTATATAATACCGTAGCTTCTCTAGAGGCTAAGAATATCTACTATAATATCGTTACCGCTAGCCTTATTAAGCTATTAGATCGCCTTTATCTAGGAAAAGGATATTAGCTAAAGGACGTCTAGATCGATCTAGTCTTTACGCTAATCTTCGGCGGTAGCGATATTCTATAGATCTCGAAGATAGGCGAGGGTAAGAGCTTAGTATTTATAGCCTTTACGTATTTAACGAGCCTTATTACCCTCTAGTTTATACTACTAAATCGCCTTAGTAAGGAGTAGGCTAAGGTCGTCGAGAACCGGTATTAATAGCTATAGTTAGATAGCTAGTTAGATAGCTAGCCGATCGAGCGAGATAGTATTATTAACGCTATTAATATTACCTCCGAAACTATAAGCCTCTATCCTAAGCTATACGACTATATTACTAATAGTAGATATTATTATATTATCCTAAGTCTAGAAACCGGTACTAGTCTAGCCTTTAGGAAGCTACTATAGGACCCTAAGGTTCGTACTCGTATCGGTCTCGTAGTAATCGATAAAGTCTATCTTATTAATAAGTAGCGTAACTTTCGGAAGGAATATATATAGATCTTCGCTCTACGTAAGTTACTCCGTAATAATATAGTTTAGCTCGGCTATTCTACGACAATATCTAAGGATATAGAGGACTTTATACTTAAATATAGTAGATTTCGTCTAGTTAGTAATTAGCTATTCTAGACTAAGATTATTCGTAGTAGTATCGATCGTCTAGATACTACGTATATTCTACGTACTATTCTAAGGAATTAGCTCCGCTTATACGAGTACCTATATTTCGCTATTAATAGTATATTCGACCTAGAGACTAAGGAAGCTACGCTAATAAATATTAAGAAGGCCCTTTTGTTTATTAATAGTCGTAAGTATATCTAGGATCTAGCTAATATTATTTAGCATTAGCTAGTCGTAACGACTACTAAGTATAGGGACTAGAAGAAACGATATATATAGGATAATAAAGGTATTAATATATATACTATAGTAATATTCTATACTAGTAGTATCGCTAAGCGAGACTAGAAGCGCTAGTATAACCGCTTCTATAAGACTATAGTATATCTAGATAGGCTATCGGAATACCGGATTATAGTTGCTACTACTACTTTTAGTATTAGCCTAAATATACTAGATATTAAGCTTATTTACTAGACTAGGTTTACTCTTACGCGCGATATCGAGGATGTTATCTAACGTCTTAGCCGTACCGGTCGTACTATTCTACGTAGTTTAGCCTTTATCTTCCTACTATACTATATCGATAATCGTCTTAAGTAGCCGCGGCTAGAATCTAACTACCTAGTAATTACTAATTAAGCCTCGCCGACGTAGATCGTATAGAGTATTCTAGCTATTAGGGCTCCGCTAGTCTAAGCTTCTAAGAGAAGATACTAATACGCTAGGTACTCGAGAAGCCGCTAATAATAATAATAATAATAATAGCGATAGAAACTACTAGACTAAGAAAGAGATAGAGCTTCGCGATAAGATTCCTTAGATTTAGCGGGTATTCTAGAATAACTATCTACGCGAATAATACGGTATATATCTACGTAAAGTCGTCCTTCGCTATCTCGGTAAGGATAAGGTAGTATATACCTAGTAACTACTAGTAGTAGAAGATTACTATAATATCTATAACCTAGAACTAGACGCTCTTTATATCGATATACCTCTAGAGGGTATTACTCCCTCGAAATTTAAGGCTCCGAGAGCCGGCACTCGTCTAGTAATTAGATTTAGTATACTAAAGGATTAGATATTAAAGCGGCCTACCCTTTAGTATCTAGATTAGTTAAGCCGTATTCGATTCGACCTTCTATCGACTAAGGTTATAGACAATCCGATTCTAGCTAATATCGCTAATATCTTTACTACCGCTAACTTAGTTAATAAATAGAACGAGAGTATTACTATCGATTAGGATCTCCTTAAGTAGAAGGCGCTAGTATTTATAGACTAGTTTAAGAAGCTTTAGTAGTACGAGTAACTATTCGCTACCTTTTAGCTAATCGATACTCTAAAAAGCCTTAGTCTAGAGGTATTAACTAAGTAGCGTACTATTTATAATATAAGGAAGAGGGCTAAGGAAGATAGATAGAAGAAGGCCGAGGAAGAGGCTACTCGAGAAGCGGCTCGTAGCGCCCTAAATATACGTTAATCGGATACTATACTACTACCTATAATGCCCTTTACTTAATAGTAGCGCGCTACTACTCTAAATAAGTTAAGAAGCGGTATTATAGGCTCTACTAGCGTACAGGCTATATTATAGTAGCTGCCTAGAAAGTACCGATAAGTCTTATAAGCTAGCCGCTATACTATAAAGTAATATCGGATTTAAGTTGCCTTAGTAGTAGGGGCCCCTAGCGAAGTAGATCGCTTAGTTAGCCGCCTATTTAGCTATATAACGTAATATCTTAGGGACTCCCGTAGAGGCTATATATAGTAAAATAATACGTTATATATTAATATACAAACGACGGGACTATACTAAACTACGCGTACGCGTATACGGACGATAGTAAGCGAGATATATAGAGTCGTAGGACAGATCCGAGTAGTAGGAAGGAACCGGAAGATAGGGAAGAGCTAGGAGAAATATATTTGCTTAAGAGCGGTTAAACGAGTTCGTATACGCGTACTACGTAAGTTAGCTAGGAGATAAAGGCGCTACGAGATAGCGGACAAGCGTAATACGCGCGCGCGCGCTTAGCGCGTAGGGAAGGACCTAAAAGTAGAGGTTTACTAAGAAGTTAGTAAGTAGGATATATATACTTATACTTACGCGTCGGATATACTAGACGCCCGTAGGGCGGGATACTAAAGAAGGGGCTCTCCCTCTAAGGTACCCTTCTTTCTTTCTTCGTAGTTCGTCTTATATAGATAGTAGCTATATTAATTTAGTGCTCCCTTTAGTTTAGTTTAAAGTTTTATATATATTCTTACTACTTAGCCTCTAACCCTTATATTACGAACTGCCTTAAAAAACGCCTCTATTAAAATAGACACTCCCGACGAGTAGATTTAAAATATAAGACCTAACGAAGTATCCGATTTTTTAAGCTTAGTATAGAATAATATCCCTACTACGCGCGAGTAGCTAGATTACGCCTATACTACTAATCCGGAACTGCTCGCTAACCTACTTAAGGCTTATAAAGATACTACTCGTTTCCTCTTAGTCTCTTATATAAGCCTTAGTATAGCTCTTAACGACGCGAATACTTCTATCGCGGAAAAAGAAAATAAGGTAGGCCGCCTCTAGTCGTAGCTCGCCTCTACTCGCCTAGGCGCCGCGATACCTGCCTCTTACCTATTTATACCTACTTCGAATAAGAGTAAGAAGCTTAGCGACTCCGAACGCTTTACTAGTAAGCGTAAAGTATACGAGGAATTTAAGATATAGGTTAAGATCCGCTTTCTCGCTAACGCCGACTACTATCCGACTATTAGAGGTTATATATAATTAGTATATAACTAGACCGAGTAAAGCTAGGGTCCTAATACCTTAGGTAGGGCTTAGCACTTAGCGTTAGGCTAACTAGCCTACCTTCCTCCCTTTCCTCTTAGATCTCTATCGAATACTATACTAATTTAATACTACTCTATCTACCTACTAATATAATTCTTCTTATATAGTATTCGATCTACCCTTTAAGGGCAGTAGCTAGATAGTCCTTATTTTAAGCTTTTAGCGGTATAGCTACGAAAACTATCGATTTAACTATATTACGCCCGAAGAACGGGACCTATACGTACTACTCTATTAAAACAACCGTACTAATTTTTAAGCAAGGCCTTCTATACGGCCTATTATACTAAGTTAATCGCACTAAGCCGATACCTACTAATTCTACTATATCCGTACTATAGGGGCCTATAATATATTATTAGTGCTACCCCTTATTATAATAGCCGGCTTATTACGAAGCAATAACAATAACCGCGGCGCCGCTAGTAGCGCTAGCAATAACAACGCTAGCGGTATAGTTCCCGCTAAAGTGCCTACTAAAGTGCCTACGGAAGAGCCTACTAGAGAGCCTACTAAAGAATCTATAATCGAAGGAAATAACCTATCGTTGCCTATTAACGATATTCTTAGCAATATTATTAACCGCCGATATAGCTAACTAGCCTTTAGCCCCTAGCTAGTAGCGAGACTTTAAGAAGCTACCTAAAATAGGCTCGCTACTTTACGTTAAGAATAATAGCTAAGGGATAACCTCCTCGAAATTCGCCGCCTATAGGAAGCCCTAATAACTAATACTAGGCCGATAGTAAGCCCTTCCTTATCGTTAGTCTAAAAGAAGGATACTAAGCTTAAAGACTATACCGTATTTAATAGCTCTAGTCGAAAGTAGTATAACGACTATATTCGTAACTATAAACTTAACTAGCGTAACGTACTAAGGGCACTACTAGACGACTACTCCCTAGTTGTTTATACTATATAGTATATTAATAGCGACCTAAAGCGTACCTAGGATAACTATTTTAACTCCCTCTATAACTAAGCCGCTATAAAATAGCAAGACTATAAGACTATTATACTAAATACCCTTAGCAACCTTATATTGCGATAGTAATATATATAGGACTAATACCTACGTACTAAGCAAAAGGCCGACTAATCCTCTCGATCCTTCGAGGCCTATTTAAAGACCCTTAAAGACGATTTGCTAGCTAAGACCGACTCTATCTAGATCTCCGAAGTACGACCTAAATTAAGTTAGGAACTAGTCCTTAAATTAGACCGCCGCCGTGTATTTAAACAGGCTAATCTTATACGTATTTAATTTATAGTTAAAGTCGAAACTATAGAGCGTATAGTATAGCTTTAGTAATAGTTAGAATCTAAGATACGACTAGCCGCTAATAACCGTAGCTATAGTAGAAACTAAGGAAGTACTCCCTAAACTAATACTACTAATAATAGAAACAGTAACGACTAACGTAGAAGAGGTAGGGGCCGATACTACGGTAGAAACCCCTAGCGAGGAAGAGGATAAGGAAGGGGCTTATTTCTATATACCCCTAATCGTTCCTCTAATTCTAGCGCTAATCCGAGCGGATATAGCAACCTCCTAACTAGATTAAAGTACTTTAACTATAATAGTACTAGCTATCTACTAGGCTAATACGACAAACCTAGGGATTAGGCACGAATCGACTATACTACCGCTAAGTACCGAAAGTACCTTTTAGCCGCTAACGCTACCCCTATCGGTCCTTCCTATTAGTCGAAAAAAGAATAAGCGCCGTACTAACTATTAGCCTTATACGGCATAAGACTATCGATATTATACTAGCTATTATACGTACCTATCTTATATAGGATACGTATAGTACTAACTATAAGACTAAGGTTATACTAGACCTAGGCAATTTAGTTAGCGCCCTTATTAGCTATCGCCTAGCTAAGTAATTAGACCTTCGACAATTAAATAGGGCTAACCTACTAACCCTTACTTAGTTTAATAACGCTTAGCACTTAACCTATAGGGCTTACTATATTCCTATAGTTCTAAGAGACGACCTCGGTAACGAGCGCTTACTAGACTTTACTACCTACGTAGTAGATATAGACAACCTATATAGGGGAGCTACTATTACTATTAGTAACCCTATTCTTAAGTACTACGCCGTAGCTATAGACCTAGGCAGCTAATAGTAGCGATTTAGAATCGCTAGGAAAGAGGATATTAAATATATTAATACTAGCGAGTGCCCTAACGATATTAGGGTCCTGTTTATTAGCAACCTAATACCTGCCTTAGCTAATCCGATAGCTAACCTTCTTAGCGGAGGTAACGATAAACCTATACCCCCTAATAGTATAGACTCTAATTAGCTCGCTCGTATACTATAGCCTATTTAAGAGACCTATATCGATATATTTAAATACTACCTAGTATCGATATTGCCTATATTTAAAGAGACGGACTATAAGATCGATATTATATAAGGTAAGGAGGTTCCTTTTAGGCCCCTCTATAACCTTAGTAAACGAGAGCTTACTATATTACGTAAGTACCTAGATAAGAACCTAGCTAATAGTCGAATTTAGTATAGTAATAGCCCTACTAGTACGCCTATCCTATTCGTACTAAAGAAGGATAGTAGCCTACGCCTATAAATCGATTATCGTAGGCTTAACGCTATTACTATTAAAGACCGCTATCTACTTCCGCTTATTAATAAGACCCTCGATCGCCTTTCTAGCGCCTACTTCTATACTATATTAGACATTAAGGACGCCTATTACCGCATTTGTATTCGTAAGGGCGATAAATAGAAAATAGCCTTCTATACTCGCTATAGCTATTTCGAGTATTTAGTTATACTATTTAGGCTAGCTAATGCCTCTATAATATTCTAGTCCTATATTAATCGGGCTCTATTAGGCCTATTAGACTACCTTTGTATAGTTTACCTAGACGACATCCTAGTTTATATATACTTACCTAATATTACGGAGTACTAGGCTATAGTCCGTAAGGTACTCGACCGCCTACGGACCTATAGCTTATATTATAAGCCTTCTAAATATATCTTTGCTACTAAAGAAGTGCCTTTCCTTAGCTTCCTCGTATTAACTAAGGGTATTAAGGCTAATCCTAATCGGATTAAGACTATTACTAAGTAGCTAACGCCTACTAGTATTAAGGAGCTTTAATTATTCCTAGGTTTTACTAACTTCTACCGTCGATTTATCGAGGGTTACTTACGATACGTAATGCCCCTAACTAAGCTTACTAAAACTAAGGCTAACCTATCTAGAGAATTCAATTAGACTAACAAAGCGCAAGCCGCTTATAACGGTTTAAAGAAGCGATTTACTAAAGTTACCTTATTATACTACTTCGTACTAAGCAAACTAATCCGTATTAAGACTAACGCTTTATAGTTCGCTATATTAGCTATAATGTCTTAGCAGTTAGATAGGGACTACTACTAGTACCTAATTACCTTCTTTTTATAAAAGATAATCGATATAGAGCGTCGCTACGAGACTTACGAATAAGAGCTCTTAGCAATCGTTAAAGCCTTTAAGTATTAGAGGCACTACCTCGATAGGGCTTAATATACGATATAGGTCTATATAGACTATAACAACCTCCGTAGTATTACTAGAGTTACTAGGGTTATAGGTCGATAGGCTAGATAGGCCGTCTACCTCGCTAGGTTTGATTTTAATATATTATATCGGCTAGGCGTAAGCAACCCTACTAATAGCCTATCGAGGCGACCTAATTACGATAGCGAACCCTAATCTATTAATTTATTGTTTCTAACCCTATAGTATAAGATTGCTATAGACCTCGTAGTAAGGCAAGCGTAGAATAAGTAGCTTACCGGACTCTACGACGGCTTAAAGTATATTAATGCTCTTACTATATTAATAGTGCGTATTAAGTTTAATAATACTAATAGGAAGGGTTACGATAACTCCCTAGTTAATATCGCTATATATAGTAATAGCGATTAAAGCACTACTATAGTTAATCCGGCTACTAGTGCTACTAGATATATATAGTACGTACTACGTAAGATAGCGAGAGTGCTATTAAGCGAACTTGTAGACGGTAATAGCCGAGCATTTATAGATAAGCTATTACGTACTTAGCAAAGGGACGCCTTTGCTACGGCTCGTATAGATTAGCTTAGAAGTAGCCGTAAGACTAGATCTAGCAAGAATTAGTCGATTAATGCCGATAGCTATTTACGCTATAAGGGTAGATTATATATCCCTACTAAGCATTCGATACGATAAGAGCTTCTTAAGCGACACTATAATAGTAAGCTTGCTAGTTACTATAGTATAGAGAGGTCGTACGAGCTACTATCGCGTATATACTACTAGCTAAATAGTAAGCGGGATATAAAGGACTACGTAAACACATATGCCGTATATTAACGTATTAAGGCACTAAAGCATTAGCCTTTTAGCAAGTTGTCCTTATTACTAATCCCTTATAAGCTATTTATAGAGCTTATAATAGACTTTATTATAGGTCTCCCCTCTACTAAGCGAAGAGGAAGCAAAGATATCTTTAACGCTATCCTAGTCGTCGTAGACTAGTTTACTAAGGGCGCTCGCTATATCCCCGCTCGGAAGGATTAGACTACTATTAATATAGCTAAAGCACTATAGAACAATATCTTCTATAGCTATTAGGGAACCCCTAAGGGGATAGTTTCCGACCGAGGCTCGATATTTATATCTTACTATTAGAGTAAGATATGCCTATAGCTAAGACTTAAGTATCGGCTATCTATAGCCTTCTATCTATAGACAGATAGCTAGACCGAGAGGTAGAATGCTACCCTATAGTAGTACCTACGTAGTTATATTAATAAGAACCCCGAGGATTAGGTTAACCTCCTATAACCTACGGAATTCGTATATAATAATAGTATATACTTATTAACTAAAGTCTTACTATATATAGCTATAATAGGCTAAAATGCTACCTTACTATAAGGTCTATTTACCTCGCCCGAGGCCGAGCGTAAGGAAAGGGAAGCGCGTTATTAGCTAGTAACCGGCCCTATATATCTAGGCTGAGTTTTAAGCCTATATAAGAGGCCTCCTTCTATATTATAGATAGAGTACTAACCTCGTATAGTATATTATTTATATTACACTTCTATAATACCTATATTACAGGGCTCTAGTTATTAGCCTAAGCAACCGTCTTGTTATCCTATTATACTAAATATAGCTGCCTATATTGCTATAGGTTATATTACCCTCGGTAGCCTATACTATTACTATAGGTAGTAGTAGTGGTTTTGGTTTCCGTCCTTTATTAGAGCCGAAGGTAGGGCTATCTCTTTATATCTAATAGGTTCGGGTATATTAAAGGTAGTCTCTAGGCACGAATAGCTATAACCGAAGCGAGGGCACGATAAGAGCCTACGATATAGACGATACCGAAGTATCTTAAGGGGCTATTACGATAAGTAGAGAAACCTCTTAACGAGGGCATCGCTTTAACCCCGAAAAGCTACAAACCCTTAGGACTATTATAGCTTAGGGCCTAGTCTATAGCTATAGCTAGCTTCTAAGGACTCGGCTCCGGGTCGAAGACCTATTTAGCACCGCTTACTCGAGATAAGCCCCGCCTAAGGAGGAGATAGACTAATTACCTATCGGCCTTGCTTAGTTTACTAAGACTATTAATTAATAGCAAATACAGATTGCAGGTCGGATAGCCGGGGAGTCCCCTATTAATCGGGTAGGGCGTTCCTAGATTCGTAGCCTCGCTTAGATAGTACTTAGCCTTCTACTAGAAAAAGAAGGCTACCGCCCCCCCGCCTAGCTAAAGGAAATACGAGCTAGCTTCTAGGATCTAGGTATAAATAGAGATTGTAGTCTCTCCCTCCGAGCGGCTTTTGTTTAAAATCTACTAAACTCAGCCCCTAGAGGTAGTTAGGCGACCCCTAGGAGGCTAAATCCTAATACTACCCTAGGGGTAATACTAGGAGAAATAGCCTAATATACTACTCTCTTGTATAGCAATATTACAACAAACCAAATAGACTAAAGTTACTAAAAACACATTTATATAGCATTCTATTTTAACTTTATATAGTATTCTATTTTAACTATTTTAACTATTTTATAATAATCGAATAAGCTCTAGCTCTAGCGAAAACGAACATCGAGAATTAGCGGAATCCTCTAAATCCGAAAACGCCCCTAATCCTATTAATAAAGAAATTAGGCGGCGACTAGTTAATATAAGCGGATCTCCTACGCCCTCTACGCTAGAGGCGCTCTATACTGTCCTTATAAAGATAATAGAGAAGCAAACTAAGCTTCTCCGTTAAAACAAGCGTCGCCCGCTAGAGCTAGAAAGTAGTATAAATCCCCTATTCGAAGGGTAGAACGCTATAGCATATATAGAACGCTTTAAGGAAGGCTTAGTTAATTACAAGCTCGATAGAGAGTCCGACTAGTATAAGATTCAGTCCTTTATAAGGACTACCTCCTCTAAGCTTTACCGAACCCTTAAAACCCTAGTTAGCTACCTAGAAAAGGACGACAAGTCTAATTCTAACTAGGAGACCTTTAAGATAGCCTTTATAAGGGAGTATCGGGAGCGCGATAGCCGTTATATTAAAGGCAGTCGTACGTAGCTCGAGTCCCTCTACTTAGTAAGGCGTACTAAGGATAACGACCTAAAGGGGTATATCCGCGAGTTTGTCGAGTTAGCGGATAGTATCGAATAGAGTAACCTCGAAAACTCTTAGAGAACGAGGCTACTCCTCTAGGGGTTACCGTAGCCTATAGCTTAGCGTATCTTCCGTCGCTATAAGCTTAGCGAGGCCGATCCTAAGAGCTTTAGGAAGTATAAAGAGGTCCTAGTGTATATTAAGGCCGATATTAATAGTATAGCCGATACGAGGAAGTTTATCTACGGCGAAGACCGGAATAACCTAGCGTAGGTTAGGAAAGAAGCCTTAGTAAGTAAGGGACCTAAGTTCCTTCCTAAATCGCAAAGTAGTCCTAAGACCGTAACTCCTACTATTACTAAGCACTCTTAGGATATCGCGGACTTAGCTAAATCCCTAGCCTAGCTAAACCTAAATACGAAAGCATTATAGCGAGTTAGGGAGGTTATTAATTCTACTATACTAGGCGATATACTACTAGTCTACTAGGTTTTAGATCCTAACTACCCTAAAGCCCCTTTAGTAGATATCTACGCTATACGGAAGATCTATTCTAACTTAGATAGCAAGTGCTGGATATATAGCGAGTTTAAATATATCTAATCGTCCTACCCTATCTAGAAAGAGCTTCTTAAAAGGAAGCTTATTATATAAGTAAATAGCCGATTCTACTATATAGATACCGGCGATAAGATTAATTTCGAATAGGATCGGAGAGCCCCGAAGCTGCCTTAGCTAAAGATCCTTCTAGAAAAGAAGTATAGCGGCAAGATCGAGTTTAAGGACACTAGGAATAGTACCCTCGCTGCTATCGCTAAACGAGAAACTTAGAAGGTTAGGGCAAAATAGGTTAAAGAGCGAAGTAGTAATAGTACTACTAAGCCTATTAAGGTCAACTTTGTTTCTTAGGATCCGGACGCAGTTACTAATATTTACGCGGTTACTAAGAATAGTATAGACGTCTACGCTACTATACGGTCTTAGACCTAGTCCTAAACTAAGGGTAAGAGCCCTTAGAACCCTACTCGCCCTAGTACGGCAGCCTCTACTAGAGTACTAAAGAATAAGGCGGCCGATAAAGCTAAGCAATAGCGAGAGTTAACCGCTAAAACTAAGACTCTCTAGATAGCTATAGACCGTACTACCCGATCTAGCACCGTACCTAGTACCGTACCTAGTACCCTACCTATAGAGAGCCTAGTCGTCCTAGAGACTCTAAAGGTCGATATAGAGGATGTTACTACCGACATTAGTAGTACCCTAGGCCTAGCTAACCTACCTACCTATAAGCGGAAGTTATCCGACCTAAAGAGCTTTCGCTTTAATAGATATATAAAAAAGTATAGTACTAGCCTAGCTAACTCCTTAGATATAAAGGCAAACGCTCTCTTCTAGGCTTTATAGTTCCTAGACCTTAAGTCTAATATATCTATAGGAGAGCTACTAGTATACGGTTTGCCTACTAACCTATTCTAGAGCCGAATCCCTAATAATGCTACCTTTATAAAAGACCTCGCTACCCTTTAAAGAAAACAGGGACGAGAAGATTATATCGACGTCTCTTCTCTATAGTTCCTTCCTAAATTTTTAGGTACCTAAGAGTTAGTAGAAGGCGAATTAGTAACCTACGAGAGCTAGGAGACTATCGATAATACTAACGAAGAGGGGGTTAAGGAGATAGGCCGAGGGGATAGTAATAATACCGACCCTACTCTAGTTTTAGTTTCTATTAAGGCTGTCCGATTTACTAGCTAATAAATCGGTCGAGTAGGACCTCCTCGACCTAAAGAACTTTACTCTATCCCTAATAATATAGACCTTTCTATAGTTACCCGTTCCTTCGCCGTCGTCCCTACTATCTATATTTAGGTTACTATCGGGAGCTATAGTTAATAGATGCTAGCAATGCTTAATAATAGTTTAGAGTTACTTATTATAAGTAAGCGCTAGGCTAAATAGCTTAGACTGCTAATAAATAGAGACATTTCCCTTAGTATATAGGGAGTAAATAGGGAGGTTGCGCTAGTAGGTGCCTACTATAATATTATAGTAGACGCTTTCGGTATATACTTTTCCTTTACCTTCTAGATTGCCGCCGACCTAAACACGCTAATTATTCTAGGTTAGCTATAGTCTCGTATAACTCGTAGTGTCTAGCGTAACTGCGACGATAGCTCCTAAGAGGGAACTATCGCTAACTAGAAGGGCAACCGAGTCGTATTTACTAGTTATATCGGCAACACTAGCTATAAGTCCTACGAGGATATCCTTACTGCTTCTAGACGGTCTTCGGGAAACGCTACGGCGCGGTTATAAGACCGGCAATCTGCGCTATAAGTTAGTATAGCTTAAATAGGTTATTTCTAGAAGTGCGCCGCTCCGTACGTTAAGGTAAGTTTCTAGGTTCTATACTAAGAAGACGAATACTCGAAGCGATAGCGAGTATAATATAACGACTACCTAATATACGAGTTAAGGTAATAATACTATCGTAAGTATTACTACCGGACGCGGGTCTACCCGAACTAACTAATTAGAGCGCGAGTCTAATGCTACCCTAAGGGTATTATTACGAATCTAACGTTTTCGCCGGCGTTATAAATTAGGACTACTAGCTATATACCTATCGACTTAAGGAAACTTCTAAAGAAGTTTACGCGCTGTTTTGTTACGCTAATTTCTAAGCCTAGCGACAAAGAGAGCGAGCTCGGGTTCGACAATCGATTAGTATATATACCCTATATAAGAGGGTAGCTAATAAGATTAAGCCTATAAAGGGTAGCGTATATATTACCGATAGGTTAAATCCTAGCGGGAATCCTAACTAGCGACAAAAGTGCCTTAATTAGGAGGCGATACTACTACTTAGGGATAGTCCGTACGATTAGAAGTATATTACTAAAAAGTTTTCTACTATCCCTAGGGGATTAAGGCTAATAGAGGAGAGGCTTGCGAAAATTAAACCTAGTATCGAGCTTTCGGATCGTAAACTAGATTTACTATACGAGCTTCTATATAATCGCGAGGCCGTATTAGTATATAACTTTACTTACCTAGGTAGAATAAATCCGGAGGTTGCCCCTTCGTAGAAGATCCGAACGATCGAGTATAAACCTTAGGCCTACCTAGGTTTTAAGCTAAACCTAAGCCTACGAGGTATAGTTAAGGATATAATACGATAGCGTATAAAGGCTAGTACCTTAGAACCTTCCTATGCCTCGTATCGCAATCTATACTTCCTAGTTTAAAAGAAGATAGCTCCTAGGGAACTAAAGAAGTACCGTCTAATTAACGCTATATAAAAGTTTAACGTAGTTACGATTAGAGATACTAACCTTCCTCCGGAGACTAATAGGTTCTCGGAAGCTTTTACTAACTATATTATAGCCTTACTAGTTAATATTTTCTCGGGCTACGACTAGATCCCTCTCTATCCTAATAGCCGCGACCTTACTAGTTTCGAGATACCTCTTAGGCTATATAGACAAACTATCCTTCCCTAAGGGGCAACTAACTCCGTAGCCTAGTTCGTTCGCATTATAAACTAAGTCCTCGCGGCCTATATCTCCTATATAGCGATGCCTTTCCTCGACGATATCGGTATTAAAGGCCCTAAAACTAGGTACGACAATAAAGAAGTAGAGCCTAGTATCCGTAGGTTCTTTCTCGAATATATCTAGAACCTCGATAGCGTCCTCTACGACCTAGAGCGAGCTAATCTAATAGTGTATAGGGAGAAGCTTTAGCTCCTATACGAACGAATAAACATTGTCGGGTTTGTAACCGATAAAAACGGCCGCTATCCTAATAATATACGGGTCCTAAAGATAGTATCCTAGCTAGATCCTACCTATTAGAAGGATGTCCGAACCTAGCTTAGAGTAGTCTCCTACTTCCGTATCTAGGTCGAGAACTTTATATTAGTATACAAGCCCTTATATGCCTTACTAAAGAAGGATACTAAGTTCGAATAGACCCCTGTTTACTAAGCGGCTAAGAATAAGGTAACTAAGGCACTCGTTAGCGTACCTATACTTACGTCTATTAACTACTTAGAGGGAGCGGGTTTAATTATTATTGCTATCGACTCGAGCGGGGAAGGCTATAGCGAGATACTAATATAGTATAACTATAAGGAGCTATCCTTACGTTATCCTATTAGGTACGACTCCGGGCTATAGAAACCGATCGAGGCCCGATACGATACTAGTAAGCGAGAATGCCTTAGAGTCTATAAGGCTCTAAAGAAGTTCCGGCTATAGCTCTTTAGTATATTCTTTCGTCTAGAAATCGATGCTTAGACGCTAGTCTATTAGCTTAACCGTATAGCCTCTAACCTACCTAACTCTACGATAGCTCGGTAGGTTACCTAGATCTATTTATTTAACTTCGACGTCTTCTACGTTCCTAGGAAGAAGTATACTAGACTAGATAGCCTTTCTAGGAGGCCTACTATAGAAGAGGATATTACCGAAATAATAGAAGAAGAAGATATCGACGCGGTTATTAACTGTACCTTCTTCGCTACCTTCTATATTAATACTATACTAGCGATCGCTAGGCCTACTACCGACGACTAATCTAGTAACTAACCTAGTAACTAGCCCGACGAGAACCCTACTACTAACGATAACGACTAGGCTAAAGCTAAGGCGGATAAACTAGAGAGGGATAATATCCTTAATAGAGTCTACTCCGACGACTCCTATTATATCGCCTACTTCCTAACCTATACGAAGAAAGCGCCTAGCCTATTAAAGAGTTAATACTATCGGGTTATTCGCTATTCTCGACGATTCCTAGTTAAAGATCGAATCCTTTAGCGATAAGCGATAGTTAATATACCTCTCTAGTATATTATTAACGACCTAGTAGCCCGATAAGAGATCCTTCGTTCCGTTTACGATAAGCTCGGCTACCGGGCGGCGGAGGGCACCTTCGATATCCTTCGTCGGCGCTACTAGTAGGACGGCGTATAGGCTAATATCTCCCGCTACTATAAGAGCTGTCCTAAGTGTAATTTTAGGAATAGCTATCGACGTCTAGGAGAGCTACGTATTCCTACTACCTAATTAGTCGGAGAGCGATAGTATAGCGATAGGGTCTATCTTAGTCGCAATAATAGCTTATATATTATTCGAGAAAGTCTTTCTCGATAGCTAGAGGCCTATTATTTCTATAAGGGCTACGGCGCTATTAATGCTCGTAATATAGCTACCTTCCTATTTAAAGATCTGTTTTACCGCTAGGGAATATCTTACGAGATTATCTTAGACAACGTTACGAACAATATAGCCGAAGAAGTTTAAGCACTACTTGTTTTATATAGGGCGAAAAACGTTCGTATCTCCCCGTACTATCCCTAGTCGAATGCTATTATTAAACGTAGCTATCGGTCTTTAATTAATGCCTTGTCTAAGATAACTAATAGAGGGGATAGGTCGGTTCCTATCTCTACCCGGGTCCTAGCCCTTCTCTAGGCGGATCGAACTACTATTATCGATATAACTAGACTTACGCTAGTAGAGCTTATAATTAGGAGGGACGCCGTTCTTCCTATTAAGTTGTCCTACCGTACGTATAGCGTTTACGACTAGGGGTCTGTTCGTACTAGAGTAGATCTCCTTACCTTATACGCTAAGGCTCTTAAGGATATAACGACTACTTCTTAGGAGGGACTTACTCGGTAACGTCGCCTTCGTAAAGAGGCTAAGCAGTATTTTAATAACTATAATGCTATTAATTAGGAGCCTCTAAAGGTTAGCGATATAGTTCTCCTATACCGGTCCGAGTTAGAATATAGTTACTCCTATAAACTAGCCTTTAAATAGAAAGGTCCTTATAGAGTATAGGAGGTCCTTTACGATAGTTCTACGTATCGACTTTAGGAACTTAATAGTGCTACCTTAAAGTACTCGTACCCCCGGGCTAACCTAAAGAAGATCGTCGGATTAAGAGAGCCTACCTACCCTCCCCCGACTAAGGAGGAAGTTAATGCCTCTATAGACCCTCTACCGACCTTAGATGCCTATTAAAAGGAGGATCCTACCGCGATTGTAGATCCTATTCTACCTAACAACTATACGTATCCCTAGATACGTCTTAGTAAGCTATTAGGAATAACTTATAAATAAAGGGAGGGTTATATATATATTAATTACGCGTAGAGCATTTCCGATATTAATTCCGATAGTAAACTAGACTTCTAGCTATCTAACTCTAACTCCGAGGAGGAGCTCCTCGACTAGTCTAGCGACGAAGACCGCCTAGAATTATAGCTAGATCCCGAGACTAAATAATTGCTTACTCTTCCTTACCTCTACCTACCTCTACTACGTTACTTCCTTACTCTTATCGATCGTTCTCCGCGCTATTAATATAGTACCGCCCTATACCTTTAGTCCTTACCTATTATCTATTCCTACTAATATTTATACTCTCGTTTGTTGCTTTTAGTTTATCCTATTATTGTCTTTTGCTTTTACCTTTACCTTCGATTAATGTTACTATAACTTTATTCCTTCGCTCTTGTTTCCTTAGATAGAACTATACGAGGCGTATTTTCCTAATAATATCCCGGGGGTAGTATTAGGAAGATAGCCGAACCTAACCCCTCTACCCTTCTAGGACTACTTCCCTCTAGATTCCTAGACTCTAGTAACCTTCCTTAAGTAATAACGATAATAAGATACTCTACTAGAGGATGTTCCTACCCTAATTAGTACTAGCTATATAGGATACTAAGAAAGGGAGGATCCCTCTCCCTTCCTAGCTCTTAGATAGATATAGTAACCTAGGCCTATAGCCTCTAAGAATAGGGACCTTAGGCTATTAAGCTTAGTGTTTAGAAGAAGGAAGAAGGTAAACGTATAGACTACCTTTACGTACTTACTAATATAAAAGGTAATACTATATCTATAACGGTAGTACTATAGGCTAATATACCGACGAATTAGCTACGCTAGCCCTAGGCGACTTGCTCCTCGTTACCGAGTATCTCTAGAGAAAAGCTAATACTACCCCGGGGGGTGTTATTAGTCCCGCTAGCTTCGCTACTATAGATTTCTACTAAGGACTCGAACTAACTAGTTATATTTCGAGTACGCGAGGATCTACGATAGCTAAAGGTTAATAAAAGCGTATAGTCGCTACTAGTAATTAGCTAGATCGATTGTTAAACTTTAGCCTACCCTAATAATAAAGAGGTCTCGTATATAGCTTTACTTTTATATATAGCCGTTATCCGTTTGCTTTATTAGCGCGGAATATACGGACTATATTACCTTCGTACTATATTTAAAGCGAGCTTCCTAAGCTCCTTTTTCTACTCGATTACTAACTAACTCGCTACCGCCTAACTACCCCCCCCCTCTTCTATCTAAACCCTTCGATTATTATTATTAAGTAGCGAATACACTTATAGACTCGTTTCTAACCTACTTCCGCTTCGGTCGACTATGTCTTTTAGCGCCTCGAATCCGCTAGGCGCTAGTAGTAGTAACGACCTACCTACCTCTATTAACCTAAGCCTAGCCGCCCTAGTCCCGATCGAAGCCCTATCTAATAGCGCCTTAGCTACTATAACTAGCCTCGAGCACTGCTTCTAGATCGTTACCGCCCTTAAAGATTCTTAAGAGAAGATCTAGAACGCTCGTATCCTACTACGCGTTATCGATAGGAATATTAAGAAGGCTACTATCTTAGTTACGTACGGTATAAACAACTTACGTTAGTCTATCGGTAAGCGTATCTTTAAGCGCGAGGTTCTTAACGATATAGATATTAAATAAGCCTTTCCTATCGTCTATAGCCTCGAGACTACTAGTACCTAGATTCGTTTACGCTTTAAGACCCTCGACTAGGCCTTCGAATATTAGGGAGGACTAAGCAGTCTTCCTAAGAGCCTTATTAACTTCGCCTACGGTAGATAAGAGCGTATAAAGTAGGTCTCTTCGTTCGTTAATAAGTATAAGGTCCGTCGTTAAGGCGCTAAGTACCTTTCTCGTACTATAATCTATTATATATCTATCGCTAGCAAGAAGGTAGGCAAGTAGTTACTTAACTTGTCCTTTACGCTTAACGACTTTACGACATCCTACTAGAAGCGGCACTACGATGCAATTGTCTAGATCGATCTTAATATATAGACAACTAAGGATCTACTAAAAGAGAAAAGCTATTATATTAATAGTATAGGTTTTATTATTAAAGGTTAAGAGGCTCCTATCGTTAATGTCCTTAAACGTAAGGCTCTTCGCCTAGAAATAGAGGCTAATACGGCTACTAGTCTCGCGCTCGCTACGGAGATATAGGCTTAAGACCGTCGCTCGACCTATAACTATAAGGTCCCTTAGGAAGTTAAGGACGAGCGCGCTAAGGCCGAAGTAGCGCGTAAGAAGGCATTATATACTCGCTAGGCCCTCCGTAAGGCTACTAAGAAGTATAGCGCCCCTTCTAGGACTAACTATAGTACTAACTATAGTAACTCGGATATTAATATACTAGATATACTACTAGAAGATATCTCCTCTAAAGGCTCCTTTAGCGAGCGTAGAGATAGAGGGCTCTCGCCGATCCTATTAACTAAGAACATCTATAGTTCCTATAAGGGCGACTCTATTACGTACCTTATTACTAAGATCGATATAGTTCCTAAAGCCGATATAGGTAAAGCTCCTACCGCCCTATCTATCTATTAATAGCTCGACGACCTTAGTAAGCTAAGTAAAGAGCGGTTTACTATATATACTAACTATATTAAGAAAGCCGCTAAGGTTTGTAGTCTTTATACTAGTACTAAGACGGTTGTCCTTATCGGCCGTCTAGTAAAGATTAGGCGTAAGGTTACTAATTAGAATACCTTTACTACCCTTAAGAACAACTACGCTAACTAGTTTCCTAGACGTCCTACTACCGCCCTAACCTCCCTAGGACTCTACGTATTCAACCCTACTAGTACTATTACTCGCGATCTTACGCTAACTAAGCGTCGGTGTAAGTTAATTACTAGCATTCTCGGCTAAGGTACCTCCTTTAACCGTTTTCGTTAGACTAGTAATACTATCTTCCCTCGAGTCTTCGGTTAGATATAGTCGCCTTATAGAGCGTATCTTCCTCTTATCGTCGACCTAATATAGGAGGAGTTTCGTATATTCTTTTAGTATATACGTAAACTGCCTAAGTCTAAGTAGGAAGGCCGTAATGCCCTTTAGACCTATAGAGTAAGCAACTAAATCGTCCGTTAGTATCCCGCCTTATAGCTCTTAGCCGTTACCCTTCGACCTAATTATATATACGAGCTTATCTCCGTCCCTAAGCCTACTAAGTACTTTAAGGTAGGTAATAGCGGTTATAAGAACTACCCTACTAAGGAGACTTCTCGTCTCGGATAAGATATAGTTAAGCTCGTAGCTAGTAAGGGTGCTAGCTATCTACGTATTAAGGTTTCTCTTATATCTAAAGATAAGACCTCCTATTTAATAGTTATCGAGGGTATATACGAACTAGAGGTCTTCGACAACTAGATTAAGAAGCTTATAGGCTATAACTTAGTTCTACTAAACAAGATTAGCAAGCTTACTAATAAGCACCTTACTAACGACGACCTCGGCTATATATTCGATAGTTAGCCTAACGAAGGCGAGGTAGCTTAGTAGATCCTTAACCCTTTAAAGGAATACGAAGTCTCTATTTAGATGCTATACCTTCTATATAGTAATCTAAAGCCCGAGAGCGACTATATATTAATCGACCTAGGCTACTCTCGTATTATCGACGGTACTAAGATTAAAGGCTACGATAACTTAACCGTCTCTAAGGTTGCTAAGGCGTACCGCAATCTAACCGCCCTTCTAGGTTCTAATACCTTCGTACTATTCGCCTTCCCTACCGCTATCTTAGTCGAAGGCCTTAGTTACATTTCCGATACCCTAGTCGGTAGAATTCCTTAGTTAAGTTACGTTATTTAGAACGAAGTTAAATAAATCCTCTAGTTTAGTAAGGAGGAGCTTAAGGACTATCTACGCGAGTAGGAGAACGCTATATAGGAGAAGGCTACTAACCTCCTTATTACTTAAGCTTACTACGAAGCCGAGTACTTTAGTACTAATAGCTTTAATACCTACGGAGGAGTTTTAGAGAACCGCCTAGCTAATAAGGTTATTACTAGTAAGGATTACGGTATATTAAAGCAGTAGTAAGTCGGTATAGTAGACTAATTGCTTAGGATTGTTTTTATATATTAATAGATTCTAGGAACAATACTACCCCGGGGGTGTTATTAAGAGTTTCTAAAAAATAGCCTAGCTAAAGATACCTAAGGCAACTATATACCTGTTTGTTTTTAGCGCAATGTAAAGCGTGTCTAGTTAGACACGAAGAAAGGGAGGGATATTAGCTAGTAACCGGCCCTATATACCTAGGCTAAGTTTTAAGCCTATATAAGAGGCCTCCTTCTATATTATAGATAGAGTACTAACCTCGTATAGTATATTGTTTATATTACACTTCTACAATGCCTATATTATAGGGCTCTAGTTATTAGCCTAAGCAACCGTCTTGTTATCCTATTATACTAAACATAGCTGCCTATATTACTATAGGTTATATTACCCTCGGTAGCCTATACTATTACTATAAGTAGTAGTAGTAGTTTTAGTTTCCGTCCTTTAGCGTTAAGCCCCTAAAATACTAGCGGCTATTAAGAGGGTCTAAAAGATACGAGAAATCTATACTAAGATAGCTAACAAACTAGCAAAGGCCTAGGCCTATTAGAAGGCCTACTATAATAAACACTACCTTCTAATAACCTTCCGGAAGGGCGATATAGTTATGCTTAGTACGAGGAACCTACGTATCCGCAAACATCCCTCGCCTAATAGCAAAACAAGGCCTAAGCTCGTACTAAGGTACATTAGCCCCTTCCGTATCCGAGAACCTAGAGGTACCTAGGCCTACTAGTTATAGCTTCTACCCTATTATACTATCTATAATACCTTCTATATATCCCTCCTTTAACTATACTATTAACGCGAAGGCGATAAAGCGCCTACTAAGTTAGAAGAAGTCTTAGCCGATAGTAAAGAGCTATAGTCTATAGAATATATCCTAAAGTATCGGACTAGGTAAGGTAAGAAGGAGTACCTCCTAAGATAGTAAGGCTATTTACCTAAATAGGACTCGTAGGAGGCTAAAGACTCTTTTAAAGATATAACTAAGTTATTAGATAAGTATTAGACTAATATAAAGAACAAGAAGAAGGCTAAGGGCCTATAATGTTACCTAGGAATAATACTACCCGTAAGGTACTATTAGCTAACTAATTAGAGGCTAGCAAACTAGGACAATAAGATTATACTAGGCGCGCTATAGCGCGTTAATTAGTCGCTACTCTTTTAAAGAATCTACCTCTTTACTAGCGTACCCTATAAGCCCTTCTCTTAATGCCTAAATCGAGGCCTCGAGGCTTAGGAGGTCGGCGAGGACAGCGTCGCGCTTATACTAAAGAGCGGTACGGCTAGCGCGGCTATATTAGTAACGGTGTTACTAAGTATATTGCTAGTTAAAGGAGGAAATTAGGAGCAAGGTAAAGTTAGCGCTAAGACGGCTAGCGCCGCTATTATTAACATTACTTGCTATTATTACTACGCCTACGGATATAACCTTACCTATACTACGAGCCTAAAGTACTATACTAACTATATTAAAAGATTAAACCTATCGAGGGTTTAATTAAAACTTTAACTAAGTTAAAAGATTAAGCGACTAATAGACTAACTACAGGCAAAAATATAGAGCTAAGCTAGCTAGGGTTAATTTTATAGATAATAGGTTACTCCTCGATCTTTCCGACCCTTTAAGCGAGGCAAATCTTAACTATTATACTTATAATAGCCTTTACTTATAGAAACTAGACGAACTGCGTTTTTAAAAAAATAAGATTAATTAATAATTAAAGGCTGCTAAACCTAACTAATTAGAGCTAGTAAAACTACGATAGGAAATAATAGTCCTCGTAATAATAAGAATAATAACCCTCGGAAGTAGACAAACCCTCGGAAGCGGACATTTCTAGGTCTTTTAAAGTAGACGCAAAGAACTCGGAACAATATTACTTAGAGCGGAGGCAGTGCTATAATACCTCGTACGTCTACCTATTATAGTAGGGAAGATACGCCTATATTATAATTAGTCGATAGCCCTTAGTTCTTATAGATATATATCCCTTTACTTTATTATATACAAGGATAGCGCAGTTAGAGTTAGATATTGTATTAGAAGGTAAGGTTTAATATAGTTATATAATTAGGTAGTTAAGCGTTTAATTTAGCGCGGCTAAACAGCTTAGTTAATCTACTAAGTTAGCGGCAACGGAGATTAGATTAGAATATAGATAGGCTACGAGGGCGCGGCCTTTAGAAGGGAAGCGTATATTAGAGGTTATACGTAATTAGTATATAACTAGACCGAGTAAAGCTAGGGTCCTAATGCCTTAGGTAGGGCTTAGCACTTAGCGTTAGGCTAACTAGCCTACCTTCCTCCCTCTCCTCTTAGATCTCTATTAAATACTATACTAATTTAATACTACTCTATCTACCTACTAATATAACCCTTCTTATACCGACTAAAGCTTTAAAAACCGGATTTACATTTTCTCTACTTAGTAGCTCTGCCCTCGATTCCTACTATAGCCTCTTAGAAAATATAGAAACTACTACGATAGCTACTATCTAGAAGGCCCTCGACGCTAGTTTTAGCGACCCTAACCGTAAGCAAACTACGCGCCTAAACTTAGACAAACTTAAGTAAGCAAACAAGACCTACTAATAATACTATACTACCTTCTAATATAAGATTAGATACGCTAAATACCCCCCGGACGTCGCTAAGTAGATCTTAGTACGCGGTCTTAGCGAAGAAATAATACTATAAGTCCGCGATAAGAATACGGAGAATCTAAATATTACCGAACTATATACCTTACTTACGCGTATCGATAATACGACTCGAAACTTCGCGAAAATTATCGCTAACCGCGGAGGCGCCTATACGAATACTAGCCGCTTTACGTCGCTATTCGCTATACTACTATCGAAGTTATAAACAACTTAGACGCTAGCTTTAGTACTAGCTCCTACTATAGCCCTAATACCGCTAGGCGCCTAGCCTACTACCGAACCGATAGATTTAAGCGCTACCTCGCTCGGCGCCCGTCTATACGCGCCCCTTATAAATAGTAAGCTTTCGGAAGAAGGGAAGTAGCGTCGCTATACGGTAGGAGAATATATCTACTATAGAGTAAAAGGATATATTACTCGCCTCTATCTGTCTCTCGTCGGCTAGCTAAATATACTAACGATATAGCGAGTCGCCGCTACGAATATTATAACTCTAGATACGCCTTTATTAGCTAGCGCTACTCTAAGCGGCTAGGGAAAAGCTTAAACCTTATATATAGTCGCTTATAAGGTTTATTTGTTCTAAAACTAAGAGTATCTACTACTACCTTCCCTTTCTCTAGCTCGGCTATAGAGAAAGAGTTAGTCTACTAGCCTTTCGTAGTAGAAACGTTAATAGGAAATTAAAAGAAATTATTAAAAACTATAGCTCTTATTAATAACGGCGCAACCGGCTACTCGTTTATAGATTACGACTATACGAGAGAGCTCGGCTTAACGTTCTAAGACCTTACGTACGCTCGGGAGTTAGAAATATTTAACGGTACGACCGCGGCCGCTAGTAGACCCCGTAGTAGTTCGGTTTCCGAACTACTAAACGTATATAGTTTGGTTTCTTAGCGGCAAACTAGCTCCCTAGTTCCGGTTTAGCTTTTTCGAACTATACACATTCCTAGTTTAAACTAGAGACTATATTAGTTTTACTATAAAGATACTCTTATTCGACTACCGGCTACGATTACCGGCTATAATAGTAACTCTATTATATTTACTACGCTCTTTTACTATTACTAGGGCGTAGTTGCTATTACTAGGGCGTAGTTGCTATTACTAGGGCGTAGTTGCTATTACCGGGCGTAGTTACCGTAGTTACGAAAGCTTACTTATATAACGTTACGTAGGTAGCAATAATTAGAGCTTCGCGATATTCTTATACTTTTAACTTCTTCCTCTATATCTATACCGATAATAACTACTATATACTACGCCCCGCCCGTTTTCCTTATAATAGTAAGAGAGAAGCGCGCCGCGCGTTAAATAGAAGATAGAACTAAAGACCGCGAGTTTGTTTTACCTAAGCGTCTAACTAAAAAGCGTAAGACTAAAGAGGAGTACTTTACGAAGAAGAATTCCGTACGAGACCGTAAGAGAAAGAAGAAGATAGATAAGGATAAAAGAGCTAAGAATAAGAGAAGAAAGGCGTAGAATAAGGCATCCTATCGATAGCTAGCGCCTATAGAAAAAAGTAAAAGTTAGAATAAGAAGACAACCTAAGAGAAGGCTAAAAGGAGGAAAGAATTGTAGCTAGTTTTCGAGCGTAAAGTTCTAGTAGCGTAAGTTAATCTAGTGTAGTAGGGAAACCCGGCTTAGTATAGGTGTGCCTACTTGTACCCTCTTCCCCTGTTTTTGTACCCTAAAACACATACACATATACATACACAATACAAGGAGACACAGCTACGACAACACATAGCAAGAGAGACATAGGAAATGTACCTAATCTAGCTGCAATGTAGCCCTCCCTACGTCTATTCTCTTCTTTTTAATATTCACAACGTTTTCCCTTCGAAGTATATAATACTACGCCGACCCCTCGTAGTTTACTAAGTACTAGGCCTATAGCATACAGTTCCCTATATATGTACCTCTACCTACGACCTACTCGTCCCGCCTACATTTTCTAGAGCCGAAGGTAGGGCTATCTTCATTCATTTAAAGGTGCAGGTATGTATATAGTTAAGAAGAAACGTTTATAGCCTTCGCCTAGAGCGAGGACTACACTACTAATGTAATACTACCGCTAAAGAGACCTTGGTAGTATCGAGACGTCCTACTACTAATAAACCGTTACCGACTTAAAGCAAAAGGAATACCGTTACCGACTTAAAGCAAAAGGAAACACTATTTACGAATGTTACGACTCCCTACCTATCTATAGTAGGCGGGACCTTATAAGAAACGACCTATACAGAAAGAAACCTAAGAGCCCGCTATAAGAAACTAGAGATAGGGACACGAAGAACCCCGAAAAGTCGATAGCCCCCTATCCCTTCCGCTAATCGGCGCGAGCCTAACTTAAAACCTCCTTCCGGGCTATTACGACCCTTCCGTAGTGCTGTAATCGGCATACTGCGAGTTAACAGAAATTAATAAGAGAGGAACAAAGGGGGCCTAGAACGGGTACAGTAGGTATACTAGCTAGCTAGCTAGGTAACATTCGCCGCCCCCTTTATTCTGTATATATACGGACTACCGCCTACCCTCCCCTTACTTCGAGAACATAGACGCGATACGCACTACAAAGTACGCTATAGCCCGTCTACGCTCCCTCCTTACCTTAAGTATAACTAGCAACCTGTCTAATTTTATTAATACTGTATCCTTCCTATTTATTCTAATCGTTTATCGTCTTCTATAAATTGTTTATTCTATCGACGAAATAAGCTCCTAAGAAAATAATAACAACCCTACCCCGGCGGAGCCGCCTTTATAGGCCCCCTCTAATGCCGGTACCTACCGAGACCTACTACTAAACTTTATTCGCAACTACCTCGATACTAACTCGGATACCGAGAGGACTACGGCCTCGGGAAGCGATAAGGATACTAGTATAGAAAATAGAGAAGCGACTTAAGGAGGCACTACCTAGGAGGGTAGTACTCGAGAAGTTCCCTAGTAGCTTATCTAGGCAACCGGAGGGCTATCCCCTTAACTTCTCTAAGGTCTTCTTTAGGCCTTCTCGGACTTGAAGCCGTAGATGCCTCTCTTAGGGACCGTTAAAAACCCCCTCTTTACTAGAGAAAACGCTACTAACTTTGTTAAAAGGTTTTCTACTATCCTTAAGCGATACTATCTAAGAGCCGAAACGGCTACTATAGTAAAGCTCCTTATAGCTAATTGTAAAACTAGTATCCGACCCCGAGTTGCTCGGCTCCTAGGTAGTAAGCCTCTTACGTAGGAAGCCTTCTTAAAGAAGTTTAAGCGCGAGTTTGCTAACTAGGATGTCGCGGTTCGGCTAAACTCCCGCGAGTACCTTAAGCAGCTATACACTAGACAAATAGCTAAGAGTGATACCCTTCGCTTTTGCTAGGACTTCTATAGCATCGCTAAAGGGATACTAAGGAGGCTTCTTAACAATATTACGAGGAGCCGTCTGTTTCTAAAGGGCTTAGGAGGTTCTATGCCTACTATTATGCCTCGGATCTACGAAAAATGCAGTATCTACCCTTACGATAAGGAATCCTATACCGACTTCGAACAGATTTATCGTACTAGGTACGACCTAGCTCGTAGCCGATAGGGCTTCTCGCTCCTTACTAGTAACGATAGTAGCTATTTAAAAGAGCTACGAGAGACAGTTAAGAAAAGAATGCTAAGCATACGCCCTACCCTAGATGTCTAGCGATAGGGGGTAGCCCTTAAGCTAGTTACGGACCCCGGTATCGACGACCTTATTAAGTAGTTCTAAGAACTGAAACTTTACGTCCTCTCCCGAGACAATTAGAGGGGCCCTACTATAGGTCCGGTTAATACTAATACCGATTCGTATACCCTATAGCGCCTCTACCCCCTTTAGAGCGATAATACCCCTATAACTTAGATATATAACAACTAGTTTGTATAAGGGCTAACCTTCGATGCCTTTGCCTTTCAATCTATCCCTAGTATAGAGGGTCGCTATTACTATTGCGGAGCTAAAGGCTACCTTCGTCTAAACTATAGGCCCTACCGGTATATATAAGATTAAGGGTTCTACTATATTCGGGACCGTACGTAGTACTTCGGGCCCCTAGGTACACTATACGCTACCCTATTCCGCTTCCGTAATAGTCCTACCCTCCTAAAGCTCGCTATTATACTTCCTCTCCTCGAGGCCTATTACTAGTAGAAGATTGTTTTCCTACCTAAATTTAGAATAGAAGCCCTTCGAAAGCAATTTAACTATCCTTCTTAGTAACTAAGGCGAACTATAGCCCCTAGTGCTGTAGCTTAACTAGGCCCTCGAGTTCCGACTCCTCGAGCCCTAGCTCCGATAATTCCTTCTACTCTTCCCCCTCTACCTTTAAGGTCTCCGGGAAATCCCTACGGAGGGATCGCTTTAAACGATGCTCGAAACGGCCTTCCTACCCCTGCTACTGCCCCTACTACTACTAGGCGGGTTATGCTATACTAAAGGCCCTACGATCTAGGTATAGTCGAGGAGGCCGATAAAGAGCTAGATTTTAGCGACTACGAGGCGGCTATAGTTGTAGATACCCTTGCCTATACTCGTAGCTAGGATATACCGCTTAGGAATAGTCTTCCCGTTACCGCTATTGCCGATATAAATCGGATCCGGAAAGCTGCTACTAAGCAGAAAGGTGCTACGAAGACTAAGGGCATTCGCAACGTAGTTTAAGGGCTTAGCGTTCGCGAGGCAGAAGAAGCAATTCGTAAACAAACCTAGCCTCGAAGAACTACTTAAAGGTCCCCGAGCCTACTACCTCTAAGAGTAAGAGCCTAGTCTAAGGAAACGGTTAGTCGTAAAACCCCTACTGCTAGCCCTTCTAGTACCTATAGGCAGCCTACTACTAAATCCTTAAATAGTAACGCTAGCCTACCTAAGGATAGTAATTAGGAAATAGGTAACGTACTACCGCCTACCCCGAAGCCTGCCGCTAAAGAACTATCGAAGGGGGTAAACCCTCCGAGCCGGTAGAGAGCTACGCGAAAAGAGCCTAAGACAACTAATATTATAAAGAATCTTTAGAAACACTATAAGGACCCCGACTTTTAGGTAAAGAAATTCCTTAGTAGGAACGGTATATAGCTTAGCAATACTAAGGCCCTCGCCTATATTCTGGAGTATTAAAAGCTCGTTGTACGCTAGCTAAACGACAACGCGCTTACTATAAGGATTCGGGAGCTAGAAAAGGATAAAACCGATAAGATCCCCTACTAGATTATAGAAATGGTAGGTAGGGTAGCTACCTTAGCTGCTAGGAAAGGTAGACCTAGGCGGCCTAAAGACTACCCTGTTCTAGTCCTTACCTCCGCCCGGGAATTCTTTACTAGCCTCGACGAGGAAGAAAGCTACGAGGAATACGAGGCCGCTAACGAAGAGGTTGTCCGGGACCCTAATTCGATTAGCCGGAGGAACAGACTTAACTGCTACGCAGTATAGGTTATTTTATCCGGAGTAGATACTCTGCCTAACGAGATGCTCTATATCGACCCTAGCTAGATTCGCCTCTTATCGGTCGACGATAACTTCGCCCTTATTCCTAGTCCTTATATTACTATTACTATTAATAGGTGCCTTAAGATCCGCGCTCTTATTAATAAAGGCTCCGAGGGGAATATACTAAACGCGAAGTTCCTATAGCGAGCTAGCCTTACTCTATTAAAGGGTCTTATTCTAAATATACGAGGAGCTAGAGAAAGGGCTAAATTTATCGGTATTAGCACTTCCGTTCCTGTCTCTACCTTTAATGTCGAGTATAAAACCGACTTCCTTATTATACCCCTAGGGGATGACGACCTCCCTATTATTCTTAGTCGCCTATAGGCTCGTAAGAACCGCCTTGTCGCTCGAAACATAGACGACGGCTCCTAGGAAGGAACTATTTCTACGCGCGGGGGCCGCTCTACTACCTTTACTACCCTTACTAGCTCTAAGAATTGTGTCCTACTTAAGGAGCTCCTTAGTCGCAATAACACCTAGTAGTTAAAAAACTAGGTAGCGGACGAGAAACTAGCGTCGAGTCCGCCCCTTTTTCGAAACCGCTAGGTAGGGATATTATACGTACCGTTACGACCTATTGTTTAATAAGAAATATTGTTACGGGGCTATATAGTAAAAAGGATAGTAACCCTAGGGTATGCTAGCTAGCTAGCTAGGGTATATTAATTAGTCTAGTAGCCGGCCCGCCCCCGCTCCCGCTACCTTTTCCGACCTCGCTTAGACTAGCCCCGGCTTATCCTAGTATTCCCGGCGGCCCCGGCATTCCCGCGTCCCCGTAATTGCCTTCTAGTAGTACCCTATATAAAAGCCGCCTAGCTAGGTACTATATCTAGGAGCGGGTATACGACGACGTATCGGTCCTAGCTATATAACGCTAGTCCTTTCTCGAAGATTCTTCCTAGCTATGCCCGACGAATAGCCTTGCCCGGCTCGGGCGTACGGAGGCGATTCTCGAGCCTATAACTCGTAACGACTAGGCGACAATCCTTTAATAGTCGGAGGCGAATAGATTTTATAACTAGTATAAGCGGCACTATAGGTTTTAGAGCTTTCGAAGGTTCCCTACCTAGCTGCTATCTATTAAGAGGATGCTTAAGGAAGATTCGGATACTAGCCGTACGGTCGGAGTTTATAGTATATATAAGAAAAAGGTAGACAAAGTAAGACCTATAGAAGCTAGCACTACGATAACCGGGAGTATAACGACCGGTAGTAACCCTTACTAGAAAAAGAAACGGCTTGCTCGAGAAGCGTTGCTTCCGCCTAGAACCGGACTATATAACTAGAAGTACCTAATTAAGAAGTTCTTAGATATACTACGTAGCTCGCGCCTAACTAAGGAAAGGAAAGCAAAGCTTCTTATTAGAATGGAACTTCTTCCTAAGGAGCTAGATCTATTCTATAAAATGCTTTATAATAGGGAAAAAGCCCTTACCTAGAGCTTTACCGAAATTAGAAGAGTCGACGCGGATATAGCACCTCCCTAACGGATCCGAACAATTCCTTATAAACCCTAGAGAAAACTAACCTTCCGCCTCTAGCCTAGCCTAGTAAACATTGTAGAAGAAATAATCCGAGAACGAATTGCGAATAGGGTACTTAAAGTTAGCGAAGGAGTATACCGGAACCTATAGTTCTTAGTCTAGAAGAAAGGAACTAAGAAATATCGCCTAATTAACGCTACTATAGAGCTAAACCGCTATATAATACGGGACGGAAACCTTCCCCCTAATACTAATAGCTTTACCGAGGATTTTGCTAACTATACTATCTCGTCCCTAATCGATTTCTTTTCCGGATACGACTAAGTCCCGCTTTACGAGGCTAATCGAGATATAACTGCCTTTAATACCCCGCTTAGCCTTATACGAATAACTACCCTTCCGTAAGGAGCGACAAACTCCGTTACCTAGTTTGTCCGAGTAGTAACAAGAATCCTTTTTAACTACATTTCCTACTATACGAGGCCGTTTGTCGACGATATTAGTATTAAGGGCCCGAAGACCCGATATAATAATAAAGAGGTCGAACCTAGCCTAAGAAGATTCGTTACTAAGCATATTTAATAGATAGATAGTATTCTTATAGACATTAAGCGTGCTAGGTATGCTATTTTAGGTCTAAAATCTCAGTTCCTCTATAAAAAGCTAAAATGTGTCGGCTACGTTATTAATATTTCCGGAAGATACCCTAATATAGAGAAAGTTGCAAAGATTATCGCATAGCTAATACCTAAGAACTAGTCTAGCGTACGGGCCTTCCTTAGGGTTTGTATCTACTACTATATCTAGATCGAGGGCTTCGTAATAATAGTAAGACTACTCTTCTACCTCCTAAAGGCCGATATCGAATTCTTATAGGGACCGGATTAGCAAGTCGCTATAGATACCTTAAAGGCTACGCTAACTACTACCCCTGCTCTTATCTCGATCGATTATACTAAGGGTACTAAGTTAATTATCCTTCTATTAGACGCGAGTAGGTCCGGATATAGTAGTAGCCTAAACTAGTGCGAAAGGGACAATATAAAGAAGCGTTACCCTATTCGGTACGAAAGCGGCCTTTAGACCGAAAGTAAAGCCCGATATAATACTAGCAAACGAGAGTGCCTTACCGTGCTTAAACTACTAAAGAAGTTTAAGAAGTATCTCGTTAGATAGTACTTTCGGATCGAAATCGATGCTACTACCCTTGTCTACTAGCTTAATAAATCCGCTTTAGACCTCCCTAACTCTATAATAGCTCGCTAGGTAGCCTAGATCCGACTATTCGACTTCGAAGTTAAGTATATCCTCGGGCGAAAACACTCTACGGCTAATAGTCTATCCCGTCGTAACCCTACTAAAGAGGACATCGTCGAACGAGATAACTAGGTCGACGACGATAATATAATCGACAACGACTTCTTTTGTAGTATAGTATAGTCTAAGCCTGTCGATCTCTTAGCTAAGTCTAGTTTCCTTAACGAGGACGAATACTAGTCTCGAGAATCGCTTCTTATCGGATACTTTAAATCGACCCTTCGCTTTCCGTAAGGCATCTCTCGAAGCGAAGCCCGAAGGGTTCGACGTACTGCCTAGAAGTACATTATTAAGGATCGGCTCCTTTTCTACTAGCGTTATCCGAATTGTCCCCTTTAACGAGTAATTAATAGCGAAAAGGCTAGGGAGGAAATTATCTAATCGCTTTACGAGGATTATAGCTATAAAGGCCGGGAGGCAGTATACTATCTAGCCTCGAAAAGATACTTCTAGTATAGAATGTAGTCCTAAATCGCTATATAGGTTCGGTCCTATCGTATATACCGGATACGAGAAGGATATAAGATTACTAGGACGCTTTACCCTACCTATATTCGAGTTATTAGCCGTCGCTAGGTTGCCGATATGCTTTATATCGATAATAAGGGGTCTATTGCTTTAGCGCGTAAGGTTGTTAGCGGCTAGGTAGAGGGGAGGATATTTAACTGCTCGGGCAAGTCGGTTAGTATATAGTAAATAGCTAAGTTCCTATACGAAGAGGTCTATTACCGACATAGCTATCCGGATAAATTCGTTATAGACAACGGATCTAAGAATCGGAAGGACACTAAGGAATTGCTTAAGCGAATAGCTACGTACCGGGTACGGATTTCCCTATACTACCTAAAGGCAAATAGTTAAATCGAAGTTAGAAACCGACCTATCCTAGCTACCCTTTCTAAACTAACGAACGGCACTATAAATAGTTAGAGAAAACACGTCCTACCTGTCCTATAGGCCGACCGAACGATATACCGACGAACGACTAGAAAAACGCCTACTAAAGTTATATATAGAGGGGCCGACGTTATCCTTCCTATCGAGAATGTCTACCGAACCTTTTAAAAAGTTAATTGGGATACTATACGCGACACTGCCTCGCTACTTGTATACCGTGCTTAATAACTAGTATATATACCTAACGATAACGAAGAGGCGGCCCTTCGGCTAAAGAGGACTCGCGAGGAGAATGCTCGCTAGTACGACGAAAAGGGAGTAGTATCTAACGCTCCCCTTAAGATTAAATCCCTTATACTTATTACTAGGAGCGAAATCGAGCACTCGAGGTCTAGTAAGCTTGCCTTTCGCTAGAAGGGCCCTTTTCGTATTACGGGGATTACTGCCTCTAGGACCTCGTACTACCTTACGGAACTCGATAGGGCTAATCTAGCTATTACCTTTCTACGCGATCGACTAAAGGAAGTACCTCTATTCCGACCTAACCGGATCTCGGGTAAAAACGCTACTACGACGAACAACGAACCTATTAATAAAGAAGTCGAGGCAGATAGAGATCGCTAGTCTAAGTCCTCCGAGTCTAGGGACAATAGCTAGTCTAACGCTAAGTCCGGTAAAGAAAGGGATGTAGACGTTTATACGATTATATCCCTTCCTAGGGAGGAGCAAAGGCGAGCCTTTTAAGCCTATACTATAGCTATATACCGAGTCGACCCTAAAGTTAATCCTATCTCTTAGGTTAATAACCTAATACGGGACCTTTTTAGCGTACCCCTTATAGAAGATTACTCGAATAACTATCTCTTCTTTAATAGCTCGACCGAACCTAATAGTTTTCTAGCTTTTAACTACCTAGCCCTATTTACCTAGGGAGGGGTAACCTAGCCTTTAGCTTAACACTATAGATTCGGCTAGATAGCAATTCTATATAGAAGGCAGGATCTATACGAACAAGCCTACTACGTTAGCGCTCTTCCGAGGCTTACCTAGGACCCTAGCTTTCGACTAGCACTATAGCGAGACCCTAGCTAGTAGACGACCTAAAGAGTCTAGGTCTACGACGAGATAAACATATTGAAGTTCGAATACAACCTATATCTCCTTAAGGCCCTAGTAGAGACTAGCCTTACTGCCCTAGTATATGCTAACCTATATAGGCGGCGAGGTATTAGATTTCTCGCCTAGGAGGCTATAGACAACATTGCGAACTAGGGAGACAACGAATATAGGCTGTCCTTAATAAGAATAAGAGATAGGCTTCGGCTTACCTAGATCGAATAAGAGGAGCTCCGCGGTACCGCTAACTCTAAGGGCCTAGGCTTAAACCCCGGAGCTTTTAACGAACCCTTAGAAGCGGAGTAGGCTATAGAATGCAACGAAAATAGACTACTACTACCTTAGTAGGCCCGATAAACCTACAACTACTCGCGTATAGCCTCCCCTTTTGCTTCTATTTACTCGCTTTACACCGAATTTTTTACTCGCTAGTACCCTTATTCGCGCATTTAAACGGATTATCGACGTATACTAGGATCGATTGTCCCTTTATATATTAGCAGCCGGATAGAGTACTACTACTAGAGCCCTATCGTTACTTCTTTTCCTTTACACTACTACCGACGAGGGTAGGGGCTTTAGTAAGGAGCCCCTATCCTTAATAATATCCCTAGACCTGCTCCCCGGGGTAGTCTAAGTACCTGCCTACCCGTAGAGCGAGTGAATAATTTTGACTTAGCAGAAAGGGACCTACTAGAAGCTCTACGTCGCGCCTAGCTTACTAAAACCGAAGCCTACCCTACGGAGTAAGCCTAGGAAAACCTTACCTAACCTTAAAAATTTCCTTTGTTTAAAACCCTTTCCTTTATATTATTTCTATAGCCTACGCCGGCCGATATATCGAGATTTCTAAGAATCCCGGGAGCTCCCGCCTATAGTAGCTAGCTAGCTAGGATATATTGCGACTACTACTACTACCCCTATACTACCCGGAGGAGCCCTTATTACTATGCCTTAATGCGGTAGGGGTCGAAGCGGAGGGGTTAGTACGCTATATAATGCTTAACTCCCTAGATCTAAGTGCTTTAGCCCTACGCCCTCGAACCTCGCTACTACGCGAATTACCTAGGCCTTTAGAAATGTCGCCGCTGCCCGCTACTAACCCTTTACTTCCTTTAGGATATATACCTCACTTTCGGATTTATATATAAACGCGCGTATACGCGTAAGGCAGGTGCCTCCCGTCCCTTCCCGCGTACCCGCGCCCTTGCTACGATAAAAAGGCGATCCTTCTCGCGCCTAAACTTCTTTACAAATAAATACACCTATACCGCCCTTCCCTCGATAAAGCGATAGGCGCTTATAGCAAACACTACCCTCCTTAATCAACTATTAAAGACCGATAAACCCCTACCTCCTCTACGCGACCCGATACGCAAAACCCCCTCTACCGCCTCGTAAGCGCGCAATAGTAGAAGCCTCTAGTCGAGACCTTATTACGAGCGTAGCCTATAGCGGCATTTCCTACCTTCCTTCCGACTAGCGACTAAGCAATTACAATACCCTACTCGAATAGGTATAATATCTTTAATCTGCTAACCTATCCCGCTAAACTAAAGTAGATATAATCTACGACAACCTAGGAAGCGTTAACAACTTTATTAAAGGTACCGAGCTAACCTATTATCGGCTTAAGGAGGCGCTCTTTAAAGGACTGCCGAAAGAAATAGGAGATGTTCTTCGTACCCGAGGATCTACTATAGTATAGGCCCTCGAGCAGTATATAGGTAACGAATTTGCTGCCCTATAAGCCGCCGCTACTCGTAGGAAGGCTACGGAAGATCGCCGTAAGAACGATATTACTAATAGTCCTATATTCTTTAGGAACTACCTAGACCTCTATAATATCCGAGGTAACACCGCGAAGGAAATAGCTCGAGTCTTTAGGCTATAGAAGGATAGAAAGCTTAACAACTACGCAAACTTCAAGGACGCTAGCTAGGTTTCCGAAATTTAGCTTGTTCTTCGTATCCTAAGTAATTACCTATACCGCCGAACGCTTAGGGCGAGATAGGGACGGGCAGATGTCAATACCGTTACTATTACTACTAAGGACTACGTAGTAGATAAGGAGGACGATACTCGTAAGGAGGGTAAGAATAAATTCTTCTCTTAGAGATCGGAGGCTAGTAAGGCGAAGCTTAAGGCTATTAGTATTCGAATTAGCTAATACGAAGGCCCTCCTATTATTGCTATTACTCCCGACGGGCGCCCTTTTTCGAGACCGCTAGGTAGCTATATTAAAGGCACTACTTCTAGGACCCTAGGGCTTAATGTCCCTCGATCCCGTATAGGTATATATAAGCGAATTAGTACACCTATTAGATTACTAGTTATATATAACCCGGCTAGCGACCCTCTAGCTAGATAGGACAACTAGTAGCTATTACCCGCTCGCCCTACTTAGTCTATCGGCTCTCGCTAAAATACGCCTCTATAACGCGATACGACTCGCCCTAATCTCCTAGTCGAAAACTCTTCTTCGCTACCCGATCGGACTAGTAGCGGGAGTAGTAATAACAGCCTTGCTCTAGGGGCTCCGCCTACTCGTCGAATTCGAACTACTACGCCTATCCCCCCTCTAGGAAGGACCCGCAGATCGAATAGACTTAATAAGCCGAGTAGAGATCTTACCGCACCCCTCGAGGAGAACCTAACCGACGACCTTAATACCTTAGGACCTAAGCGGGGAGGCACTATATACTATAAGGAACTAACCCCCGATAAGGACACTTAAATCAGAAACAGCCTAGCCTACTATAGCTGCAATAGATTCTCGGAAGCCGACCGTAGTACTTTAATATAGTACGATAGTAAATCTAATAACGCTACGTAGGGAAGAGCAATTACCCTTATTGTAACTGCCCCTTACCCGCCCTGCTATGCTTACACCCGCTACCTGTTTAGGATAGTAGTTAGGTTTCGAGGAAAGGTCGGTCGAGAGTAGATAATAGAAACCTTAAGTAGCCCTAGATATAAGTACCGGAACGACCTGCTCCGCCTTCGAACTAAGAGACCTAACCTGTTTTAGAAGACTCGCCGTCCTCCTATCCCTAGCGACTACCTTAGACTATATCGCTTTTTCCCTAAGGCCTATAGTTACGAGAGTAAGACATACAACCCTTTAACTATTAAACGCGTTACCCTAGCGATTGCTACTAAGATTCGTAAGGCCTTCTCCCGTATAGGAGTAATAATAAAGGCTAGCTAGGATGCCTAGGCAAGAGATAGTACTGTTACCTTAGATAGCATTACGAGCGACAAAGGCTCTACTAAACTATATAGAGCGGCCGTCTTTAGTTAGTATAATAATAAGAAAGTCGAAGTCGCCGCGGCCCCTCTACCCTTCGGAAAGATATCCCTCTCTAACTAGTTTAAGCTAGAGGCTGTAATGTACCTTTAGCATTAGCGTTTAGTTAACGGAGTCTCGAATAAGGGTTGGCTTCGAACCGCCTTCTATTCTAGGTTCTAGCAGATCTGCCGAGGAGACCCTATCTACTAGCTCCTCTACGGCCTTACCCGCCCTAATTACGCTCTTAACCTAATCTCCTACCCGTACTACGCTAAGATAACTCAACCTAGTAACGGCGGTTCGACCGAGTTTGCCTATATTAACTAGCACCCTCTCGATCTCTAAGAAGGCATTACTACAAACCAAGTTTAAGGCTCCGTATCCTTCCTCCCTAAAACGGTAGAGACTGCTACGAAGGTCTTCGCTAGGATCTACTAACTAGAAGTCTTTAACAAATAGTATAAGGAACTTGAGACCCTTCGCTAGGAAAAGGGCCCTACGTACGCCCCTCGGAGTTACATTCTCTCTATTAACTACAATATATATTGCCTAAACACTAAGATAGAGAATACCCTTAATAACTTTATTAAGAACGAGCTAAAAGGCAAGTATCGAAATGTAGGCTAGGAGTAGTACCCGGTCGGTGCCCTTAGAGTACGCCTAACCCTTCCCTACCTTCTATACGGCGCTTAGGCATTACCGAAGAATACTAAGAGGATAACTATACTCCCCTAGTTCTGCCGATACGACTTAGTAACTAGAAAGCTCGATTGCGAAGCTAGAGGTACGTTTTAGGAACTCGCCGCTACCTATCGAGACCTTCTTCCTAGCCCTACCTCGCCCTCTAGTCTTATAAACAAGTACGGTGCCCCTCCGTACGCGTTCCCGGCTGCAGTGCGCCTACGCAATAATAACCTAATCTCGGAAGCCCTCGTCGGTCGATTAAAGTAGGACGATACTATAGTATAGTAATATATTCGAAGACTCTTTCGCAACCTTAACTAAGAAGGCTCCTTATATATACTCGAGAACTATTTAAAGCAGTATCGCAAGGATGTAGCGTTAGTATACTCTAAGATGTTAAGTAAGGTTATTCGCCTCGAGTAGGAGCGTTTCGGGGAGAAATTATTCTTTAAGGCCCTTATATAGTCTTTAAAAGACTAGAGTTATATCCTAAATAATAGCGGAGATCGGTATATGCGCCTAAACTAGGATAATTTCTACCGATATTAGCCTACGCCTAACGCTAGGGAGGAGTTTAACTAGGGAGGCTAGGGATTTATATACTAATAGGAACCTAGTAAGGCAGACCTTCCTACTAACTAGCGGTAGTCTAGCGCCCCTTTAGCGAAACCTGCTACCTACGCTTCGAAGGTCTCTACTCCTAGTAGAGTACTCCCGAACGTTAACTCCTAGCAGCTTAGTACCCCTAAGAAACAGCCTCCTTAGCTATCTTCTTTAAAGCAGCCTACGAACCCTGTAGCCAATCCGAATAAGCGACAGACCCGCTAGGATATACAGGCTAAGGCGACGCGGACCTAGGCTCTTATCGACTAATTTAACTAGTAGGGGCGAGGAGGCAATTATAGCGGCTAGGGCCGTAGAGGTAACTATAGTAGACTAGCGACTCGTAGTAGAAAGAGATAAGTAATAGGGTATAGTAGCTAGCTAGCTAGGATACCGTTATAGGATAGTCGGTTTAGTTTCTTTGCGTATTTGAGTTTTTTTTCAGTCCGGGAGGTAAGGAAGCGTTAGTCTAAGGGCAGACTTCTTAGTCCGGGAGGGAAAATGTAGTAGGGAAACCCGGCTTAGTACAGGTATGCCTACTTGTACTCTCTTCCCCTGTTTTTGTACCCTAGAACACACACACACACACACATACAATACAAGGAGATACAGCTACGATAACATATAGCAAGAGAGATATAGGAAATGTACCTAATCTAGCTGCAATATAGCCCTCCCTACGTCCATTCTCTTCTTTTTAATATTTACAACGTTTTCCCTTCGAAGTATATAATACTACGCCGACCCCTCGCAGTTTACTAAGTACTAGGCCTATAGCATACAGTTCCCTATATATGTACCTCTACCTACGACCTACTCGTCCCGCCTACACTAGCTAGCGGCTATAGCTAGTAGCTATAGCCGGTAGCCGTAGCCGGTAGCTATAGCTAGTATATTTTTCTTTAATACGTTAACTAATAGTATTTAGACCTATAGCCGCTACCTCTATCGATACGACCGATAGTAACGGAGATATTTAGATAGCCGAGAACAATAATACTAGAGTTTAGGATACCGCGATAGAGCTTAATACTACGAATAAAGGAACTAAAAAAAGCGAGGAGATACTATATATCGATCTAGTAATAGGTATAGTCTTAGGGCCTAATACTATAGACGATAAGCGCTAGAAGTAGATCGAGTATAGTTAAAGAGACGAGATACTAGTAAAGGGCTAAGGTAGAAGTCCTATTAATCTAGAAAATTATAGTTAAAGCTACTACGAAAAGCTAGTAAGGATTAGAATCGAGACTAGTTGTCTTTATATCCTCGATATAGAGTAGAAGTTTCTTTATTAGTATTAGAGCGAAGCCTTTACGTCTATAAAGGCAAAGTAGCTTACGATTAATACGATCGGGGCTAGGTATCTAGGGACAGTAGAAGTATTACTAAAGAAGGAAGGGATATAGGTAATTATTCTATACTCGGTATATATAGCCGGCGTTCGTAGCCGGTAGATACTAATAGTTAAATAGAAAGCGTTTCTCGAGGGTAGAGTACTACTACTATATAAAATCTTTACTAAGGTAGAGAGGGCTTATATCCGGAATCTAAGCTACTAGTAGGATAGGTTAGCGTTAGAATTCTCTAAATCTCTATATAAGCCTCCGAAGGATTACCTATTTTAGCGATACGGCTTTATCTCGACTACTCCGTAGGTATCCGAAGAAGCTCGAGCGCTCTTTAAGGTCTTTACTAAGAAGCGGAAAGAGTTTGAGGATTAGGATTAGTTAATAGAGCTATTAGTTAGTCTTAGGTTTCGTAGTTAGACTCGGCCTAAGCATTTGCTTATCGAGTATCTTATACTAAAAGAGGATAGATTAAGACTAAAAACGAGCTTAGATTCGTTAGGTATAGTAGCTCGGTTCCGTTAGTAGGAGAGAGCCGCCGTATAGAAGGCAAAATTTAGGTAGTTAGGATAGCTAGGAAAGAAATTCTAGTAGTTAGGCTAGCTAGGGTAGCTAGGAAAAAAATCTAGTAGTTAAGTAGCTAGGAAACAAAAAAAAGGTAGCTAGCTATATACTACCTAGCTATTCCTAACGATACGATACTATAAAAGAAAGGGTGTTTCCCTATAGCTACTAGTATATATCTACTACTCCTAAGTCCTTACCTTACTATACGAAACTTTAAAATATACCGACCGATATTATATATATACTAGGCGCTATACTAGGAAGGGTAATAACGAGACGATAGTCGAAATAGTCTAGTATACGAGCGAGATTACGATAACGTCGAGAGGAGGTCGTATACTTACCTTCGAGCCTATTAAGTCCTAGACGACGATTAGGGCTAGATTTATCCTCTCCGAATCCTAGTAGTAGGAATTTATTATAGAGTACTACTACCTAGTTCTTACCTTTATAGAGTCTAAGTAGAAGGTTATTCGGAGATATAAGAATATCGAGTATTAACCCGGAAACCTTCGAAAAGGCTAGCTAGGCGTATCTTTAGAAACCCGAGTATATAGAGCAGTTTAATTAATAGGTCTATAAGATATAGTTCCCTTTATACTTACGTTCGAAGGAGTATAAACTCTAGAAGTACTCGATACGATAAGGGAGTAAGGAGCGAATAGATACATTCTAGAAGTTCTTTATAGAGGGGGCATTATACTATTATACGACTTCTCGACTTAAAGGTTAACTAGTAATTGTCTATAACTTCTACGGTTTAATCTTAAAATACCCGAAACTAGGGGATAGGAACTTATCGCCTACGAACTATCTCTATTCTAAACGGTATCGGGAATCTTAAGAAGAGAGGAGAGTTAATATAGATATAGCGTTCTAGAAAGAGGTACGTCTTCTAAAATGCCGGCTATAGCTACCGGCTATAGATTCTAGCTACTTTAATTAACTATAGAGATATAGCTAATTATTATAGGCTACGCCTAAGGAAGCTCTAGGATTAAAAGCTACTAATTTCTCCCCCGAAGACTTTAAGTAACTAGTAAACGAAATGCTAGCTATAAACGGTCTTCTAGAAGACTTTTACGAAAGGGAGTCTATATAGAAGATATACCTATATCTTATAAACTACCCTCCCCTATTTCTCGGTACTATAATATAGCGTATTATATTCGAAAAGAATAAAGAGGCTACGTTAGACGATATTCGGGAGATCCTCCGTAATACTCGCTAAGTAGCTATTACTATCGATAGCTAGTTAAGCCGGACTATAAGAGCCTCCTTCCTCTCGATTATACTATACTTTATTAATTCGGATTAGAAACTCTAGGAACTTATAATCGGATTCCCTAAAATTCTAGGTTCCTATACTAGTAAAGATATAGTAAAGCTTATCTATACGGTAATAGATAGGGTTAGCGTAATAACGAAACTAATCTCGATTACTACGGATAATACTAGTAATAATCGAATATTATATAAGGCGTTATATATATAATTCACTCGCGTATATCTTTAAAATTACTAATCGTATTAATAGGGTCGAGTATATAGAGGAGATTATAAGGTCTATAATCTAGCTTAGGGTTCCGAATATTAAGCTCGCTACGATTCCGGATATATATAATAATATATACGATAATAACGATAAAGAGGAGCCTAGTAATAGCTCTAGCCCTATTAAATCGGAGCCGACGTCGATACTAGTTATATCCTTAGAGAAGTTTCCCTATCTCGCTTATATAGTTTAAATCGCGATCCGAGCCCTCTCTAAGACGCTTAAAATTGCACTATTAAATAACGACTAATAGAAGATCCTAGATAAGGATAAAGTAAAGTCGAAAGTCGAGAAACTCGTTATAGTAATAAAATAGGATAAGGTAGAGAGCCTCGCTCTTACTTTATATAAGGTATAACTTTTGTCCGTAGCCGGTACCCGTAGCTAGCAACCTAGTATAGTTCTAACTCTTTTTCTCTAGCTTCGTCGTCTAGTAATATATACGAACTCGAGCTTATAGAGATATAACCGATTCGAGGCTATTTAAAAGAACCTAATCGAGCGCCCTAAAACCGATACCTAGAATATTATATAGAATAAGCGATAGTAAAAGCGGCCTCCTTAGCGCCTACTCTGTTTTATCTAAGACGTTAAGACTTAGTTCGATTCGACTTTCTATATAGTTATAAGAGGATATACTTTACGTACTACTCTTAAGATCTCTTAGAGTTCCGAAGGTGTTAAGTAGCTCGGGCTTACTCCTACCGAATAGCGCTAAGTAGAGTATCTCGTCGATATTAGTAAGTATTACGCGAAGGTTACTACTACGATTAGAAGAACCTAAGGACTAACGATCTACCTTATCTTTACGTACTATAACTAGCTCTTTAACGAGCTCGACGAAACTATAGCTAAGCTAGCTAAGAAGAGCGTTCCCTAGAAAGTAGCTATAACGAAAGCTATAGATACCTCCTATACTAAGTTATATAAATATTATAGTACTACCTTTTAGTCGTTTATTATAGAAACTGTTTTACTAATCGCGATAATCCTATCGATAGGATCGCTTAGGATCGCTTAGGATCCTTAGAATCCTTAGGATCCTTAGAATCCTTAGGATCCTTAGAATCCTTAGGATCCTTAGGATCGTACGTTAAAGATCTTATCTAATAGGATCGTCGCGATCTAGAAATTCTAGTAAATCTAATCGTAGTTAGAATTTTATTCTTTACCGTCTAACTCGTATATCGAGTAAAGCTCGAGTCGTCGTAGGTACTAGTACTAGCCTTTAAATTATATTTTCTATCGAATCTATATATTATACGATTATTACTTCTACTAATATCTAACGTTTATACGTATACTCGGGTAACTACTAGCATTTGTATACGTCTACTATATATACTAAGTTAGTACCGACTTAGCGACCGACTTATATAGTATTAATAGATTTCGTTATATTATATAGAGTATCTATTTATTACGGTTAATAAGAATGTATTCTATTTGTCCTCTACGGCTATATTAAAGCGATATATCTCTACCTTCTTTCGTTTATTTCCTTTCGACTTCTTCTTCTCTTTTACTATATATCTCTTAATTCTTCGATCCTACGTCTCTTCGTTAAATACTATCTCTTTAACTTTGCCGCTGTCCGCCTCTATATCCGCCTACTATATCTACTCTCTCTCTTCTAGCCCTAATATATCCCTAACGCGATTACTTACTACCGCGAATAAAGTCTTATCTATTATATAAGACTAGTTAGAATACCTACTATTCGTATAGTAATTAGCTCGCAATCCTTTCCCTATTATTATTACCGCGGTATATCTATACCTTTTATATTAATTGTCTTCGGTTCTATTATATTCTATTGTCTCGGTTATACTCGTACCGTTACTTCCCTATACCGAAGTAAACGGATTAGTAACCTCTATCGGCTCCTAATCTATCGCTTAGAAACTGCTCTATAGTATAGGTAGTCTAATATCGTTTTTCTTAGATAGGGCCTCCGCCTCTACTAACTTATCTATCGTATTATCGCTAGCTTTAAGTTATTTACTTAATTGTTACCCGGTAGACGCTTTAGGACCTATCGGTTATATTAGTAGGTAAGAGAAATACGGCGCTCGTAGACTACTCTTACTATAGCGCTCGATCGATCTATCTTTATCGTCGGAATCTAAAACGATATCGATTGCTATAAGTATATCGATATCGTTATATACGCTCTTAAAGTTATTTATTAATAATTTAGGGATATCCTATACTCTACCTATATACTATATATATATCTTCTACGCTTTCGATAACCGAAGGTTACGAGTAGCTTAATCCGTCGTATTCTACGTAGTTATCCGATCTAGGAACGGCTAGTATATTAACTTATAATCTAAGGCTAGCTAGATCGCTTTATCTCTAACTTTAGTTAAATAGGACTCTATCGACTATCCGGTTAGTATTCTACTAAGTACTATAGTAGTAGATAATATTATAAAAGGGGTAACTTTATAGTAGTACTATTTAATATATGTCTTCTAGCCTCGCCGATCCTACTAGAGTAGTATACCCGCTAGACATTTGTATATAAGCTTACTAAGGTAGCGCGTAGTATATATCGACTATTAGCTATTATCTAGTAACTATACTATTTTAGAGGGGATCTTACTAGTTTCTCGTTATAGTACTCGAAGATTTAGTTATCGAGTATCCTCTTAGCGTATACTATCCTTTTTAGAGTATCGGTTATTACGATTAGTACTTAGTTTATTAAGGTCGATCGGATATAGGTATTAATATAGCCTCGCTCCTTTCGTATAGCTTCTCGCAACTATTCTAATATTAGTCTCGATACTATTATATCGGGATCTCTACCGACTACTTAGACTACGTCTCTCGACGGTATATAGCTACCTAGCTATAGTACTATTATACGTAAAGCTAGTAATCGATCGTAGTTTTTACTATATATTTTCTTAATTGTTTCGTCTACCTATACTAGGGTTTAGGTAGTAGGAAACATCGTCTTATATCTTCTAGCTCTAGTTAACGTAATAGCGAATAGTTTACGACGCGTCTCGTTATATAAGATTTACTCCCTTACTTCGAGTAAGCCCTTCTTTCGATTTAAACGTTCTTTACTAGAAGTCGTTAAGCCTTTATCTCGCTTCTTACGTCGTTTTAATAGCTTTATATCGTTACTCCGATCCGCCTTATCGTCGCTATACTTCTATTTTAGCCTTACTAGATCTTTGCTATTCCTACTCTTATACTAGTTACGTTAGTCCTCTATCGTCGTACTCTAGTATTAGCTAGTAACTAGCCCTATATACCTAGGCTAAGTTTTAAGTATATATAAGAGGCCTCCTTCTATATTATAGATAGAGTACTAACCTCGTATAGTATATTGTTTATATTATACTTCTATAATGCCTATATTATAGGGCTCTAGTTATTAGCCTAAGTAACGGTCTTATTATCCTATTATACTAAATATAGCTACCTATATTATTATAGGTTATATTACCCTCGGTTGCCTATACTATTACTACTACTAGTAGTAGTAGTAGTATTAGTTTCCGTCCTTTATTAGAGCCGAAGGTAGGGCTATCTTTTTATATCTAATAGGTTCGGGTATATCGAAGGTAGTCCTAGGGTACGAATAGCTATAACTAGAGTAAGGGTACGATAAGAGCCTACGATATAAACGATATAGAAGTATCTTAAGGGGCTATTACGATAAGCGAAGAAACCTCTTAACGAGGGTATCTCTTTAACCCCGAAAAGCTATAAACCCTTAGGACTATTATAGCTTAGGGCCTAGTCTATAACTATAGCTAGCTTCTAAGGACTCGGCTCTAGGTCGAAGACCTATTTAGTACCGCTTACTCGAGATAAGCCCCGCCTAAGGAGGAGATAGATTAATTACCTATCGGCCTTACTTAGTATACTAAGACTATTAATCGATAGTAAATACGGATTATAGGTCGGATAGCTAGGGAGTCCCCTATTAATCGGGTAGGGCGTTCCTAGATTCGTAGCCTCGTATAGATAGTACTTAGCCTTCTACTAGAAAAAGAAGGCTACCGCCCCCCTACTTAGCTAAAGGAGATACGAGCTAGTTTCTAGGATCTAGGTATAAATAGAGATTATAGTCTCTCCCTCTAAGCGGCTTTCGTTTAAATTTACTAAACTAAGCTCCTAGAGGTAGTTAGGCGACCCCTAGGAGGCTAAATTCTAATACTACTAAAGGACGGAAACTAATACTACTACTACTACTACTAGTAATAGTATAGGCTACCGAGGGTAATATAACCTATAGTAATATAGGTAGCTATGTTTAGTATAATAGGATAATAAGACCGTTACTTAGGCTAATAACTAGAGCCCTACAATATAGGCATTATAGAAGTGTAATGTAAATAATATACTATATAAGGTTAGTACCCTATCTATAATATAGAAGGAGGCCTCTTATATAGGCTTAAAACTTAGCCTAGGTATATAGGGCCGGTTACTAGCTAATATCTCTCCCTTTCTTCGTATCTAACTAGATACGTTTTATATTACGCGCTAAAAACAAACAAATAGTTATATAGCCTTAGGTACTTTAGCTAAGGCTATTTTTTAGAAACTCCGTAATAATACCCCTAGGGTAGTATTATTCCTAGATTCTATTAATATATAAAAATAACTTCCTAAGTAAACACTTACTACTGCTTTAATATACCGTAATCCTTACTAGTAATAACCTTATTAGCTAGGCGGTTCTCCTAAACTGCTCCGTAGGTATAGAAGCTATTAGTACTAAAGTACTTAGCCTCGTAGTAAGCTTAATTAATAAGGAGGTTAGTAGCCGTATCCTATATAGCCTTCTCCTACTCGTATAGATAGTCCTTAAGCTCCTCCTTACTAAACTAGAGGATTTGTTTAACTTCGTTCTAAATAACGTAACTTAACTAAGGAATTCTACCGACTAGGGTATTAGAAATATAACTAAGGCCTTCGACTAAGATAGCGGTAGAGAAGGCGAACGGTACGAAGGTATTCGAACCTAGAAGGGCGGTTAGATTATAGTATACCTTAGTAACCTTAGCGATAGTTAAGTTATCGTAGCCCTTAATCTTAGTACTATTAATAATACGAGAGTAGCCTAGGTCGATTAATATATAGTCGCTCTCGGGCTTTAGATTACTATACGGAAGGTATAGTATCTAAATAGAGACTTCGTATTCCTTTAGAGGGTTAAGGATCTACTAAGCTACCTCGCCTTCGTTAGGCTAACTATCGAATATATAGCCGAGGTCGTCGTTAGTAAGGTACTTATTAGTAAGCTTACTAATCTTATTTAGTAGAACTAGGCTACGGGTATTAAGCTTCTTAACCTAGTTCTCGAAGACCTCTAGTTCGTATATACCCTCGATAATAGTTAAATAGGCAGTCTTATCTTTAGATATAAGAGAAACCTTAATATATAGATAGCTAGCATCCTTACTAGCTACGAGCTTAACTATATCTTATCCGAGATAAGAAGTCTCCTTAGTAGGGCAGTTCTTATAACCGCTATTACCTACCTTAAAGTACTTAGTAGGCTTAGGAACGGAGATAAGCTTATATATATAATTAGGTCGAAGGGTAACGGCTAAGAGCTATAAGGTAGGATACTAACGGACGATTTAGTTACTTACTCTATAGGTTTAAAGGGTATTGCGGCCTTCCTACTTAGACTTAGGTAGTTTACGTATATACTAAAAGAATATACGAAACTCCTCCTATATTAGGTCGACGATAAGAGGAAGATACGCTCTATAAGGCGACTATATCTAACCGAAGACTCGAAGGAAGATAGTATTACTAGTCTAACGAAAGCGGTCGAAGGAGGTACTTTAGCCGAGAATACTAGCGACTAACTTATACTAACGCTTAGTTAGCGTAAGATCGCGAGTAATAGTACTAGTAGGGTTAAATACGTAGAGTCTTAGGGAAGTCGGGGCGGTAGTAGAACGTCTAGGAAACTAGTTAGTATAACTAGTCTTAAGGGTAGTAAAGGCATCCTAATTAGTAACCTTACGACTAATCTTTAATAGGCGACCGACGAGGACACTCGCCTTAGTACTAGTATAGAGACTATAGACCTTAGTAGCCTTCTTAATATAGTTAGTATATATAGAGAACTGCTCTTTACCTAGCTTACTAAGGTCGTCGAGCTATTAATAGATAGATAGAGCGGTAGGAGCTTTACCTATAGAGGCCTTAGGAACTATATCGATTTCGGTAATAAGATACGTAATAGAGTCGCCCTTATAGGAACTATAGATATTCTTAGTTAATAGGATCGGCGAGAGGCCTCTATCTCTATACTATAGGGTACTTTAGGGTTAGGGTTAGGCGTATAGCGGGCGTATAGTAGGGCGCCGGCGTTAGGCTAATTAGCTATAACTAGCGATATAGTAAGGGCCGCGGGCTAATTAGCTATAACTAGCGATAGGAACGCTCGCCCTTACGCGCGACGTCGACGAGCCCTATTTACTATTTATCGCCTCCCTTATAGAACTATTCTCTATTTATTCGATATTATAATATCGAAGGTATAAAAGAATATATTCTCGCGCCTACTTATAGGCCGCCTACGTATATTACGAGCTAAATAAGAAGGCGGTCGCATTCTTAGTCGTATCTCGACTACGCCCGCGTTAGGCTAATTAGCTATAACTAGCGATATAGTAAGGGCCGTAGGCTAATTAGCTATAACTAGCAATAGGAACGCTCGCCCTCGCGCGCGACGTCGACGAGCTCTATTTACTATTTATCGCCTCCCTTATAGAACTATTCTCTATTTATTCGATATTATAATATCGAAGGTATAAAAGAATATATTCTCGTACCTACTCGTAGGCCGCCTACGTATATTACGAGCTAAATAAGAAGGCAGTCGTATTCTTAGTCGTATTTCGACTACGCCCGCGTCGGGCTAATTAGCTATAACTAGCGATACGGTAAGGGCCGCGGGCTAATTAGCTATAACTAGCGATAGGAACGCTCGCTCTCGCGCGCGACGTCGACTAGCCCTATTTACTATTTATCGCCTCCCTTATAGAACTATTCTCTTAGAGTACTCTCTACGAGCTATACCGCGAAGATACCCTCCGCGGCCTTCGCGAAGTAGTCTTAATAACTCGCTATACTCTATATACCGCTAAGGACGTATTTAATAGCAAAGTCGGTATCTATACTAAAGTAAGTCTCGCCTTTACCCCTTTAACGCGCCGCCCGTTATATACTAACCTAAGTAGGTTTATATCTATAGCGCGACTTTGTCTATATATAGCTTCGCCGTCTACGTTACTTTTAGTCTCCTCCGTACTAGTAAGAAAGTTCTATAGGAACCGCGAAGATACCCTTCGTAGCTTTCGCGAAGCAGTCTTAATAACTCGCTATACTCTATATACCGCTAAGGACGTATTTAATAGTAAAGTCGGTATCTATACGAAGGTTAGTCTCGCCTTTACCCCTTTAACGCGCCGCCCGTTATATACTAACCTAAGTAGGTTTATATCTACGGCGCGACTTTGTCTATACGTAGCTTCGCCGTCTGCGTTACTTTTAGTCTCCTCCGTACTAGTAAGAAAGTTCTATAGGAATAGACAAAGCGCCTTATCGCCGGCAGCTTAGTCGTTCTTATACTAATAAATAATAAGTTCGTATCTCGCGCTATTGTCGCTACTATTGCCGCTCGACTACTAGAGGGACTTTAGTAGAATCTACCTAAGCTTAATCTCGCCTTTGCCTATTCCGAGGAGTTAGAGCTAGATCCTACTATAGAATATCTTATAGTAGAGGACCGTAGCGGACTTTTCGAAGCTAATCGGCATACCTTACTTAGCCTTTAGCATATAATACGTAAGGGTTTCCCCTTATTAGAGCACCTCGTTAGTATATAGCCTTACATTTCGGCGCCTAAGTATTTTAAAGTATAGCCGAAGCGAGATCTAAGCTCTATCCTAGTTAATAACTCTAACGAGAGCTTCGAGAATATTAATATAGTTAAGCACTAGCCTTCTAAGCCTAATAGTGCTCTAGACGCCTCCTAACTAGAAGCGCTCCGTCGTATTCTAACGGCGCGTCTTGCTATTATTTAAGGCCTACCCGGTACTAGTAAGACCTATGTCTCTATATAAGCTATTAAAGTAATGCTCGAGAACTAGAATAAGGGAGATCTACTAATAATTATCGCTTATTAGACTAACTACGCTATCGACTAGTTTTTACGTTATATCGCTATATTCGAGGAAGAATTTATACGTCTCGGTAGTCGTAGTAAGGATAAGGATATCGTTAAGCTGCTTCGTTAGAATATAACGAAGCGCTTCTAGTTAGTAAGCCGCTTCGCTAGGATACGACGAAGCGCTTAAGAAACATTAAAGTAAGAAGGCGTTCGTATTCTAAGTCGTATCTCGACCGCGCCCGCGTCTAGCTAATTTCTACCTAAGCTTAATCTCGCCTTTGCCTATTCCGAGGAGTTAGAGCTAGATCCTACTATAGAATATCTTATAGTAGAGGACCGTAGCGGACTTTTCGAAGCTAATCGGCATACCTTACTTAGCCTTTAGCATATAATACGTAAGGGTTTCCCCTTATTAGAGCACCTCGTTAGTATATAGCCTTACATTTCGGCGCCTAAGTATTTTAAAGTATAGCCGAAGCGAGATCTAAGCTCTATCCTAGTTAATAACTCTAACGAGAGCTTCGAGAATATTAATATAGTTAAGCACTAGCCTTCTAAGCCTAATAGTGCTCTAGACGCCTCCTAACTAGAAGCGCTCCGTCGTATTCTAACGGCGCGTCTTGCTATTATTTAAGGCCTACCCGGTACTAGTAAGACCTATATCTCTATATAAGCTATTAAAGTAATGCTCGAGAACTAGAATAAGGGAGATCTACTAATAATTATCGCTTATTAGACTAACTACGCTATCGACTAGTTTTTACGTTATATCGCTATATTCGAGGAAGAATTTATACGTCTCGGTAGTCGTAGTAAGGACAAGGATATCGTTAAGCTGCTTCGTTAGAATATAACGAAGCGCTTCTAGTTAGTAAGCCGCTTCGCTAGGATACGACGAAGCGCTTAAGAAACATTAAAGTAAGAAGGCGTTCGTATTCTAAGTCGTATCTCGACCGCGCCCGCGTCTAGCTAATTAGCTATAACTAGCGATACGGCCCTCGCTCTATTAGAACGCGATAGAGCGCTTCCGGTTAAGAAATATACGGGGTACGTATTTCCCTACCCCTTACCCTCCGGTTCTATAAGTAGGGATTTACCTAGACCCCGCAGTAGTTCGGGTTGGTTTGGTTTGGTTTGCTAAGCCGAAACTCTAGTTTAGTTTGGGTTGGTTTGCTAAGCAACTATATAAGTAGCTAGTTCGAACCATATAATTTATCGGTTTTTAAGAAGTGTACGAATGTATACGTAGCTTCAAGCAAGCCCTTTGTAAGACTTAGCAGTATGGCCGGCAGCGTGGCCGGCATTTTTAGTCCTTAGTACTCATAGAATTTTCGAATCCTACTTAGGCTACGTAGTTGTATGAAGGTACTTATATGACCTCAAATCTATAGACAATTAGCTAAGGGCACTAACCAATCAAAAGCATACACACACACATATAAGGCATTATAGTTCAGTTCGGAAACTGCACTCCTTAGGTATGAATTTCATCCTTTCGTTTACGGTTTAATTCCCTAACTGCTTAGCAGAATGTCTTTATCTAGATCTAGGTAGAACTCATCGATTTCCTTAGAAGTCCTCCTCCTTAAGAAGTTTATACACTTTCCTACCGAACTATTCGACAACATTAAGTACTAGGATAGCTCCTCCCTCGGTATCGGCACAGTATATAAAAGAGCTATAAGGCAGCTCTATAGAACGTTCCACTAGTTACTCGCTATACTAAGGCCGAATGCTAGTTCGTTCCTTAGAACTCTTAGTTATTTAAGAGATATAAAGGGTAGGGCAGGTAGTAACTTCGTATTGTATAAGGAGGTAGAGGCTACTATAGAAGAGGCCTTTAACCTATAGAAGATAGTAAAAGATATAGAGGCAGCTGTAGGTCCAGGTACCTAGTTGAATTTTCAGTAGGTAGAGTATAAGGATATTTAGAGGGAGTATTAGGTAGAGTTGCGAAGGCAGGTATATAATATGCTCTAGAAAACAGGGATAGTGCCTATAACTATAACTATTAGGCTCTTCAACCTTCCTTATTTTTCCCTGTTTTCTTTTTATAAAAATCTAAACTAATACAAATCAACCGGAATGTCTATCTTCTTTTAGTTCCTTAAAAAACCTAGCAGCGTAGCTAGTAGCGTAGCCGGCAGCGTAGCCGGCAGCGTAGCCGGCCTTTTTACTCCTTAGTACTAACGGGATTTTAGGAGACTTCTATTCCGTACGGCCAATAAAGCATACTGTACTATGTATATATACTTAGAGAGTATTTAGAGCGCGGTATATAGCGCCGTATAATAGCGGCTCATTTCGCATATAGAAAAGCTTGCAGATAACACTACGAACATCCTTTCTACTAGAACATCTATCCTACCTAGCACCGTCTCGAATATAGATATTCTAGCCTTTTAGAATCTAATCGAGTGCTTTGAAATCCTTATCTATAATCGTTATACGCTTCGCGTAGATAGCTATAAGGTTGACCGCTAAAATAGTATTAGCATAGTCCGAAAAGAGGTAGAAGAGAAACATACATTCGAAGATACGAACTAGGTAGGCTTCTATAGCCTCTTAAAGGGCGCCTATCGCGGAGGCTTAGAAGCGAAGGTCCGTTCTATAATCCTAGGCAATTTCGCGAACAAGTCGTTAGAAAGGAGTTTTGCGGATTAGGAGCTAAGAACTCTTCTAATACTGCCGAATCTTACGGAGGGCTACGGCTAAAGAAGGATTAGTAAAAAGACAGTAAGAATGCCGGCTACGCTGCCGGCTACGCTACCGGCTACGCTACCGGCTACAAATAGGACTTACTTCCTAGGCGCTATCGACGCTTCGCACGATTGCTACTAGTAGTAGAAGCGCTAGTTGTCGTCTTACGTAGAGCCTTACCCGCCGTTGTCTTACGCGGAGCCTTGCCCGCCGTTGTCTTACGCGGAGCCTTACTCGCGACGCCCTTTCTAGCACCGGAGCTAGCGGTAGCAGTAGCAGCTATCTTGCGTTAATGTACTATGCTCGTTCTACTATTTCCGATCTTGTTACGACCCGTAGAAGCAGCAGGTCCCTTCTTACGAGGCGTCGTAACTTAGTTAAGTGGACTCGCTATTATAAAAGTCGTCGAATTAAGGAAAAAAGTGCGTTACAAAGGTATACGAAGGCGCGCGCGGAGCGAGGGTATTACGGAGGTAGTAGATATAGAGCGTAGAGGTATAGGTATCGATACGAAGGTTAAATATAGCGGTAGTGTCGCGGTGTCGCTAGGCAACAGAGTAAGCTTCACGCAAGCCTATATTATAGTAACGTTAGAGCAAGGAAAGAAGGTAGGCACGGCTAAAAAAGGCAGGCACGGCTAAAAAAGGCAGGTACGGCAGACTTTGAAATATAGCCGGCATATATAGCCGGTATAGTAATAGGCGAAAGCCTCCTTTTAATGAATAGCCGGCGTAATAATAGTATCCTACTATAGTATAGATATTCTTTAGTAATGCCTTTACTAGCTATAGTAATCTTATAAGTAACCTAGGCCTATTGCTAGTAAATATAAGAAATATTAGGTAGGCTATACTAAACAAGCTAGTCATTTAGCAGGAAAAGGCCTACTACCGTCTCTATATGCCGGCTACGAGTGCCGGCTACGAGTGCCGGCTATCGCTCTAAATTCAACTCCGCCCTATCTCGGAGGCTAAGGTACCGAGCGGAAACCCTATAGCTTATATTCACTCGGTTGTCGCGGAGCGCTTATAGGTAAGGTATTAGAAAAGAGTATAAAAAGTACGAGAAGAGTATCCTAGGATATAGGTCGTAAGTAAATAAGAGTAGCACGCCTAGTTATTTATATAGTACGTTACTCTATACGACTAAGAGCCTATATTATCTCGTGCTTCGCTTATAAGACCTCGACTCTACTAATATACTATTATTCTCCTGCTCGGTCGCTATCTTAAATCTTCTTCGAGTTGCCGGACTTAGTACGCATCTGTAGCTATGCAATAGCGCTACGTATTATAGAGAATCAACTCCGCCGTATCTCGAAGGCTAAGGTACCGAGCGGAAATCCTATAGCTTATATTCACTCGGTTGTCGCGGAGCGATTATAGGTAAGGTATTAGAAAAGAGTATAAAAAGTACGACAAGAGCATTCTAGGATATAGGTCGTAAGTGAATAAGAGTAGCACGCCTAGTTATTTATATAGTACGTTACTCTATACGACTAAGAGCCTATATTATCTTATACTTCGCTTATAAGACCTCGACTCTACTAGTATACTATCGATCTCCTCCTCGGTCGCTAATACGCTATCTTAATTCTTCTTCGAGTTGCCGGACTTAGTGCGCATCTATAGCTATATAATAGCGCTACGCATTATAGAGAATTTCTCGTTAAAGTTTCTCTCTCGCAGGCTTACTATCTGCCTCGTAGTATAGAGGATCAAAGTGCTAATGCTAAAGAATCTCCTTGTAGTTAGGATACTAGGGCTCCTTAGGACCTTTATATTTTGGGTCTAAATAGAGACGTATTATAAACGTTCTATCGCCCTTTCGCTTACTACCCGCTAGGTCGCGATATACGAAGAAACTAATCTAAATGTAGCTCGTCTCTATAAGAGCCGGGTGAATATAGAGCGCTAGGTTTCTACTTCGTACCTTAGATTTAGGGACGGCGCGGAGATAAAATCAGAAATATAGCCGGCACCTATAGCCGGTAAAAGGATGCGAAAATGGGCCTCCTCCTAGGTTAATCTAACGACTAAATACAATTTCCAACTAATCCGCTATAAACCGACGCCGAATTTTAGCTAGAAGCTATATATCTTTATTTTAAAGAGTAACCCGCTTCGTATAGATAGCAAGGAGGTTTAAAAGCTCAAGCTCGGTTACGAGAAATGCCTCCGTAGCTTCCTAAAGAGCACTAATCGCCTTAGCCGTAAATCGTATACTAGACCGAAAATCTAATGTAATTTCTCGGACGAGTCGCTAGAAGGGAGTCTTAGGGATTAAAAGCTCGGTCCCTCTTTTGTTTTAGAAAAGCCGGATCTAGCGAAGGGTAATAGTACCTAGTTTAAAGCGCCGCTTCTTTGTCGTCGAGTCCTACCTTGTTCCCTTTCTTTTAATAGAAAGATAACTTTTCTTCGCGACAGTCTTCGTCCGCCTACTCTTTTTAGCCTTCTCCTATCTACCTATAGCCTTCTTGTTTTTCGGTACTGTTTTCCGAGGAACCCCCTTCCTTCGTATATACTACGGAGAGCCTTACTCTTCCGATATCTCGTTCTCGCTACGGTCTCCCTATGCTTAGCTTACTTTACCCTTACCCTTTAGCCTTTAAAGATATTCATCTACGCGTTTAGGCGACGAGGGCATATCGGTAGGACCTAGAAAATTAATAAGCATATAATCGTAGGGAGACATTAATACTTCTTGCCTTCTAAAACAAATAGTCTTCTATTAAACCGCCTTATTAGGTTATCGTTAGATTCGAATAAAGGATAGTAGCTTAAGGAAGGGGAGGTAGCCGGCTTAGGAAGGCCCGAAGAGCCGAATCCTTAAGGCATATTTGTCTTTAAGAATATAGGGAAAGGGAAGAAGGAGAGGAAGAGCGAACAGAGAATTAGAAATAGTCCGTAAGTAAGCGGGGTCGGTTGCTATAGCAACTAGTCTGTTTAGGTCCTAGGAATTCGAAACACATTTCGGACATATACCGGCTATATACGCCGGCTATATTACCTTATACGTAAACGCTTCGTCTCCTTAAAGCTACTCTAAGCCTATATACGTTTCCGCTTCTCGACCCGGTATCGCCTTCTACCTCCGCCCTCCTCCTCTTCGTTATCGCTAATTAGGGTTTCGCTTAGACTAAATTTCGCATTCTCTTCGCGCTCCTAGGTTTCTTCGATCTTAAGGTTTTCCAATTCCTCGATTAACTCCTTTAGTATAATCTTTAGTAACCTACCTTAGCGATTCTAGTAGAGGAGATAGTATCGGAATACTATAATAGATTCGAAGGTAGTAGGCGAGTATGTTCGATTAAAGCGGCCCTAGTAACGAGCGATACTAAAAGACCTCTTATAGCCTATACCTACGCTTAGGATAGCGAGGACGTCCCGAGCGACCGACGCTATCGTTAGAAACTTAGGCTCTAACCGCTGCTATATAGCGAGAATATCGTCTCCGAATTCGTCTAGAAGACCGGTAAGATCTAGAGATTATTAGCCCTCTTTCCGAGCCTACGGGTTTATACTTACTCGCGCGCCGATAGAGATCGAACTCTTCCTTATTTACTTTAGTAGTTGCTTCCTCTTCTACCTCTACTTCCTGCCTACGAAACAGGTATAATGTCGGAGCTTTCTAAACCTTCTTTTTCTTTATAGGAGCTATATTTAGACTAGTTTCTTTCCGACGCTCGTAGAATATCTTTTCTAGAATAGTCTAGTAATGCTTCGGCTATACCTCGTCCGCCTTCTATTCCGGCCTCTGCTAGTATATATCCTTTTCTACCGGGTTAAGCAAGTACGCAACGCTATAGATATCCCCGAACGAGTTAAAGGTAGCACTATAATATTTATGCAACTTAGTATAGGAGGTGTCTATAGCTTTCGTTATAGCTACTTTCTAGGGAACGCTCTTCTTAGCTAGCTTAGCTGCGGTTTCCTCGAGCTCGTTAAAGAGCTAGTTATAGTACGTAAAGACAAGGTAGATCGTCGGTCCTCGGGTTCTTCTAATCGTAGCAGTAACCTTCGCGTAATGCTTACTAATATCGACGAGATACTCTGCTTAGCGCTATTCGGCGGCGGTAAGGCCGAGCTACTTAATACCCTCGGAACTCTAATAGATCTCGAGAGCGGTACGTAAAGTATATCCCCTCGTAACTATATAGAAAGTCGAATCGAACCGGGTCTTAACGTCTTAGGTAAAACGGAGTAGGCGCTAAGGAGGCCGCTTTTGCTATCGCTTATTCTATACGATATTCTAGGTATCGGTTTTAGGGCGCTCGATTAGGTTCTTTTAAATAGCCTCGAATCGGTTATATCTCTATAAGCTCGAGTTCGTATATATTGCTAGACGACGAAGCTAGAGAAAAAGAGTTAGAACTATACTAGGTTGCCGGCTATAGGTGCCGGCTACGGACAAAAGTTATACCTTATATAAAACGAGAGCGAGGCTCTCTGCCTTATCCCGTCTTATTGCTATAATAAGTTTCTCGACTTTCGACTTTGCTTTATCCTTATCTAGGATCTTCTATTAGTCGTCGTTTAATAGTACAATTTTAAGCGTCTTAAAGAGGGCTCGGATCGCGATTTAAACTATATAAGCGAGGTAGGGAAACTTCTATAGGGATACAACTAGCAACGACGTCGGCTCCGATTTAATAGGGCTAGGGCTATTAATAGGCTCCTCTTTATCGTTATTATCGTGCGTATTGTCGTGCGTATCCGGAATCGTAGCGAGCTTAACATTCGGAAGATTAAGCTAGATTGTAGACCTTATAATCTCCTCTACGTACTCGACCCTATCGATACAATTAGTAATTTTAAAGACATATACGAGTGAATTGTATATATAACGCCTTATATAATATTCGATTATTACTAGCGTTGTCCGTAGTAATCGAGATTAGTTTCGTTATTACGCTAACCCTGTCTATTGCCGTATAGACAAGCTTCGCTATATCCTTACTAGTATAGGAACCTAGAATTTTAGGGAATCCGATTATAAGTTCCTAGAGTTTCTAATCCGAATTAATAAAGTATAGCATAATCGAGAGGAAGGAGGCTCTTATAGTCCGGCTTAACTAGCTATCGATAGCAATAGCTACTCGGCGAGTATTACGGAGGATCTCCCGAATATCGTCTAACGCAGCCTCTTTATTCTTTTCGAATATAATACGCTAGGTTGTCGCGCCGAGAAATAGGGGAGGGTAGTTTATAAGATATAGGTATGTCTTCTATATAGACTCCCTTTCGTAGAAGTCTTCCGGAAGACCGTTTGTAGCTAGCATTTCGTTTGCTAGTTACTTAAAGTCTTCGGGGGAGAAATCGGTAGCCTTCAATCCTAGAGCTTCCTTAAGCGTAGCCTATAATAATTAGCTAGATCTCTACGGTTGATTTAGGTAGCCGGAATCTATAGCCGGCAGCTATAGCCGGTAGCTATAGCCGGCATTTTAGAAGATATACCTCTTTCTAGAACGCTATATCTATATTAACTCTCCTCTCTCCTTAAGATTCCCGACACTGTTTAGAATAGAGATAGTTCGTAGGCGATGAGTTCCTATCCCCTAGTTTCGGGTATTTTAAGATTAAACCGTAGAAGTTGTAGACAATTACTAGTTAACCTTTAAGTCGAGAAGTCGTATAACGGTGCAATGCCCCCTCTATAAAGAACTTCTAGAATGTGTCCGTTCGCTCCTTACTCCCCTATCGCATCGAGTACTTCCGGAGTTTACACTCCTTCGAACGTAAGTATAAAGGGAACTATATCTTATAGACCTATTAATTGAACTGCTCTATATACTCGGGTTTCTAAAGATACGCCTAGCTAGCCTTTTCGAAGATTTCCGGGTTAATACTCGATGTTCTTATATCTCCGAACAACCTTCTACTTAGACTCCGTAAAGGTAAGGACTAGGTAGTAGTACCCTATAATAAATTCCTACTACTAGGATTCGGAGAGGATGAATCTAGCCCTAATCGTCGTCTAGGACTCGATAGGCTCGAAGGTAAGTATACGACCTCCTCTCGACGTTGTCGCAATCTCGCTCGTATACTAGACTGTTTCGACTATCGTCTCGTTATTACCCTTCCTAGTATAGCGCCTAGTATATAGACAATGTCGGTCGGTATGTTTTAAGGTTTCGTACGGTAAGGTAAGGACTTAGGAGTAGTAGATATATACTAGTAGCTGTAGAGAAACACCCTTTCTTTTATAGCATCGTATCGTTAGGAACAGCTAGGTAGTAAATAGCTAGCTACCTTTTTTTTTTGTTTCCTAGCTACCTAACTACTAGATTTTTTTTCCTAGCTACCCTAGCTAGCCTAACTACTAGAATTTCTTTCCTAGCTACCCTAACTACCTGAATTTTGCCTTCTATACGGCGGCTCTCTCCTACTAACGGAACCGAGCTACTATACCTAACGAATCTAAGCTCGTTTTTAGTCTCAATCTATCCTCTTTCGGTATAAGACACTCGATAAGCAAATACTTAGGCCGAGTCTAACTACGAAACCTAAGACTAACTAACAGCTCTATTAACTAATCCTGATCCTCGAACTCCTTCCGCTTCTTAGTAAAGACCTTAAAGAGCGCTCGAGCTTCTTCGGGTACCTACGGAGTAGTCGAGATAAAGCCGTATCGCTAAAATAGGTAATCCTTCGGAGGCTTATATAGAGATTTAGAGAATTCTAACGCTAACCCATCCTACTAGCAGCTTAGATTCCGGATACAAGCCCTCTCTACCTTAGTAAAGATTTTATATAGTAGTAGCACTCTGCCTTCGAGAAACGCTTTCTGTTTAACTATTAGTATCTGCCGGCTACGAACGCCGGCTATATATACCGAGTATAGAATAATTACCTATACCCCTTCCTCCTATAGTAACACTTCTGCCGTCCCTAGATACCTAGCCCCGATCGTATTAATCGTAAGCTACTTTACCTTTATAGACGCAAAGGCTTCGCTCTAATACTAATAAAGAAACTTCTACTCTATATCGAGGATATAAAGACGACTAGTCTCGATTCCAATCCTTACTAGCTTTTCGTAGTAGCTTTAACTATAATTTTCTAGATTAATAGGACTTATGCCTTAGCCCTTTACTAGTATCTCGTCTCTTTAACTGTGCTCGATCTACTCCTAGCGCTTATCGTCTATAGCGTTAGGCCCTAAGACTGCACCTATTACTAGATCGACGTATAGTATCTCCTCGCTTTTTTCAGTTCCTTTATTCGTAGTATTAAGCTCTATCGCGGTATCCTAAACTCTAGCATTGTTGTTCTCGGCTATCTAAACATCTCCGTTACTATCGGTCGTATCGATAGAGGTAGCGACTACAGGTCTGAATGCTATTAGTTAACGTGTTAAAGAAAAATATGCCGGCTATAGCTGCCGGCTACGGCTGCCGGCTATAGCTGCTAGCTATAGCTACTAGCTACGGCCGCTAGCTAGATTGACTTACGCTACTAGAACTTTACGCTCGAAAACTAGCCGCAATTCTTTCCTCCTCTTAGCCTTCTCTTAGGTTGTCTTCTTATTCTAACCTTCACTTTTTTCTATAGGCGCTAGCTATCGATAGAATGCCTTATTCCGCGCCTTTCTTCTCTTATCCTTAGCTCTTTTATCCTTATCTATCTTATCCTTTCTCTCGCGGTCTCGTACGGAATTCTTCTTCGTAGAGTACTCCTCTTTAGTCTTGCGCTTTTTAGTTAGACGCTTAGGCAAAACAAACTCGCGGTCTTCAGTTCTATCTTCTATTTAGCGCGCGGCGCGCTTCTCTCTTACTATTATAAGGGAAAGGGGCGGGGGCGTAGCGTATAGTAGTTATTATCGGTATAGGTATAAAGGAAGAAGTTGAAAGTATAAGAATATCGCGAAGCCCTAATTATTACCGCCTACGTAACGTTATATAGGTAAGCTTTCGCAACTACGGCAACTACGCCCCGGCAATAGCAACTACGCCCTAGTAACGGCAACTACGCCCTAGCAACGGCAACTACGCCCTAGTAACGGTAATAAAGCGTAGTAGATACAACCTAGTAACTATTATAGCCGGCAATCGTAGCCGGCAGTCGAATAAGAGTGTCCTTATAGCAAAACCACGCCCTAGCAACGGTAACTACGCCCTAGCAACGGCAAAAGAGCGTAGTAAATATAATAGAGTTACTATTATAGCCGGCAATCGTAGCCGGCAGTCGAATAAGAGTATCCTTATAGTAAAACTAATACAGTCTCTAGTTCAAACTAGGAATCTATATAGTTCGAAAAAACCAAACCGGAACTAGGGAGCTAGTTCGCCGCTAAGAAACTAAACTATATACGTTTAGTAGTTCGGAAACCGAACCACTGCGGGGTCTAGATTTACCTATCTTCTTAGCTATACTTTTAGTCTTATATTAAGTATACGAGGTACCCTTTCCCGAAATCTAGCTAACCTATCTACCCGATATTAATTAAATATTATTAGAACCTAGCTAACTATCTAATTAAATAGCCTTCCTTCGCTATTATAGAAGGCTACTACGAACCTTACCCCGTATCTCGTATTACTCCGCCTATCGCCTAGTAAGGACTTTTACCTTTAATAATAGACCTACTAGTAATACTCTTTAGGTTTACTTATCCTACGGTCCGATAGAGGAACAATTTAAAACTTTTAGTACGTACCTAAAACGCCTAGTTTTAGGTATATACCTAAAGTTTTAAGTTGTTTACGGTATCCTTTAATTGCTAGACTTTAGGTTTTGTAACGTCTACGGGAAGGCCGTAGGTAGTATACGAACCTGCTTATATATACTACTTTATACGTAAAATATACTGCGCTACTATTCCTTGCTCTCTTATATATAAAATATATCGCTAGAAAGGGGTAGCCCTTTCTAGTATTAGTAGTTTCCGCGAGATAGAACTACTACCTCCTCGAATTCTATACTTATTAGCGCGGCTTATATATAAGCTTTGCCCTCCGCTATTAACGGAATTAATACGATGCCGCCTAAAGGATAGCGTAAGCTACTCGGTACTAAAGAGGAAGAGCGGAAGAAGAAGGCCGAACGTACCGCGAGGAAGTTAGCGAGTATAGCTCTATAACGAGCCTAGAAGAAAGTATAGCAAGCCGAGTAAGACCTAGGCGTAGTATCTTCTTCGTCTACGCTACTACTATATCTAGCCGCTATATCGTCTACCTCCTCGGCTACCTAACCTATCCCCTATATTAACCCTCTACTTTATAGCTAAATAGGCGTAGTAGGTAGTTAAACACTCTAGAGTTAGCACTATTCGGCTAGTTAGAGACAGCTACTTCTCCTAGTACTACGACTACTATCGCTCTCTTTATAGATAGCGCCGCGTATAAATACTAGAGATAGGCTATAGCTCCTCGCTACCTATATTAACTAGCTCGAGATCGACGATATTATCGCGGTAGTCGATTAATTTACTAGAGCTAACGCCGCTAGCTCTACTCTAAGGGATAGTACTTCTACGTCTATCGTTTAATAATCGATCGTATAGGCTATCCCTACCTACGACTAGCCTTAGTTAGCTATTCGGCGGGCTCCTCTACGTCCCCTTCTCCCTAAAATAGATAGTACTTAACTAGTATACCTATCTAATACTCTCCCTTCGTATATAGGTCCTCTTACCCTACGTAGAATAGTTTACCGCCCCTAGACCCCGCAGTAGTTCGGTTTCCGAACTACTAAACGTATATAGTTTGGTTTCTTAGCGGCGAACTAGCTCCCTAGTTCCGGTTTAGTTTTTTCGAACTATATAGATTCCTAGTTTGAACTAGAGACTATATTGGTTTTACTATAAGGACACTCTTATTCGACTACCGGCTACGATTGCCGGCTATAATAGTAACTCTATTATATTTACTAGGCGTAGTTGCCGTTGCTAGGGCGTAGTTGCCGTTGCTAGGGCGTAGTTTTGCTACAAGGACACTCTTATTCGACTATCGGCTACGATTGCCGGCTATAATAGTTACTAGGTTATATTTACTACGCTTTATTACCGTTACTAGGGCGTGGTTGCCGTTGCTAGGGCGTAGTTGCCGTTACTAGGGCGTAGTTGCTATTGCCGGGGCGTAGTTGCCGTAGTTGCGAAAGCTTACCTATATAACGTTACGTAGGCGGCAACAATTAGGGCTTCGCGATATTCTTATACTTTCAACTTCTTCCTCTATACCTATACCGATAATAACTACTATACGCTGCGCCCCCGCCCCTTTCCCTTATAATAGTAAGAGAGAAGCGCGCCGCGCGCTAAATAGAAGATAGAACTAAAGACCGCGAGTTTGTTTTGCCTAAGCGTCTAACTAAAAAGCGCAAAACTAAAGAGGAGTACTCTACGAAGAAGAATTCCGTACGAGACCGCGAGAGAAAGGACAAGATAGATAAGGATAAAAGAGCTAAGGATAAGAGAAGAAAGGCGCGGAATAAGGCATTCTATCGATAGCTAGCGCCTATAGAAAAAAGTAAAGGTTAGAATAAGAAGACAACCTAAGAGAAGGCTAAGAGGAGGAAAGAATTGCGGCTAGTTTTCGAGCGTAAAGTTCTAGTAGCGTAAGTCAATCTAGCTAGCGGCCGTAGCTAGCAGCTATAGCCGGCAGCCGTAGCCGGCAGCTATAGCCGGTATATTTTTCTTTAATACGTTAACTAATAGCATTTAGACCTATAGTCGCTATCTCTATCGATACGACCGATAGTAACGGAGATATTCAGATAGCCGAGAATAACAATACTAGAGTTTAGGATACCGCGATAGAGCTTAATACTACGAATAAAGGAACTAAAAAAAGCGAGGAGATACTATACGTCGATCTAGTAACAGGTATAGTCTTAGGGCCTAACGCTATAGACGATAAGCGCTAGGAGTAGATCGAGTATAGTTAAAGAGACGAGATACTAGTAAAGGGCCAAGGTATAAGTCCTATTAATCTAGAAAATCATAGTTAAAGCTACTACGAAAAGCTAGCAAGGATTAGAATCGAGACTAGTCGTCTTTATATCCTCGATATAGAGTAGAAGTTTCTTTATTAGTATTAGAGCGAAGCCTTTACGTCTATAAAGGCAAAGTAGCTTGCGATTAATACGATCGGGGCTAGGTATCTAGGGACGGCAGAAGTATTACTATAGGAGGAAGGGGTATAGGTAATTATTCTATACTCGGTATATATAGCCGGCGTTCGTAGCCGGCAGATACTAACAGTTAAACAGAAAGCGTTTCTCGAAGGCAGAGTGCTACTACTATATGAAATCTTTACTAAGGTAGAGAGGGCTTATATCCGGAATCTAAGCTACTAGTAGGATAGGTTAGCGTTAGAATTCTCTGAATCTCTATATAAGCCTCCGAAGGATTACCTATTTCAGCGATACGGCTTTATCTCGACTACTCCGTAGGTACCCGAAGAAGCTCGAGCGCTCTTTAAGGTCTTTACTAAGAAGCGGAAGGAGTTCGAGGATTAGGATTAGTTAATAGAGCTATTAGTTAGTCTTAGGTTTCGTAGTTAGACTCGGCCTAAGCATTTACTTATCGAGTGTCTTATACCGAAAGAGGATAGATTAAGACTAAAAACGAGCTTAGATTCGTTAGGTATAGTAGCTCGGTTCCGTTAGTAGGAGAGAGCCGCCGTATAGAAGGCAAAATTCAGGTAGTTAGGGTAGCTAGGAAAGAAATTCTAGTAGTTAGGCTAGCTAGGGTAGCTAGGAAAAAAAATCTGGTAGTTAGGTAGCTAGGAAACAAAAAAAAAAGGTAGCTAGCTATTTACTGCCTAGCTGTTCCTAACGATACGATACTATAAAAGAAAGGGTGTTTCTCTACAGCTACTAGTATATATCTACTACTCCTAAGTCCTTACCTTACCGTACGAAACCTCAAAACATGCCGACCGACATTGTATATATACTAGGCGCTATACTAGGAAGGGTAATAACGAGACGACAGTCGAAACAGTCTAGTATACGAGCGAGATTGCGATAACGTCGAGAGGAGGTCGTATACTTACCTTCGAGCCTATCGAGTCCTAGACTACGATTAGGGCTAGATTCATCCTCTCCGAATCCTAGTAGTAGGAATTTATTATAGGGTACTACTACCTAGTCCTTACCTTTACGGAGTCTAAGTAGAAGGTTATTCGGAGATATAAGAACATCGAGTATTAACCCGGAAATCTTCGAAAAGGCTAGCTAGGCGTATCTTTAGAAACCCGAGTATATAGAGCAGTTTAATTAATAGGTCTATAAGATATAGTTCCCTTTATACTTACGTTCGAAGGAGTATAAACTCCGGAAGTACTCGATACGATAGGGGAGTAAGGAGCGAACGGACATATTCTAGAAGTTCTTTATAGAGGGGGCATTATACCGTTATACGACTTCTCGACTTAAAGGTTAACTAGTAATTGTCTATAACTTCTGCGGTTCAATCTTAAAACACCCGAAACTAGGGGATAGGAACTTATCGCCTACGAACTATCTCTATTCTAAACGGTATTAGGAATCTCAAGGAGAGAGGAGAGTTAATATAGATATAGCGTTCTAGAAAGAGGTATATCTTCTAAAATGCCGGCTATAGCTGCCGGCTATAGCTGCCGGCTATAGATTCCGGCTACCTAAATCAACCGTAGAGATCTAGCTAATTATTATAGGCTGCGCTTAAGGAAGCTCTAGGATTAAAGGCTACCGATTTCTCCCCTAAAGACTTTAAGCAACTAGCAAACGAAATGCTAGCTATAAACGGTCTTCCGGAAGACTTCTACGAAAGGGAGTCTATATAGAAGACATACCTATATCTTATAAACTACCCTCCCCTATTTCTCGGCGCGATAACCTAGCGTATTATGTTCGAAAAGAACAAAGAGGCTGCGTTAAACGATATTCGGGAGATCCTCCGTAATACTCGCCGAGTAGCTATTACTATCGATAGCTAGTTAAGCCGGACTATAAGAGCCTCCTTCCTCTCGATTATACTATACTTTATCAATTCGGATTAGAAACTCTAGGAACTAATAATCGGATTCCCTAAAATTCTAGGTTCCTATACTAGTAAGGATATAGCGAAGCTTGTCTATACGGCAATAGATAGGGTTAGCGTAATAACGAAACTGATCTCGATTACTACGGACAACGCTAGTAATAATCGAACATTGTATAAGGCGTTATATATATAATTCACTCGTATATGTCTTTAAAATTACTAATTGTATCGATAGGGTCGAGTATATAGAGGAGATTATAAGGTCTACAATCTAGCTTAATCTTCCGAATATTAAGCTCGCTACGATTCCGGATACGTACGACAATACGTACGATAATAACGATAAAGAGGAGCCTATTAATAGCCCTAGCCCTATTAAATCGGAGCCGACGTCGTTGCTAGTTGTATCCCTATAGAAGTTTCCCTACCTCGCTTATATAGTTTAAATCGCGATCCGAGCCCTCTTTAAGACGCTTAAAATTGCACTATTAAACGACGACTAATAGAAGATCCTAGATAAGGATAAAGCAAAGTCGAAAGTCGAGAAACTTATTATAGTAATAAGACGGGATAAGGCAGAGAGCCTCGCTCTCGTTTTGTATAAGGTATAACTTTTATCCGTAGCCGGTACCTATAGCCGGCAACCTAGTATAGTTCTAACTCTTTTTCTCTAGCTTCGTCGTCTAGCAATATATACGAACTCGAGCTTACAGAGATATAACCGATTCGAGGCTATTTAAAAGAACCTAATCGAGCGCCCTAAAACCGATGCCTAGAATATCGCATAGAATAAGCGATAGCAAAAGCGGCCTCCTTAGCGCCTACTCCGTTTTACCTAAGACGTTAAGACCCGGTTCGATTCGACTTTCTATATAGTTACGAGGGGATATACTTTACGTACCGCTCTCGAGATCTATTAGAGTTCCGAGGGTATTAAGTAGCTTAGCCTTACCGCCGCCGAATAGCGCTAAGTAGAGTATCTCGTCGATATTAGTAAGTATTACGCGAAGGTTACTGCTACGATTAGAAGAACCCGAGGACCGACGATCTACCTTGTCTTTACGTACTACAACTAGCTCTTTAACGAGCTCGAGGAAACCGTAGCTAAGCTAGCTAGGAAGAGCGTTCCCTAGAAAGTAGCTATAACGAAAGCTATAGACACCTCCTATACTAAGTTGTATAAATATTATAGTGCTACCTTTAACTCGTTCGGGGATATCTATAGCGTTGCGTACTTGCTTAACCCGGTAGAAAAGGATATATACTAGCAGAGGCCGGAATAGAAGGCGGACGAGGTATAGCCGAAGCATTACTAGACTATTCTAGAAAAGATGTTCTACGAGCGTCGGAAAGAAACTAGTCTAAATGCAGCTCCTATAAAGAAAAAGAAGGTTTAGAAGGCTCCGATATTATACCTGTTTCGTAGGCAGGAAGTAGAGGCAGAAGAGGAAGCAACTACTAAAGTAAATAAAGAAGAGTTCGATCTCTATCGGCGCGCGAGTAAGTATAAACCCGTAGGCTCGGAAAGAGGGCTAATAATCTCTAGATCTTACCGGTCTTCTAGACGAATTCGGAGACGATATTCTCGCTATATAGTAGCGGTTAGAGCCTAAGTTTCTAACAATAGCGTCGGTCGCTCGGGACGTCCTCGCTATCCCGAGCGTAGGTATAGGCTATAAGAGGTCTTTTAGTATCGCTCGTTACTAGGGCCGCTTTAATCGAATATACTCGCCTACTACCTTCGAATCTATTATAGTATTCCGATACTATCTCCTCTACTAGAATCGCTAAGGTAGGTTACTAAAGATTATACTAAAGGAGTTAATCGAGGAATTAGAAAACCTTAAGATTAAAGAAACCTAGGAGCGCGAAGAGAATGCGAAATTTAGTCTAAGCGAAACCCTAATTAGCGATAACGAAGAGGAGGAGGGCGGAGGCAGAAGGCGATACCGGGTCGAGAAGCGGAAACGTATATAGGCTTAGAGCAGCTTTAAGGAGACGAAGCGTTTACGTATAAGGTAATATAGCCGGCGTATATAGCCGGCATATATCCGAAATGTGTTTCGAATTCCTAGGACCTAAATAGACTAGTTGCTATAGCAACCGACCCCGCTTACCTACGGACTATTTCTAATTCTCTATTCGCTCTTCCTCTCCTTCTTCCCTTTCCCTATATTCTTAAAGACAAACATACCTTAAGGATTCGGCTCTTCGGGCCTTCCTAAGCCGGCTACCTCCCCTTCCTTAAGCTACTATCCTTTATTCGAATCTAACGATAACCTAATAAGGCGGTTTAATAGAAGACTATTTGTTCTAGAAGGTAAGAAGCATTAATGTCTCCTTACGATTATATACTTATTAATTTTCTAGGTCCTACCGATATACCCTCGTCGCCTAAACGCGTAGATAAATATCTTTAGAGGCTAAAGGGCAAGGGTAAAGCAAGCTAAGTATAGGGAGACCGTAGCGAGAACGAGATATCGGAAGAGCAAGGCTCTCTATAGTATATACGAAGGAAGGGGGTTCCTCGGAAAACAGTACCGAAAAACAAGAAGGCTATAGGTAGATAGGAGAAGGCTAAAAAGAGTAGGCGGACGAAGACTATCGCGAAGAAAAGTTATCTTTCTATTAAAAGAAAGGGAACAAGGTAGGACTCGACGATAAAGAAGCGGCGCTTTAAACTAGGTACTATTACCCTTCGCTAGATCCGGCTTTTCTAAAACAAAAGAGGGACCGAGCTTTTAATCCCTAAGACTCCCTTCTAGCGACTCGTCCGAGAAATTACATTAGATTTTCGGTCTAGTATACGATTTACGGCTAAGGCGATTAGTGCTCTTTAGGAAGCTACGGAGGCATTTCTCGTAACCGAGCTTAAGCTTTTAAACCTCCTTACTATCTATACGAAGCGGGTTACTCTTTAAAATAAAGATATACAGCTTCTAGCTAAAATTCGGCGTCGGTTTATAGCGGATTAGTTGGAAATTGTATTTAGTCGTTAGATTAACCTAGGAGGAGGCCTATTTTCGCATCCTTTTGCCGGCTACAGGTGCCGGCCACATTTCTAATTTTATCTCCGCGCCGTCCCTAAATCTAAGGTACGAAGTAGAAACCTAGCGCTCTATATTCACCCGGCTCTTACAGAGACGAGCTACATTTAGATTAGTTTCTTCGCATATCGCGACCTAGCGGGTAGTAAGCGAAAGGGCGATAGAACGTTTATAATACGTCTCTATTTAGACCTAAAACACAAAGGTCCTAAGGAGCCCTAGCATCCTAACTATAAGGAGATTCTTTAGCATTAGTACTTTGATCCTCTATACTACGAGGCAGATAGCAAGCCTGCGAGAGAGAAACTTTAACGAGAAATTCTCTATAATGCATAGCGCTATTACATAGCTATAGATACGTACCAAGTCCGGCAACTCGAAGAAGAATTAAGACAGCGTATTAGCGACCGAGGAGGAGATCGATAGTATACTAGTAGAGTCGAGGTCTTATAAGCGAAGCATAAGATAATATAGGCTCTTAGTCGTATAGAGTAACGTACTATATAAATAACTAGGCGTGCTACTCTTATTCACTTACGACCTATATCCTAGGATGCTCTTATCGTACTTTTTATACTCTTTTCTAATACCTTACCTATAATCGCTCCGCGATAACCGAGTAAATATAAGCTATAGGATTTCCGCTCGGTACCTTAGCCTTCGAGATACGGCGGAGTTGATTCTCTATAATACGTAGCGCTATTATATAGCTACAGATACGCACTAAGTCCGGCAACTCGAAGAAGATTTGAGACAGCGACCGAGTAGGAGAATAACAGTATATTAGTAGAGTCGAGGTCTTATAAGCGAAGCACGAGATAATATAGGCTCTTAGTCGTATAGAGTAACGTACTATATAAATAACTAGGCGTGCTACTCTTATTCACTTACGACCTATATCCTAGGATACTCTTCTCGTACTTTTTATACTCTTTTCTAATACCTTACCTATAAGCGCTCCGCGATAACCGAGTGAATATAAGCTGTAGGGTTTCCGCTCGGTACCTTAGCCTCCGAGATAGGGCGGAGTTGAATTTAGAGCGATAGCCGGCACTCGTAGCCGGCACTCGTAGCCGGCATATAGAGACGGTAGTAGGCCTTTTCCTGCTAAATAACTAGCTTGTTTAGTATAGCCTACCTGATATTTCTTATATTTACTAGCAATAGGCCTAGGTTACTTATAAGATTACTATAGCTAGTAAAGGCATTACTAAAGAATATCTATACTATAGTAGGATACTATTATTACGCCGGCTATTTATTAAAAGGAGGCTTTCGCCTATTACTATGCCGGCTATATATACCGGCCATATTTTAAAGTCTGCCGTACCTGCCTTTTTTAGCCGTACCTGCCTTTTTCAGCCGTACCTGCCTTCTTTCCTTACTCTAACGTTACTATAATATAGGCTTGCGCGAAGCTCACTCTATTGCCTAGCGACACCGCGATACTACCGCTATATTCAACCTTCGCATCGATACCTATACCTCTACGCTCTATATCTACTACCTCCGTAATATCCTCGCTCCGCGCGCGCCTTCGTATACCTTCGTAACGCACTTTTTTCCTTAATTCGACGACTTTTATAATAGCGAGTCTACTTAACTAAGTTACGACGCCTCGTAAGAAGGGACCTAGTGCTTCTACGGGTCGTAACAAGATCGGAAATAATAGAACGAGCACAGTACATTAACGTAAGATAGCTGCTACTGCTGCCGCTAGCTCCGGTACTAGAAAGGGCGTCGCGAGTAAGGCTCCGCGTAAGACAACGGCGGGCAAGGCTCCGCGTAAGACAACGGCGGGTAAGGCTCTACGTAAGACGACAACTAGCGCTTCTACTGCTAGTAGTAATCGTACGAAGCGTCGATAGCGCCTAGGAAGTAAGTCCTATTTATAGCCGGCAGCGTAGCCGGCAGCGTAGCCGGCATTCTTACTGTCTTTTTACTAATCCTTCTTTAGCCGTAGCCCTCCGTGAGATTCGGTAGTATTAGAAGAGTTCTAAGCTCCTAATCCGCAAAACTCCTTTCTAACGACTTATTCGCGAAATTGCCTAGGATTATAGAATAGACCTTCGCTTCTAAGCCTCCGCGATAGGCGCCCTTTAAGAGGCTATAGAAGCCTACCTGGTTCGTATCTTCGAATGTATGTTTCTCTTCTACCTCTTTTCGGACTATACTAATACTATTTTAGCGGTCAACCTTATAGCTATCTACGCGAAGCGTATAACGATTATAGACAAGGATTTCAAAGCACTCGATTAGATTCTGAAAGGCTAGAATGTCTATATTCGAGATAGTGCTAGATAGGATAGATATATTAGTAGGAAGGATGTTCGTAGTATCGTCTATAAGCTTTTCTATATACGAAATGAGCCGCTATTATACGGCGCTACATACCGCGCTCTAAATACTCTCTAAGCATATATATATAGTATAGTATGCTTTATTAGCCGTACGGAATGGAAGTCTCCTAAAATCCCGTTAGTACTAAGGAGTAAAAAGGCCGGCTACGCTGCCGGCTACGCTGCCGGCTACGCTGCTAGCTACGCTGCTAGGTTTTTCAAAGAACTAAAAGAAGATAGACATTCCGGTTGATTTGTATTAGTTTAGATTTTTATAAAAAGAAAACAGGGAAAAATAAGGAAGGTTGAAGAGCCTAATAGTTATAGTTATAGGCACTATCCCTATTTTCTAGAGTATATTATACACCTGCCTTCGCAACTCTACCTAATACTCCCTCTAAATATCCTTATACTCTACCTACTAGAAATTCAACTAGGTACCTAGACCTGTAGCTGCCTCTATATCTTTCACTATCTTCTATAGGTTGAAGGCCTCTTCTATAGCAGCCTCTACCTCCTTATATAATACGAAGTTACTACCTACCCTACCCTTTATATCTCCTAAATAACTAAGAGTTCTAAGGAACGAACTAGCATTCGGCCTTAGTATAGCGAGTAACTAGTAGAACGTTCTATAGAGCTGCCTTATAGCTCTTTTATATACTATACCGATACCGAGGGAGGAGCTATCCTAGTACTTAATATTGTCGAATAGTTCGGTAGGAAAGTGTATAAACTTCTTAAGGAGGAGGACTTCTAGGGAAATCGATAAGTTCTGCCTAGATCTAGATAAAGACATTCTACTAAGCAGTTAGGGAATTGAACCGTAAACGAAAGGATAAAATTCATACCTAAGGAGTGCAGTTTCCGAACTGAACTATAATGCCTTATATATGTGTGTGCTTTTAATTGGTTAGTGCCCTTAGCTGATTGTCTATAGATTTGAGGTTATATAAGTACCTTTATATAACTACGTAGCCTAAGTAGGATTCGAAAATTCTATAAGTACTAAGGACTAAAAATGCCGGCTACGCTGCCGGCTACACTGCTAAGTCTTACAAAGGGCTTGCTTGAAGCTACGTATACATTCGTACACTTCTTAAAAACCGATAAATTATATAGTTCGAACCAGCTACTTATGTAGTTGCTTGGCAAACTAACCCAAACTAAACTAGAGTTTCGGCTTAGCAAACTAAACTAAACCAACCCGAACCACTGCGGGGTCTAACCGCCCCGCTTTAATAGCTACTAGACCCCCTTCGTCCGCTATAGTATAATCCCTACTAGCGCTAGCTTCTATACTAGCGATACCTTTTACGCTAGCTTCTATACTAGCGATACCTTCCGCGTTAGCTTCTATACTAGCGATATCTCCCGCGCTAGCTTCTATACTAGCGATACCTCCCGCGCTAGCTTCTATACTAGCGATACCTCCTACGCTAGCTTCTATACTAGCGATACCTCCCGCGCTAGCTTCTATACTAGCGATATCTCCCGCGCTAGCTTCTATACTAGCGATACCTCCCTAGCTAGCTTCTATACTAGCGATACCTCCTACGCTAGCTTCTATACTAGCGACGCCTTCCTAGCTAGCTTCTATACTAGCGACGCCTTCCTCGCTAGCTTTTATACTAGCGACGCCGCCTAAGCCTAACTCCTAAGGAAGCGTAGCTTATTCTTCTCTATTACTAGCTTCGAAGTCTGCTACTTAATCTACTTCGCCGACTCCTCGAAGAAGTCTCTTTTTCCCTCCTATTCTAGAGAGCCTCTCGTTACCTACGACGCCGCCTAAGCTAGACTCCTAAGTAAGCGTAGCTTATTCTCCCCTATTACTAGCTTCGAAGTCCGCTACTTAACTTACTTCGCTAACTTCTCGAAGAAGTCTCTCCTTCCCTCCTATTCTAGAGAGCCCCTTATTACCTACTTTAAGAGATAGAACGAATTAACTACTAGCCTCGGTATAGCGTAGTCGACCGATCGTAAGCGCGAGTATATCTAAGTCTAATTCTAGAGATAGTATTCCTAGCCCTAGCTTAAGGCGAAGCCCGTCTAGATTAAGAGATAGTATTACTAGGTCTAATTTAAAAGAGAGCTTATAAAGGCCTCGTCCTAGAGCTTACCTATCGTAGCTATAACGCGGGCTCCTACTACGTATCCGGCTAAATCCTAGAGGGCGTAACCTACGCCTTACCTTACTAGAACCCCTACTACTACTACGACCTACGCTACCGCGAGGTTAGTAGGGTCGAGACAATAATAGCGACGTTATACTCGAAAGCTCGCGAGTACCTTCGGTAACTAGTAGTTTAATCTAATCGGATTTAAGTAGTCCTTTAAGTAGCGACGCTAGGGTTAATTCCGACGAGGAACTAGATAACCTACCTATTATATCGACCCCTTATAGTTAGATAGTACTTTACTAAGCGCTCGCCGTAGATAGTTACTTTTATAAGTATTCCTAAGACTAGGATATAGACGCGGAAGAAGAGGAGCCGATACCGCCTAAAGTTATACTCGTAGAATTTGTTACTAAGGGTACTACTACTACCTTCGCCTAAAGTTAACTTTACTAGCTCCCGGATGTACTTACGTACGTCGTAGAGTATAGTAAGCTCCTAACGTATATATACGAGTAGCTCCGAGGCGTCGACTAGTATAGACTCCTCGCCGGATAGGTTAACGGGATACTTTCTATAGTTCTATTACTCGAGAAGTCGTACCTTATATCTACTAATTAGCTATTTTATATTACTCGATACTAGGATATTAACGTACTTCTCCTTTCTATAACCTTACTTACGACCTATAGAGCCGGTATTCGGTTATTCTATATACCTCGCTTTATAAAGACTATTACTTACGAGTAGTATATACTAGTAGGCCGCTCTCCGATACGACCTAAACGCTATAAGTATATACGGATCGCGACTAGACTCGATACTTCTAGATTTAATATATACCTCTTCTTCCCTAACCTTCTACTCCCTAAAGCGAATCGAAATCGGAAGATCGACCGGCAACGTCGCTATTATATAAACAAGCGTAAATAGGCTTACTTTATTAATACTATCCTTATTCCTACGCTTCGCGATACTTATCCTTCTCGAGTACTCGTATATTATCCCCTATCCTTCTAGTAAGTATATAATCGCGTATACGCTCGATAGAAATAAGGCGTAGAAGGTAACAATTATAACGTTAGTAAAATCTCTTATAATATTATAGATCCGCTACTAGCAAATTAAGACCCTATAGTCGACGTAGCTATACTACGACTATATTGTTTATAGTAGGGTATCGAACGTCGGTTACGTCGAGACTTAGATATATATTAGCGGCGTATAGAACTAGTTATTATATAGTATAGGACTAAAATCCGTCTAGAGGTATAGACTCCCCTAAAGCTTAAAGAACTCCTCGATTAGTCCCTCGAGCGCTAGTTTAACTCTATATATCGTAATATAGACCGCGCTTAGTTCGACCTTACGTAGGAAGATATCCCTACTAGACTAGTAGCCGAAGACGTAGTAGTATCTCCGCTTATCGCCCTTTACCGGATAGCCTATAGCGTTACGAAGACTAGCGGCCTTAATATCGAGTATTCTTAAGTATACTAGTAGTTCGGTATATAAGAGGCTTATAGTATCTAAGGCAAACTACTCCGTAAGTCCGTAGAGCGGCTTAGTAGTATTAGCTTCTTTTAAGGATATAATATATCGAAGGATCTCTTTGCGTCTATTAACCGAATAGTAGAACCTATTTTTAGTTAGTTAATACTACCGCTTCTTACATTCTCCTAGTCTACTATCGACTAGGTAGCCGCCGTTACTTCCCTTATTACCTAAGATACTACATTTCGCTAAGCTCGTATCTTAGACGCCTTTAAAGCGGAAATTATATAGGCGTATAATACGCTAGATAGCTACGCCTCGAGCACTATTCCCTTTAGCGTACGAGGAGAGGTTCGTACTTACTAGGACCTACTCTATTAGCCTAATCTACTTATAACTCGCCTAAGCCTAACCGAGGGAGTAGATAGGCGTCGTACTTACTAGCCTTTCTTCGTACTCGAGAGTAAGTACGTCGTCGACTTTATACGTTTATAGTTAAACTGCTAGCTCTTTATAATATATATAGTCCTTTCGTAAAGGTCTATTAACGTAGGCGTAAATACCGCCTAACTCGATTATATAATCCGCGCCGTTAAGGAAGCCTCTACGTCGGTAATACTTAATATACTATTTAACTTACTAACGACGACCTATAATAGTAGTTCCTTTAGTATAAAGTATAGACTCTCTCGTAATCGTTACGACTAGTTAGGCGTAGGCGATAGAGAGTAGGAAGGAAGTCGTCGGGGTTTAAATATTATAGTAAGCCTCCGTACTATATACGCCGCCTAGCTCCTAGCCGATCTCTTTAACTAGGTTTAACTACGCTTCTATACTACTGCGCTCTAGTAGACTGCCTATACTACCGACTTCCTCCGTAGCTAGCTCTAGGCTACTAGTTCGAGAAGGCTAGAGTAAGCTTTCTATAACTACGTAAAGAAGACGATCGACTAATTTGTTACCGCCTACTAAACGTATCGAGTAGCGTATAGGAAGCGTAAGGGTAACGACTTAGAAGAGGATAATAACTCGGATTAGTACCTAGGTATCGTTAAACGGACGCTTTAGCGATTAGGCTAGGTATATAGATACCGCTATACTAGCTATATACTCTATATACTCTTAAAGCCCGATAAGCGCCTAGGGGATTAGATATAGTTACGCTACTTCTTCTTAGAGGAAGTTACTAATAAAGAGAGAGCTAGTCTCTATAGCTTTTTGTACGACCTTATATATCGAATAATAGGCGGGAGACCTAATATTATCGTCGCCCGGGATAGTAGTAGTAACGCTATAGAAGGCGGCTTTACTTTATTTACCGCTATCTAGCAAACCCGCCTTTAGCTACTCTTTAACTAGGACGACGGTTTTCGCTATAACGGCTAGGAACGCCGACTATAGCGTAGGTAGGCAAGGTACTGTTTCGACGTACTCGCCTTACTTAGTCGGGATTACCTAGATATTACGCAATAGTTTAAGTGCAGTATAGGGCGTTATATAATAAATTAGATACGCATCCTCCCTACTTACGATAAAAGTAAAATCTATTAAGCTATTCGATAGAAGAAAATACCCGGTACTACCGCTTAATACTAGGTAAAGTAGGTAGCCGCCGTCCTAGTTAGCGCAAGTAACCTTATCTAGAATAGTACTATCCCGTAGTATTAGTCGCTTGTTAGTACCGTAAAAAAGAAGAACTAACTTTATATAATATACCGCTATACTCCTAATCTGCTCCGTAATTAAGGATAGTAGATAATTAGCGAAGATCTTATTAACTACTTTATAGCGATGCGATAGCTTTAGCGACTAAGAGGGCTAGATAATAGTAACTCTACGTCTGCCGACGACGACGATAACGACGAGTAGATTCCGTCGCAAAATAGTAAGGCAAGGCTAGCCGAACACTAGGTATAGCTACTGCTTAATACGGCTACTAGATAGCGCCGATAATAGCAAAAACTTCGGGCATACGCCTAAAACCGTAGTTATATAATAAGTGTATACTAATAAAGAAACTTTAGGTGCGTACCTATTTAATACGTAGAATAGGTATATACCTAAAGTTCCTTTATTTACGTATAGTCTCTATAATATTTAATCGTATAGTTAAAGAAGTAGATATAGGCCGGTTAACTAAGTAGATAGCGCTTAAATAAGATTAAATAGCGAGCGACTAGCGCACTACTAAATAAACAGATAGCCTATTATATATAATAGCGTATAATCTAGGTTTATTACTTTATCGACTTTACTAGACTAGCGTCGAGAATAATAGGATTCTATTATACTATTATTGTTCTATATGCTTAGAATAACAAAATTGCTATATAGTACTAACCTCTCTTTATCCGGAAGCTATACTATACTATTAGAGATAGAGCCTCGTAGTATAGGTAGAAATCTCGACCTATAAAGTCGGAAATTAGCATCTCGGAAGAGACGTTCTCTACTACTATATATAGCGATCTATATTCACTCGGAGCTATAGAACACCGCTAGATATTCTATTATACTATCTACTTAATATATAGATTACTATAGCTCTTAACCCTTATATATACTATAGGGTTATCGAGGACGATAACGAGGTAGACTAACTTTACTTAATAGGCCCTAAATTCTTTATATAGTTAACTACTTAAGGAACGAAATTATTACGTAGTTATATAAGCTAGAAGGACTATAATTGATTGAATAAAGACGTTGTTACTTATTTATATACTTATATAATTATTTATATAATTTAATATTATAGAGACTGTTTCTATAATCGTAGTATTATATACCTAATCTAAGAATATTACCTTTAAGTAGCGTAGGGTTCTCTTCCTCTATCGATACTTTACGTAGAGTAGCCGTACCCTCTTCTATTACTAGTAGCTCGCGTTCCTTCGCTATACTTAGTCGCTATAGTACGACGAGCGTAATATCGTTATCGTATGCCTCCTCCCCCTTTAGAAGTTCGATTAGAGTTATATCTACTATACCGTTCGCTAGGTAGGCGATGCTATAGCGCTACTAATATATAATCGTTCCTAAGACTTTAACGTTACCTTCGAGGTTAAATACCCCGATTCCGATCTCGTACTCTATCTCGCTATATAGTAGTTTAAGGTTATAGCGAAGCGCCTTAATATCTGCTATCGTAACGTTAAAGTTCGGTAGATAGTAATAAACTAAGAAGCGATACTATATTAATAGCTAAGTTTTCTTATCGAGTCTATACCGAGTATAACGCTTAAGGCTAAATATACCTTTAGTCTTATTACCTAGATCGGTAATAATCTAATATAAATACTAGTACTTCCTATAATCCGGCGACCGTAGCTACGCCGCGCGAGAAACTAGAATATTATATATAAAACCGCCGTATACGAGTACGACCGATATTAAGTAAAATCTAGTATATACCGCTAATCTATCCGTACTTTACTATGCGTCTTTTAACTACCGCCGATCCTTATCTCGTATATCCTAGAGTCTAGAATATAAGGTCTATATAAACCGGAAATATACGAGGGCGACGTCGTAGAGTTATAGAGGTACTAACGCCGAGCTACGATACCCGAAGAATGCATTATAATAACTTAAGTAGAGGTTGTCTACGAGGTGCTTAACGAATAGTAATTAGTCGTATATAGACCGCGACTACTGCCTTAGTATACTCTCCGAGCTTAAGTTAATATATTCGTCGAGCCTCTTTTAACTACGTTCTTTATCGTATAGATAAAGGTTATTCCCGAGACTATATAGCGGTCTAAATACGGCTAACAATTGTACTATTATACTAGGCCTACTATTATTATAGCTACTCGTATTAATTAATACCTTATAAGACGTCTCCTATAGTATATTCTCGGGCGTTAGCGCTAGCCGCTAAGGATAATAAGGTAGCAAGTAACTACCCTATATAATCGAGAGTATACGGATATATATCGTTAAACTCCGTACCGGTAATAACGAGAAGTAGCGTTTACGCTTCTTAATAGGCAAAGGAGGATCCGACTTCGTCTTAATTACGATCTCGCTAAACCGGAGACTAGGCCGTATACTCGCTATTGCTATCCGAACCGCTTCGTCGCCGTAGTTAGTAAGTATAGGTATATATAATAAGGGTCGCAATTCGGGACTACCGTTAATATAGAGAGCGACTAGGACCGCCGTATATATCTAATCCTACGCGATAGTTCGAGTCTAACTATCGATACTAAACCCCGCCGGCTAGCGCTTATATTGTATCTACTACTCCCTATCTATACTATAGTTATAAGCAACCTAGACTTTATAGTCTCTATACCTAACGTTTACTAGGTAGCGTAGGATTTAATCCTTTAGCTCGATCGATAGTTCGGAGAATAATATCCTCGCCTTAATTAGATAGTAGTATAAGGTTGTTATAGTAAGTAGTAATAATAAGCGTTTAATAGAACTTTAGGTACGTACCTAAAATTTCCTTACGTTATACCTTATATAACCTTATATAACCTTATAGGCTATTACCTAACACTAGTACGGGTAAGCGTTAAAAGCAAATATCGCTATTAGACGCGGGATATACCGCTAGCGGCAAACACGTAGTCCGTACGTAATATAACTTTTCTTCTTTTATAAACCTGCTCCCTCTTCTTAACTTAAATATTAACATTAACCTTCTATAGCACTTACTATTACTAGCACTAGAATAGGTATATACCTAAAGTTTCTTTAAAAATACTAATAGTTAAACTATTTTCGAAAGAAATATATTACTATAATTGCGAAAAAACTGTAGCTATAAGTTCCCTACTTATCCCTAGCGCGCGTAAGCGTAAATTAGGTACTAGTCCGCTAAGCGACCCGCCCTAAACCCCAACGTCTACTACTAAGAAGTAGTATACCCTACTACTTAGCCTCGGCGATCCTTCCCCGAAAGAGTCGCTAGTAAAGAAGGCTAAGACCGCTAATACGCCTAAGAAGTTAACTAAAGCTAAGTAGGATAAGACTATCGGTATAGAGATAGACTAAGATAAGCTTAACCTAGCCGAGTAGAGGTTTAAGGAAAGTCGCGTTAACAGCTTTAAAGACATTATAGACAAGACCCGCGGCGTAGTAACGGCCCTATTCTATAGTTAAGGTGTCTATATAGCCGCCTACTCCGCTAGATCTATTAAGAACGAGACTACCGTAGGAGCTATAGAGATCCTAGTCGGCGACTAGTTCGTACGTATAATAGCGAAGCTCGAGCTAGCGTTTAAGTATTTCTACTTATATCGCGTTATAAGTATAATAGGCCTAAGTATACCCCCTTTTTTTATTCTTTTTTTCCTTTACCGTTATATCGATTCTACTTAAAAGATAAAACTTTAGATATATACCTATTCTATACGTTAAATAGATACGTACCTAAAGTTTCCTTAAAACACTACGATTTAGGTATACGCCTTAAGTTAACTCTAAAGATGAAACTTTAGGTATATACCTATTCTATATATTAAATAGGTACGTATCTAAAGTTTCTTCGAAGGTTTATAATTTAGGTATACGCCTAAAGTTTCTATATTCTTAATTCTCCTCTCTAGAATAGTACTAAGTTATTATAGCGAATATTTAGTAAATACGAGAGCGCGTCGGCTAAGTACGCTAGACCTCTAGCGGGCACTTAGCGCAAAGCTAGACCGACTAAGCGTAAGGGCAAACAGCCCGTTTTATTAGAATATATTAGCGATAGCGAAAACGCCTAAGGTTTAGACGATATAGTAGAGTAAGACTCTAATAACGACGTCGATAAGATAGATATCGACGAGAAAGATAGCGGTAACTAGTAGAGCTACCGACTCTAGCTTACGCCGAATAAGATCCTTAAGACTATCTCTAGCTTTACTAAAGGCTAGATTAAGGTTAAAAGTATAACAGCAGAGGACGACGACGAGGTAGATCGCGCTCTTATAGGCCTACGCTATCCCGATACCGTTAAGAGCAACCTAAAGCGTATAGCCTTTATCTATATCCGCGCCGTATAGAAGATAAAGGTTATTCTAGACTCCCTCGATCCTATAATCGATCGGCTAGATCTAGTATATATTCCTATATTCTTCGTAGGTACTCTTACTACGCTTTATAGACCTACTCTCTAGCTAGTCTACCTAGTCCTAGAACTAGAGATATATAGAGAAGACCTCTATTAAGGACTACTACTCTTATATCTATATAACAAGATAAAGAACAAGAATAATAACGCCTTAGTTAACCTATTACTCGAGCTAATAAGGATCTCCCGCGTCGCTACTACTACTACTCCGGTCTATATCGACCTAAAGGCTAGCCGAGTAAATACTAAAGAGTAGGAAGAGCGTATAGGCAATATTATAGAGATATTACTAAACCTCGTTAAGAAGGGTCTATACGATAGATCTACTACTATAGAGATATAGCGTATATAAGGTAATACCGATCCGGATACTATACTTAAGACGTTCGATATTTTGTCTAAGCGCGGTAATATAAATCTAGGGACTAGCCTACGCCTAGACAACTTTACTAATAATAAGGCGCGTATCGCCTATATTAATAATATTATCCTTACTACCGGTAGCGCGCGTCTATATCTATAGCTTTTTAGCGATCCTACTAAGATCGAGCGCTTAGGGTTCGATACTATAATACCTAAGGTTAATATAGGCGAAGTATAAGCCTTCTAATAGCGTTACGCCGAAGATACTAATAATAAGCGTACTAGCGCCTATAATACCGATAGTACCCTAGTTATCGATAGTAAGATATTTACGCTTATTAACTCCGCTATAAACTAGAAAAGCGCTAAGGTACCTACGTTTAAGAACGCCTATACTTCGCTCGATATTATACCCGAAATATTAAGCGTACTAGATAGCTTTACTAAGTTAGGGTTTAAGGCTATATACTACGGGCTAAGCTTATAGCCTTAGTAGGTAACTAGTATAGCGTACCTTAAGCGTATAATACTCTCTCCTACTCGGTTCGCTATTATAGGCGATAACGTTAGCCTCGGTAAGACTATTTAGGTCCTCGTTACAATCTACGAGATAGCGAAAGAGACTACCCGCTAGATTAAGGTCTACGATAGTAAGCTTTCCCTACGATTTATTATAAAACTTTAGATACGTACCTATTCTTATAAGATTTAGGTACGCGCCTAAAGTTTTATTATTTCCGATTATTATAATTTTTAGGTATACGCCTAAAGTTCCTTCCTACTAACGAAACCTTTACTAACTTTTCTTATCTAGATAAAGTCCGTTCCCGCGTAAGCGTCGTAATAACTAATACTACTACGAAGTACCTAGTAGACTATCCCGACTAGTTCCCTCTCGACTAAACGCCTAAGAAGCGTAATATTATCGAGAAGATATAAGCTAGCGACGAGGCATTTAATCGTAATACCTCTATAAATAAGGCTAGAGCGGAGCTTAGTCTACGCCTTAAATACCGCCTACCGATTATCGTCTACCTACTAAATAGTCTTACGGCTTAGCTTACTAATACCGGTATATACTTCTACGATCTAGAGGGTAACCGTTCTAAGTATATCTATATATATACGTTCTATTTACTCGGTATTAAGAAGAATTAGCAAGATAATTAGTTTACTAAGTCTACGCCTATCTCTACGAACCTCGAGGCTCTAAAGAGTTAGTTAGCTACCTAGAACGGCGATAACGAACAGATATCGCGCAATCTAGTACTTACTACCTACTAAGTACTACCTAAATAGATCCTTAAGGTCGGATCGACCGTTAGGATCTCTAAGAAGCGAACTATAGCTATTAACGAAGATAACGAGGACGTCGACGGCCTTACGGGCGATATCTTAAACGACGAGGATAGAGGTACTACGCTTACTAACCTCTAGTAGGTAGACTTTATAATATTAAACGTTCTACTTATCCCCGAGGACTCCTTCTCTTTTATCGCGGCCGACGAGGGTTATATAGTAGGCAACCCTAAGGCTAATTAAACCGACGTATTATATAAGTTACGACCGTAGAATAGTATAGCTATTATTACTACTATAGTTATTCGTAACTACGTATATAATATAGCGTCGATTGTCTACTTTAGTTAGCGCTAAATTAAGAACCTCCTAGATTTAGGTTCTAACCTTAAGAAAAACGGTATAGACGTCGATAAATATAGACGTCTATCTTATAAGTTCGAGATACTCTACGACTATAACTAGAGTAAGATTCTAGATACCCTATATAGGCTTACGAGCTACTCGGATCTCCTACTTAACTAGTACTACCTAGCCGCGCTCTATCCTAAAGCGATCTATAAGGCGATAGATAGTATAATAAATATCGGCTTCGTAATACTACTACTTCTAAGTCTAGTCTAAATCCGCTATATTAAGGGCTAAACGATCGTCGCGAATAGCGTCGACTATCGTATCGGTACTAATATCCTACCTATATACTTCTATAATATCGAGATTCGTATAGACGATACTAGCTATACGATCTATAATAGAGCCTATAGGTAGTTTACTAATACGGTAGATAGTAAGCGTCTATATACTATAGACAAAGACGATAAGACCGGTTATAGTACTAGCCTATACTATTAGCTTATACTAACCTCTAATAACCCTATTAGCTCGGTTATACTAAGGCGCTACTTAGATATAAGTACTAAGCTTATTAACTTATTATAAGTTTTCTAAAACTTTAGGTATATACCTTTTTTAGCTACGATTTAGGTATATACCTAAAGTTTCTATATTTTAGATATTGCTAACCTTTTATTATAGGACTAATAGGTCTATCGACCCTTTTACGTATCTTTATATATCCCTTAAGGGCGACCTCTAGATACTACCGCCCTTAGATCGATTTAGCTACCTTAACTTTCTCTACCGCGTATCCTCGAAGTATTATACTTTCCTAGAGATCGTCCGAAATATCGTACTTATCGAGTTACTAAAGCTCGTAGTCTAGGCCTACGAACCTATCTCGCTCCTAATTATCGAGGCTATTTACGGCCTACTCTAGATCCTATATATTATAATCCGCGCTAGTATTAGTAATCGTAGCCGCGTCCTAGCCGAGCGCGCCTTCCTAAACGACCCTAGCGTTAAAATTATAATTATCTCTTCGCGTATAGGAGCCGAGTCCGCTAACTACTAGAAGGTAGCTTTCTTTATAGTTATACTCGACGCCGTTTCGTTCTATATTAAGTACTAAGCTAGTAGTCGACTTTACCGTATAGGCTAAGAATACGATATAACGGTTTATACTTTAAATATCGATAAGAGTATCGATTAGGCCTTATAGTATAAGTATAAAGTACAGTTCCTTAAGTAGATTCGCTCTACCTATATCCTTAGCTTAGAAGATATAGAGGTTATTATACGAGACTACCCTTTCTAAAATAATAATACTAAGCGACGCGAAAACGACGCTATAGAGGAGCCGACCGGCCTTATTTAAGAGTCTATCGAGACGCGTATCTATACGGTTATAGCCGACGCTCTACTACGTACTATATATAGCGTACGCTCCCCTCGTACTAGTAATATATAGGCTAATATTATAGATCCTACCGTAAAGAACCTATTACCGAACGAGACGCTATTCCGTTTAGTATATAGCGGTACGGTTACTCGTAAAGTTATCGGTTAGGTCTAGGAAAAGGCTAAAGGAAACTACGACGACTAGCTCGGTAACGACGACCTAGAACCGGACTAAGTAGATAAGCTCTATATTAAGCTAGTCGCTAAGTATATTAAGGACCGTTAGTATATCTAGCGTAAGACTAGGCCCCTAACTATTAAATAAGATAAGGTTAATCGTATCGTATAGTACTACGCCGACTAGCTTATATACGAAGATGCCGTAAAGCTAGCGTACTTAAGTAGAACCGGTATATTCTCCTATTTAAACTTTAGATATATACCTATTATTATATACTTTAGATATATACCTAAAGTTTCTTCTAAATGTTTCTAAGTTAATACTAATAACGATTATAGATATCGTATTCTAGTTCTATAACTAGGTCGACTCGCTATCCGACTATATCCTTAACGGCCTTACTTATATAGTAGAGTAAAAGGGTATAGTAGTCCCTCTATAGCTTCGATAAGAGAGACCTCTATTCTCCCTAATATAGACTACCTCTCCCTTAGAAGAGGATAAAGAGTAGCCGCCTTAGAAGCCTAATATATTATCCCTTAGTAAGAAAGTCGAAAATAGTATTATTAATAGTAAGTAGTACGAATTAGTTACTACGGTAAACTAGAAACTAAACGCTATAAAGGCGACCGATCTAGCCTACGCCTAGGTTTAAAAGTTACTACGCGAGCTTTAGAGCCTTATTAGGATATAGGAGGACTACGAGGATTAACTAATAGTATTTAAAAAGCGCTAGGCGGAGAAGGTAGCCGTAGCGTAGAAGAAAGCTTATATATTACTACCGCCGCTAGATAGTCCTCTACTATCTCTATCGCTACCTCTACCTCCCCTATCCCTAAATACGGTAAACGGCGATCTACTACTTTCTCTATCTCCGAGCCCGCGGCTAGCTACGGTTAATAATAATCTACTATATAATCCTTCGCCGTCTCTAAGTATTAACGATAATTTACTACGTAATCCTTCGCTGTCTTTAAGTAATAGCAAACTTACTAATTGCTTAGATATACTACCTACTCCTCTACCTACTCCCTTACCCGGATTCCTAGAGCTAACCGCTTAGGAGATCGCTACTACTATCTCGAATACTAGAGGTCTATGTAATAAGTTTATTATTATAAACCTACCTAGTTCGCTACCCGTACTTAATAGTACTTAGGCGGCTAGCGAAATAGCGTTTATAGCTAGATTCGATCGGTTAAGTATATAGAAGCGAGTTCGGGCGTACGATTACTTATAAAATCTATCGGGCGGTAGTTACTAGAAGTAAGGCAAGAACCTATTTAATAAGTAGTAGAGCATTCGGTAATATAGTTATCGGTAATATAGTTAAAGCTAGTTCGTAGTAGTAGATATCTCTTCTCTCCTATATTATATATATATATATCTACTAGTTAGTAGCTTAGAGCGGAAATGCGTCTATAGTAATAAAAGTTTAGGTATATACCTAAAGTCTCTTCCTATACTAACGTAGTATTAAAGTATCTATTTTAAAAAATATATATATTATCTATATCGGCGAAGGTTTAGGTATATACTAAAAGTTTCTCTCTCTACTAATATAGTATTAAAGTATCTAATATATATATATAATAGCTAGTTAGTTAAAAATTATCTATAGCTATACGCGAATACGTTTAGTATATAGCTCGCGTTCGAGATATAGCTCGCTATCGCTTACGAAACGTCGCGTTCGAGATATAGCGAGATATCGCGTTCGAGATATAGCTTACTATCGCCTTCGAGATATCGCGTTCGAGATATCTACTATTACTTACGAGACGTCGCGCTCGAGATTTCCGCTCTCGCTTATAAGACGTCGCGTTCGAGATATTATATCCGAGATATTATATTCGAGATATCGCTCGCTATTACGTTCGAGATATTATATTCGAGATATTACTCGCTATTACGTTTAAGATATCGCGTTTAAGATATCGCTCGCTATCGCGTTTAAGATATCGTATTTTAGATATCGTATTCGAGATATCGCTTACTATCGCCTTTAAGATATCGCGTTCGAGATACGGCTCGCTATCGTAGTTCGAGATATCGTATTTTAGATATCGTATTTTAGATATTATATTTAAGATAGGGCTACGCCTTTAAGATATTATATTCGAGATATAGCTCGCTATCGCCCCCTTCTATTATAGTAGCTATCTAGAAAGTACTAATAAGTCCTATAAGCTAGCCGCTATATTATAAAGTAATATCGGATTTAAGTTACCTTAGTAGTAGGTCGCCTAGGTCGCCTAGGACGCCTAGTACGCCTAGAACGCCTAGTATACCTAAGTCGCCTAGGACGCCTAGTATACCTAGGACGTCTAGTATATCTAGGACGCCTAGTACGCCTAGGTTACTTAGGACGCCTAGGTCGCCTAGTTAGCCGCCTATTTAGCTATATAACGTAATATCTTAGGAACTCCCGCGGAGGCCGTATATAGTAGAATAATACGTTATATATTAATATATAAACGACGGGACTATACTAAACTACGTATATATATATACGGACGATAGTAAGCGAGATATATAGAGTCGTAGAATAGATCTAAGTAGTAGGAAGGAACCGGAAAGTAGGGAAAAGCTAGAAGAAATATATTTACTTAAAAGCGGTTAAACGAGTTCGTATATACGTACCGCGTAAGTCGGCTAGGAGATAAAAGCGCTACGAGATAGCGGATAAGCGGGATACGCGCGCGCGCTTAGCGCGTAAGGAAGGACCTAAAGGTAGAGATTTACTAAGAAGCTAGTAAGTAGGATATACGTACTTACGCTTATATATCGGATATACTAGATAGCTATAGGGCGGAATACTAAGGAAGAGGCTCTTCTTCTAAAGTATCCTTCTTCCTTTCTTTATAGTTTGTCTTATATAGATAGTAGCTATATTAATTTAGTACTCCCTTTAGTTTAGTTTAAAGTTTTATATATATTCTTACTACTTAGCTACTAACCCTTATACTTTCGTTAATAAGATATTATATTTAGGATATAGCTCGCTTTTACCTTCGGGATATAGCTCGCTTTCGCCTTTAGAATATAGCTTACTTTCGCTTTCGAGATATAGCTCGCTTTCGCCTTTAAGATATAGCTCGCTTTCGCTTTCGGGATATAGCTCGCTTTCGCCTTCGGGATATAGCTCGCTTTCGCCTTTAGAATACGGCTTACTTTCGGGATATAGCTCGCCCTCGGATTTCGGGAAGCGGCTCGCTTTCGGATATCGGAAAGTAGGGCTTACCTTAGTATTTAGCCCGCTCTCGGATATATCTTAGGTCCGGCTCCGACTCGGTTAATTTCGGACTAGATCCTAGAGCTAAACATTCTAGTGTTACAATATTCGAGCATATAGCGCAGGCGCGGCCGTGCGTCCTCTAAACACTAAATAGGGATATTAGAATGTTTGCACTAAAACGTTTGCTTTCTATTAGTAGACCTCGCCTATAGCCGCAGAATTCGCCCGTAGCCGTTTCTTCTCGTTGCCCCTAAGAGTCGGTTATATGCCTACGTATTGTTTATATACGACTCCCTTTACGTCGCTTCTACGCAAAGTTTAGATAATCTACCTTCGCGTCCTAAGTCTCGCTAATCTATCCTAGCGTAAATATAGCTACTAGACAATCTATTCTTTTTATTAGTAGCTTATTACTTTATACTATTACCTTACTATTATAGTAGATTACTAGCCCCTTTATTATATATAAGTATAGGTTTCTTCTTTATAAGTATAACGCGCGTCTAATAGAGATGTCTCGACCCGACTTAATCTTATTACCCCCGCGTAGTATAAAGATTTCCTCGTAGTATAGAAACTAACCGACGAGAACGTAATAGCTCTTAAAGTCCTACGCGGACCTAACGAACCTAGAACTACGAAGGCAGATACACTTAGGCGTATATTCGAACAGATCGGTAATTCTATCGAGAGTAACTCGGTTAGGGCGACTATACTCTAGCGGTACGCTCTATAGTATAAGATCTAGGAGACTAGTACTAATCCTTTACTCTGTATATCCTAAGCCTTCGTTCGAAGCCTCGACTAGTACGGCCTAATCTATTGCGCCGTCGTCCTCGGAATATCTATAGACGCCTCCTACCGAGTAAGTAACTATATTATCGAAGCCGCCTAGGGCGAAGATTGGTTTACTTAAGCCTCGGAGCTTATCCGGCTTCCGTTTAGCGCTCTACTTTTAGTACCTAAACGCATTCTCGCCGATATTATAGCTACTACTCGGATTAGACTTAGTCTCGAAGAAGCCTATCGCTTCTAGATATAAGGCAAACGGAAGAGGCTCGCGGAAGCCTAGAATAGTCGCGTTAATAAGAGGAAGAGCGCTCTTTACGATTTTATTACCGGTAGTAATATTACCGCTATAAGAGACGCTTACAAACCGAAACCTAGCAAGGAACGCACGATATAGGCCTACCTACCTAACATTCCTAAAGACTATATCGTTCTCTAAGGCTTTAAGACAGGGCGCAATTTACTAGCGCCGAAAAAACACCTATTACGCGCCTTACGTAAAAAACATCTAAGGAAACCTAGGGTTAAAGCGGGTAGTAATACACTAGTACTAGATTTATAGCTAGAAGACGATAGCGTAGAACCCGATATGCCGGTATTAGACGACGAAGGAGGGAAAGGTACCTAGGACAATCCTCTTAACGTAGATAGAGATACGGCTTCTAATTTTCTTAATATATGCGATAGATTAGAGCTCCGTTTACAATATCGCCGGCTTAGCCGTAGAGAAGGGATAGAAGCCTACTATACTTACTACCGCAAATAGTAGATAGACTTTACCTATACTTTACTACCGAATATTAGAGAGCGTCTCGCTACGTTAGGCTAGCTACCGTATATATAAACTTTAATTACTCCGTTCCTACTACGTACCGTCCCTATACCTAATATATATAAATGCTAACTATTTTGCTATATAGCGAAAGATCTACCCGTTTTCTAGCTAGCAAAGTAGTCTATATCTTATACCTTTTACTTAATCTTACGACCGCCTCGCTTAGAAGCCCGTAACCTATACGTATATAGCTCCCTACTATCCCGAGGCAGATTAGCTCGTAGCTGCATGCTATCTATTCTAACCGCCTGCCCGGATTTCTAACTAGTTTACACCTACGCTATACTAAGTTATGTTCTATACGACCTTCGCCTTATTATCTTCCTATATACTATTTATAGTAGATACGGCCTATATAGAGATGCTATTAAGGTTTAGGTTAGACAATCCGCGCCTTAACTACTTTAGTCTATAAAGGAGGCGATAGATACACGTCCGTTAACGCGCTCTTGCGATTAATATATTATTACGATCGAGATTATTAGGGTTATAAGAACTACTCCTAATACCTAGGGACCTATATACCGGAAAGACACCGTTTCGAGGATTACTTCTATTATCTTCCTTAATATCGCATTATTAAGTACGTAACTTGCCGATACGCCGTGCCCCCTTACTATTTTTACGCTTACCTTAGCCGCTAATACCGATAGACCCCGCAGTAGTTCGGGTTAGTTTGGTTTGGTTTGCTAAGCCGAAACTCTGGTTTGGTTTGGGTTAGTTTGCTAAGCAACTATATAAGTAGCTGGTTCGAACTATATAATTTATCGGTTTTTAAGAAGTGTACGAATGTATACGTAGCTTCAAGCAAGCCCTTTGTAAGACTTAGTAGTGTAGCCGGCAGCGTAGCCGGCATTTTTAGTCCTTAGTACTTATAGAATTTTCGAATCCTACTTAGGCTACGTAGTTGTATAAAGGTACTTATATGACCTCAAATCTATAGACAATTAGCTAAGGGCACTAACCAATTAAAAGCATACATACACACAAGGCATTATAGTTTAGTTCGGAAACTGCACTCCTTAGGTATAAACTTTATCCTTTCGTTTACGGTTTAATTCCCTAACTGCTTAGTAGAATGTCTTTATCCAGATCTAGGTAGAACTCATCGATTTCCCTAGAAGTCCTCCTCCTTAAGAAGTTTATACACTTTCCTACCGAACCATTCGACAACATTAAGTACTAGGATAGCTCCTCCCTCGGTATCGGTATAGTATATAAAAGAGCTATAAGGCAGCTCTGTAGAACGTTCTACTAGTCACTCGCTATACTAAGGCCGAATGCTAGTTCGTTCCTTAGAACTCTTAGTTATTTAGGAGATATAAAGGGTAGGGTAGGTAGTAACTTCGTATTGTATAAGGAGGTAGAGGCTGCTATAGAAGAGGCCTTCAACCTATAGAAGATAGTAAAAGATATAGAGGCAGCTGCAGGTCTAGGTACCTAGTTGAATTTCTAGTAGGTAGAGTATAAGGATATTTAGAGGGAGTATTAGGTAGAGTTGCGAAGGCAGGTATATAATATGCTCTAGAAAACAGGGATAGTGCCTATAACTATAACTATTAGGCTCTTCAACCTTCCTTATTTTTCCCTGTTTTCTTTTTATAAAAATCTAAACTAATACAAATCAACCGGAATGTCTATCTTCTTTTAGTTCTTTGAAAAACCTAGCAGCGTAGCTAGCAGCGTAGCCGGCAGCGTAGCCGGCAGCGTAGCCGGCCTTTTTACTCCTTAGTACTAACGGGATTTTGGGAGACTTCCATTCCGTACGGCTAATAAAGTATACTATACTATATACATATGCTTAGAGAGTATTTAGAGCGCGGTATGCAGCGCCGTATAATAGCGGCTCATTTCGTATACAGAAAAGCTTACAGACGACACTACGAACATCCTTCCTACTAGTATATCCATCCTATCTAGCACTATCTCGAATGTAGACATTCTAGCCTTTTAGAATCTAATCGAGTGCTTTGAAATCCTTGTCTATAATCGTTATACGCTTCGCGTAGATAGCTATAAGGTTGACCGCTAAAATAGTATTAGTATAGTCCGAAAAGAGGTAGAAGAGAAACATACATTCGAAGATACGAACTAGGTAGGCTTCTGTAGCCTCTTAAAGGGCGCCTATCGCGGAGGCTTAGAAGCGAAGGTCTATTCTGTAATCCTAGGCAATTTCGCGAACAAGTCGTTAGAAAGGAGTTTTGCGGATTAGGAGCTTAGAACTCTTCTAATACTACCGAATCTTACGGAGGGCTACGGCTAAAGAAGGATTAGTAAAAAGATAGTAAGAATGCCGGCTACGCTACCGGCTACGCTACCGGCTACAAATAGGACTTACTTCCTAAGCGCTATCGACGCTTCGCACGATTGCTACTAGTAGTAGAAGCGCTAGTTATCGTCTTGCGTAGAGCCTTGCCCGCCGTTGTCTTACGCGGAGCCTTGCCCGCCGTTGTCTTACGCGGAGCCTTACTCGCGACGCCCTTTCTAGCACCGGAGCTAGCGGTAGCAGTAGCAGCTATCTTGCGTTAATATACTATACTCGTTCTATTATTTCCGATCTTGTTACGACCCGTAGAAGTACTAGGTCCCTTCTTGCGAGGCGTCGTAACTTAGTTAAGTAGACTCGCTATTGTAAAAGTCGTCGAATTGAGGAAAAAAGTGCGTTACGAAGGTATACGAAGGCGCGCGCGGAGCGAGGGTATTACGGAGGTAGTAGATATAGAGCGTAGAGGTATAGGTATCGATACGAAGGTTGAATATAGCGGTAGTATCGCGGTATCGCTAGGCAATAGAGTAAGCTTCGCGCAAGCCTATATTATAGTAACGTTAGAGCAAGGAAAGAAGGCAGGTACGGCTGAAAAAGGTAAGCACGGCTAAAAAAGGCAGGTACGGCAGACTTTGAAATATAGCCGGTATATATAGCCGGCATAGTAATAGGCGAAAGCCTCCTTTTAATGAATAGCCGGCGTGATAATAGTATCCTACTATAGTATAGATATTCTTTAGTAATGCCTTTACTAGCTATAGTAATCTTATAAGTAACCTAGGCCTATTGCTAGTAAATATAAGAAATATTAGGTAGGCTATACTAAACAAGCTAGTTATTTAGTAGGAAAAGGCCTACTACCGTCTCTATATACCGGCTACGAGTGCCGGCTACGAGTGCCGGCTATCGCTCTAAATTCAACTCCGCCCTATCTCGGAGGCTAAGGTACCGAGCGGAAACCCTATAGCTTATATTTACTCGGTTGTCGCGGAGCGCTTATAGGTGAGGTATTAGAAAAGAGTATAAAAAGTACGAGAAGAGTATCCTAGGATATAGGTCGTAAGTGAATAAGAGTAGCACGCCTAGTTATTTATATAGTACGTTACTCTATACGACTAAGAGCCTATATTATCTCGTGCTTCGCTTATAAGACCTCGACTCTACTAATATACTATTATTCTCCTACTCGGTCGCTGTCTTAAATCTTCTTCGAGTTGCCGGACTTAGTACGTATCTATAGCTATGCAATAGCGCTACGTATTATAGAGAATCAACTCCGCCGTATCTCGAAGGCTAAGGTACCGAGCGGAAATCCTATAGCTTATATTCACTCGGTTATCGCGGAGCGATTATAGGTAAGGTATTAGAAAAGAGTATAAAAAGTACGACAAGAGCATCCTAGGATATAGGTCGTAAGTGAATAAGAGTAGCACGCCTAGTTATTTATATAGTACGTTACTCTATACGACTAAGAGCCTATATTATCTTATACTTCGCTTATAAGACCTCGACTCTACTAGTATACTATCGATCTCCTCCTCGGTCGCTAATACGCTATCTTAATTCTTCTTCGAGTTGCCGGACTTAGTGCGCATCTATAGCTATACAATAGCGCTACGTATTATAGAGAATTTCTCGTTAAAGTTTCTCTCTCGCAGGCTTACTATCTGCCTCGCAGTATAGAGGATCAAAGTGCTAATGCTAAAGAATCTCCTTATAGTTAGGATGCTAGGGCTCCTTAGGACCTTTGTGTTTTAGGTCTAAATAGAGACGTATTATAAACGTTCTATCGCCCTTTCGCTTACTACCCGCTAGGTCGCGATATACGAAGAAACTAATCTAAATGTAGCTCGTCTCTATAAGAGCCGGGTGAATATAGAGCGCTAGGTTTCTACTTCGTACCTTAGATTTAGGGACGGCGCGGAGATAAAATTAGAAATATAGCCGGTACCTATAGCCGGCAAAAGGATGCGAAAATAGGCCTCCTCCTAGGTTAATCTAACGACTAAATACAATTTCCAACTAATCCGCTATAAACCGACGCCGAATTTTAGCTAGAAGCTGTATATCTTTATTTTAAAGAGTAACCCGCTTCGTATAGATAGCAAGGAGGTTTAAAAGCTTAAGCTCGGTTACGAGAAATGCCTCCGTAGCTTCCTAAAGAGCACTAATCGCCTTAGCCGTAAATCGTATACTAGACCGAAAATCTAATATAATTTCTCGGACGAGTCGCTAGAAGGGAGTCTTAGGGATTAAAAGCTCGGTCCCTCTTTTGTTTTAGAAAAGCCGGATCTAGCGAAGGGCAATAGTACCTAGTTTGAAGCGCCGCTTCTTTGTCGTCGAGTCCTGCCTTGTTCCCTTTCTTTTAATAGAAAGATAACTTTTCTTCGCGATAGTCTTCGTCCGCCTACTCTTTTTAGCCTTCTCCTGTCTACCTACAGCCTTCTTGTTTTTCGGTACTGTTTTCCGAGGAACCCCCTTCCTTCGTATATACTACGGAGAGCCTTACTCTTCCGATATCTCGTTCTCGCTACGGTCTCCCTATACTTAGCTTACTTTACCCTTACCCTTTAGCCTCTAAAGATATTTATCTGCGCGTTTAGGCGACGAGGGCATATCGGTAGGACCTAGAAAATTAATAAGCATATAATCGTAAGGAGACATTAATACTTCTTGCCTTCTAGAACAAATGGTCTTCTATTAAACCGCCTTATTAGGTTATCGTTAGATTCGAATAAAGGATAGTAGCTTAAGGAAGGGGAGGTAGCCGGCTTAGGAAGGCCTAAAGAGCCGAATCCTTAAGGCATGTTTGTCTTTAAGAATATAGGGAAAGGGAAGAAGGAGAGGAAGAGCGAATAGAGAATTAGAAATAGTCCGCAGGTAAGCGGGGTCGGTTGCTATAGCAACTAGTCTGTTTAGGTCCTAGGAATTCGAAACACATTTCGGATATATACCGGCTACATACGCCGGCTATATTACCTTATACGTAAACGCTTCGTCTCCTTAAAGCTGCTCTAAGCCTATACACGTTTCCGCTTCTCGACCCGGTATCGCCTTCTACCTCCGCCCTCCTCCTCTTCGTTATCGCTAATTAGGGTTTCGCTTAGACTAAATTTCGCATTCTCTTCGCGCTCCTAGGTTTCTTCGATCTTAAGGTTTTCTAATTCCTCGATTAACTCCTTTAGTATAATCTTTAGTAACTTGCCTTAGCGATTCTAGTAGAGGAGATAGTATCGGAATACTATAATAGATTCGAAGGTAGTAGGCGAGTATATTCGATTAAAGCGGCCCTAGTAACGAGCGATACTAAAAGACCTCTTATAGCCTATGCCTACGCTCGGGATAGCGAGGACGTCCCGAGCGACCGACGCTATCGTTAGAAACTTAGGCTCTAACCGCTGCTATATAGCGAGAATATCGTCTCCGAATTCGTCTAGAAGACCGGTAAGATCTAGAGATTATTAGCCCTCTTTCCGAGCCTACGGGTTTGTACTTACTCGCGCGCCGATAGAGATCGAACTCTTCTTTATTTACTTTAGTAGTTGCTTCCTCTTCTGCCTCTACTTCCTACCTACGAAATAGGTATAATGTCGGAGCCTTCTAAACCTTCTTTTTCTTTGTAGGAGCTGCATTTGGACTAGTTTCTTTCCGACGCTCGTAGAACATCTTTTCTAGAATAGTCTAGTAATGCTTCGGCTACATCTCGTCCGCCTTCTATTCCGGCCTCTACTAGTATATATCCTTTTCTACTAGGTTGAGCAAGTACGCAACGCTATAGATATCCCCGAACGAGTTAAAGGTAGCACTGTAATATTTATGCAACTTAGTATAGGAGGTGTCTATAGCTTTCGTTATAGCTACTTTCTAGGGAACGCTCTTCCTAGCTAGCTTAGCTACGGTTTCCTCGAGCTCGTTAAAGAGCTAGTTGTAGTACGTAAAGATAAGGTAGATCGTCGGTCCTCGGGTTCTTCTAATCGTAGTAGTAACCTTCGCGTAATACTTACTAATATCGACGAGATACTCTACTTAGCGCTATTCGGCGGCGGTAAGGCCGAGCTACTTAATACCCTCGGAACTCTAATAGATCTCGAGAGCGGTACGTAAAGTACATCCCCTCGTAACTATATAGAAAGTCGAATCGAACCGGGTCTTAACGTCTTAGGTAAAACGGAGTAGGCGCTAAGGAGGCCGCTTTTGCTATCGCTTATTCTATGCGATATTCTAGGTATCGGTTTTAGGGCGCTCGATTAGGTTCTTTTAAATAGCCTCGAATCGGTTATATCTCTATAAGCTCGAGTTCGTATATATTGCTAGACGACGAAGCTAGAGAAAAAGAGTTAGAACTATACTAGGTTGCCGGCTATAGGTGCCGGCTACGGACAAAAGTTATACCTTATACAAAACGAGAGCGAGGCTCTCTGCCTTATCCCGTCTTATTGCTATAATAAGTTTCTCGACTTTCGACTTTACTTTATCCTTATCTAGGATCTTCTATTAGTCGTCGTTTAATAGTGCAATTTTAAGCGTCTTAAAGAGGGCTCGGATCGCGATTTGAACTATATAAGCGAGGTAGGGAAACTTCTATAGGGATGCAACTAGCAACGACGTCGGCTCCGATTTAATAGGGCTAGGGCTATTAATAGGCTCCTCTTTATCGTTATTATCGTACGTATTATCGTGCGTATCCGGAATCGTAGCGAGCTTAACATTCGGAAGATTAAGCTAGATTGTAGACCTTGTAATCTCCTCTACGTACTCGACCCTATCGATACAATTAGTGATTTTAAAGATATATACGAGTGAATTGTATATACAACGCCTTATATAATGTTCGATTATTACTAGCGTTGTCCGTAGTAATCGAGATTAGTTTCGTTATTACGCTAACCCTATCTATTGCCGTATAGACAAGCTTCGCTATATCCTTACTAGTATAGGAACCTAGAATTTTAGGGAATCCGATTATTAGTTCCTAGAGTTTCTAATCCGAATTGATAAAGTATAGCATAATCGAGAGGAAGGAGGCTCTTATAGTCCGGCTTAACTAGCTATCGATAGTAATAGCTACTCGGCGAGTATTACGGAGGATCTCCCGAATATCGTCTAACGCAGCCTCTTTGTTCTTTTCGAATATAATACGCTAGGTTGTCGCGCCGAGAAATAGGGGAGGGTAGTTTATAAGATATAGATATGTCTTCTATATAGACTCCCTTTCGTAGAAGTCTTCCGGAAGACCGTTTATAGCTAGCATTTCGTTTGCTAGTTGCTTAAAGTCTTCGGGGGAGAAATCGGTAGCCTTTAATCCTAGAGCTTCCTTAAGCGTAGCCTATAATAATTAGCTAGATCTCTACGGTTGATTTAGGTAGCCGGAATCTGTAGCCGGCAGCTATAGCCGGCAGCTATAGCCGGCATTTTAGAAGATATACCTCTTTCTAGAACGCTGTATCTACATTAACTCTCCTCTCTCCTTAAGATTCCCGATACCGTTTAGAATAGAGATAGTTCGTAGGCGATAAGTTCCTATCCCCTAGTTTCGGGTGTTTTAAGATTGAACCGCAGAAGTTATAGACAATTACTAGTTAACCTTTAAGTCGAGAAGTCGTATAACGGTGCAATGCCCCCTCTATAAAGAACTTCTAGAATATGTCCGTTCGCTCCTTACTCCCCTATCGCATCGAGTACTTCCGGAGTTTACACTCCTTCGAACGTAAGTATAAAGGGAACTATATCTTATAGACCTATTAATTGAACTGCTCTATATACTCGGGTTTCTAAAGATACGCCTAGCTAGCCTTTTCGAAGATTTCCGGGTTGATACTCGATGTTCTTATATCTCCGAATAACCTTCTACTTAGACTCCGTAAAGGTAAGGACTAGGTAGTAGTACCCTATAATGAATTCCTACTACTAGGATTCGGAGAGGATGAATCTAGCCCTAATCGTAGTCTAGGACTCGATAGGCTCGAAGGTAAGTATACGACCTCCTCTCGACGTTGTCGCAATCTCGCTCGTATACTAGACTGTTTCGACTATCGTCTCGTTGTTACCCTTCCTAGTATAGCGCCTAGTGTATATACAATGTCGGTCGGCATATTTTAAGGTTTCGTACGGTAAGGTAAGGACTTAGGAGTAGTAGATGTGTACTAGTAGCTGTAGAGAAACACCCTTTCTTTTATAGCATCGTATCGTTAGGAATAGCTAGGTAGTAAATAGCTAGCTACCTTTTTTTTTTGTTTCCTAGCTACCTAACTACTAGATTTTTTTTCCTAGCTACCCTAGCTAGCCTAACTACTAGAATTTCTTTCCTAGCTACCCTAACTACCTAAATTTTGCCTTCTATACGGCGGCTCTCTCCTACTAACGGAACCGAGCTACTATACCTAACGAATCCAAGCTCGTTTTTAGTCTCAATCTATCCTCTTTCGGTATAAGACACTCGATAAGCAAATGCTTAGGCCGAATCTAACTACGAAACCTAAGACTAACTAATAGCTCTATTAACTAATCCTAATCCTCGAACTCCTTCCGCTTCTTAGTAAAGACCTTAAAGAGCGCTCGAGCTTCTTCGGGTACCTACGGAGTAGTCGAGATAAAGCCGTATCGCTAAAATAGGTAATCCTTCGGAGGCTTATATAGAGATTTAGAGAATTCTAACGCTAACCTATCCTACTAGTAGCTTAGATTCCGGATACAAGCCCTCTCTGCCTTAGTAAAGATTTCATATAGTAGTAGCACTCTGCCTTCGAGAAACGCTTTCTGTTTAACTATTAGTATCTGCCGGCTACGAACGCCGGCTATATATACCGAGCATAGAATAATTACCTATACCCCTTCCTCCTATAGTAACACTTCTACCGTCCCTAGATACCTAGCCCCGATCGCATTAATCGCAAGCCACTTTGCCTTTATAGACGCAAAGGCTTCGCTCTAATACTAATAAAGAAACTTCTACTCTATATCGAGGATATAAAGACGACTAGTCTCGATTCTAATCCTTGCTAGCTTTTCGTAGTAGCTTTAACTATAATTTTCTAGATTAATAGGACTTATACCTTAGCCCTTTACTAGTATCTCGTCTCTTTAACTGTACTCGATCTACTCCTAGCGCTTATCGTCTATAGCGTTAGGCCCTAAGACTGTACCTATTACTAGATCGACGTATAGTATCTCCTCGCTTTTTTTAGTTCCTTTATTCGCAGTATTAAGCTCTGTCGCGGCATCCTAAACTCTAGCATTATTGTTCTCGGCTATCTAAACATCTCCGTTACTATCGGTCGTATCGATAGAGGTAGCGACTATAGGTCTAAATACTATTAGTTAACGTGTTAAAGAAAAATATGCCGGCTATAGCTACCGGCTACGGCTGCCGGCTATAGCTGCTAGCTACGGCCGCTAGCTAGATTGACTTACGCTACTAGAACTTCACGCTCGAAAACTAGCCGCAATTCTTTCCTCCTCTTAGCCTTCTCTTAGGTTATCTTCTTATTCCAACCTTTACTTTTTTCTATAGGCGCTAGCTATCGATAGAATGCCTTATTCCGCGCCTTTCTTCTCTTATCCTTAGCTCTTTTATCCTTATCTATCTTGTCCTTTCTCTCGCGGTCTCGTACGGAATTCTTCTTCGTAGAGTACTCCTCTTTAGTCTTGCGCTTTTTAGTTGGACGCTTAGGCAAAACAAACTCGCGGTCTTTAGTTCTATCTTCTGTTTAGCGCGCGGCGCGCTTCTCTCTTACTATTGTAAGGGAAAGGGGCGGAGGCGTAGCGTATAGTAGTTATTGTCGGTATAGATATAGAGGAAGAAGTTAAAAGTGTAAGAATATCGCGAAGCCCTAATTGTTGCCGCCTACGTAACGTTATACAGGTAAGCTTTCGCAACTACGGCAACTACGCCCTAGCAATAGTAACTACGCCCTAGCAACGGCAACTACGCCCTAGCAACGGCAACTACGCCCTAGCAACGGTAATAAAGCGTAGTAAATACAACCTAGTAACTATTATAGCCGGCAATCGTAGCCGGTAGTCGAATAAGAGTGTCCTTATAGCAAAACCACGCCCTAGCAACGGCAACTACGCCCTAGCAACGGCAACTACGCCTAGTAAATATAACAGAGTTACTATTATAGCCGGCAATCGTAGCCGGCAGTCGAATAAGAGTGTCCTTGTAGTAAAACTAATATAGTCTCTAGTTTAAACTAGGAATCTATATAGTTCGAAAAAACTAAACCGGAACTAGGGAGCTAGTTCGCCGCTAAGAAACTAAACTATATACGTTTAGTAGTTCGGAAACCGAACTACTACAGGGTCTAAATACCGATATACTATTCCTATTGCTATCCGTCGCCTTCTTATCGAAGAATTTAAGCCGTTCCCCGATATTGCTATAATACCCGACTAGGTAATTTAGCCCTAGCTAACCGATAATTAAGCCCCGGAGTTCCCGCTCTACTTCGATTGTTTCCGATATACTACTATCGACGAATAGGGCGAATAATATACGGCTGTCTTTTACTCGCGTACCTCGATATAAGAGTATTATAAAACGCGACATAAGTAGACTAATACTTAGACTCGGGGCGGTAGTAGAAAAGCCCGCCTATAAGAGATACCTAATCGCCTATAGGAGAGTAATATCTACGTATAGCAATTCTTCTATCCTAAAGCTAGGTACGAACCTAGATAGAATCGCCTATTCTAGGTCTGTCGTCGCGCTCGTATAGTGCCTATTCCCTCCTTATTATATAACGACTAGTTTGCGTCTGCCCTAATTAAAGCCTAGGCCGATATCTAGGAGAAACTAGACGAGGATCGAAATGTCGTTTACAATAGCTTAGCCTACGTATCTACCCTTTCCCCCTAGATTTAGTAACTCTTTATCGACCTTTACGTCGTCTTACTCTATAAAAACGAAATATAGGCCGCTATCCGCCTCCCTAAAGAAGATAATAAGCCCTATACCGTAGAAGTTATCGCTATCGCTTACCGAGCGTTCTCTTATACGATAAGGTATTATAGTAAAAGTAGCCCCTATTTCAACCTTACTAATTCCCGTAAGTAAGCCCTCGCTAACTTTTATAATATAATATAGAAGTCCGACTATTATAAACATTTTCGCTTTCGGCGCTATAAGACCCGCTCGAGCGAACTTAAATACGCTAACGCTATACTATACGCGCTAGCATATTTTATTCGTTATATCTCCCCTAAAGTTCTATTTTTCCCTTCTATAATATCGCCTACCGATAAACTTAACGACGACGTCGACGCCGAAGTCGCTAGTTAAGTAAGCGATAAAGTCGATAAAAAAGTCGACTATAGCCCCGCCTAAGTAATACCGACCGACGAATAGCGCGAACTCTAGAATAAACTTAGCGACCGCGTCCGAAGCGGTATTACCGAGACGGAAGAACTAGAACTATATCCTCTTATTTCCTAGTTATTACTCTCTCTATTCTAGTACCTAATTAGTAGTCGTCGGTTCTGCTCCCCGCTCCTTAGCTACCTCGCCCTTTATACGGTATAACCGTATTCGGGTATATAGTAGGAGCCGAACGACTTTAATTACTATCTCTCCGCTATTATTTAGATAGGGCAACTCCTTATATTTAACTACTTTTAGCATTATAACTAGGGCTTCGACCGCGATAACGAAGTTTTAGAGGCTATTAAGTATAAGATAGAGTTACTCTTTACGCGAGAGACCGCTATCCGAGAAATTGTCCGCTAGCGTAGTACCCTCTTCGCCTTTACTAGCAACTATATATCGACTAATTAGGCTATCTAGGCTGCCGATGGTAAATCTATTTAATTTAGGGACGTCGTACTACGAGTTATAGACCTAACTACCTTACTCGAGTATTACTATCGATAGGCGTATAAGATCCTACGGCGCGACCTCCTTTTCGGACTCCTATATAACTCTATCCCCCTTACCGACCTTTATAACCGTCCTAAAGAAACTACCGTCTACTTTAGCTTCCTCTAGGATAAGCGTAATACTACTGTCGTCGACCTAGCTCGGACGTTCGTTATTAACGCTATCGCTAGTAATCCGGCTCTATTATATTTATACTTAGAGGCTAGTTTAGATACACTCCGCCTTAGCTCGGCAGTCGGCGCGTATAAGCATTGCATCTAAGAGTTCCTTTAGCTGCTTAGCGTCCTTATATTTATTAGTAGTAGTTAGCCCGCCCGCGAACCCGAATTCTTCTTAGCGATATAGCGTAATACTTAGTCGGTCCGCTCTATTACTATCCGAGATAGATGCGTTATAATTTACCTAACCTATACTAAGCTCCGCTAGAAGCTAAACAATAAATAAAACGTCCGCTTCCTATTTAAGCTCGGCCGCCTACTTATCGATTACCTTATATATATTTAACTATTTCGCGAGCTCTACTAGTATTAATCTAACCCCGGGTAGGTACTTAGTCCTTTCCTCTAGTCTAAGGACAACCTCGTCTAGTCGGATAATACTATAACCCGATACCTTCGTCGATAGACCGTAGCCGCTAGCCTGCCCGCCTTCGGTATTAGCGAGTAGTATTACTTCTCCGTCGCTATTATTAAGAAATTCTTTAGTAAGTTCGTAGGCTTCGATTAATCGGACGTAGACGACGAAGACGACGAGATCGACGATATAGAGGTAGCTATAGCTAGGTAGCGCAACTATAGTCTCTATACTACTAATATTTTATATACTAACGCTAATCTATTCGCCGCGTCGTCTAACTTATAGGATAGCTTAATCTAAGGCGGGTACCGCGCGTCTCGTATCTAGTCGAACTTCCTCTAGCTTCCTACCGCTATTACTCGCTACTAGGGGACCTAGCCGTCGCTAGGTAGCTCTATTAGTAACCTCTTAGTACTCGAGAATAGTAGTCTCGTCCCTATCTTTACCCTCGATAAAGCCCTATAGTACGTACGCGAAATTATACAAAACCCGCGGCTATAGTAGAAGAGCGAGGGTTAAGCGACTACTATACGATAGATCCTCTCCCTCGAGGCCCGACTACTCGTCGTCCTTAGTACTAGCGCCGGTAAGAGTCTCCTCTTTATAGTTCCTTACTATATAAAAGGTACGCGGACTACCGTACTTATCCTTCCTCTAGTTACTCTACGAGTTAATATACTTACCCGACTTAAAGCCGCTAAAGTGTCCTACGTAGTATAGTAACTAGGAATAGAGCGCCCTGCTTCCCTTGTTCTAGTTAGCGCTAAGGCCGCCTACTCTACCTAATTTATTATATATATACGGCGCCTCGGGGTCTAGAACTAGCTCGATCGTATCTTTATCGACGAGTGCTATTTAACCGTAACCGCGTTACTATACCGCTCTATCTTTCGCTAATTTAGCTATCTTAGGTCGATTAGTGCCTAGGTCGTCTACCTAACTACTACTCTACTACTATTAATAGAACCTAAATTCCTATAGCGTAACGTTATCGCCTAGCCTATAACGGTATAGCGGAGTACTAATCGCGCTAATATTGTATATCGTGTTTCCTTATACTAGTAGGTATAGTTACTACTTATAGCTATATAACTTATTAGGAAGCAACCTAAGGCGAGTATATTCGTATCCGGCGATCGCGTCCTAGTATTCGTATATAGTCTCGACTACGCTAAGTAGCTAGCGAGGGAAATTAATTGCCCGTACTTTACCGCCGCTAGTAGAACTACTAGCGAGAAAGAACAGCTACTCGATGCCTAGCTTAATAGTACCGACAATCTATTTCTTATTGCTACTCCTACGCTCGGCGAAGGATTCGACGTACTACGTATCCGGGTTATTGTCTACGTCGGCCTCCTACCCTTACTAACATTATTCGTATAATAGTCTAGTCGCGCTAGGCGAGATAGAAAGCTAGTACTATCTTACCTCCTACTACTAACCGAACTAACTATACTAGTAACGGTCGACTAGAGTAAGCTTAGCTTCGATTAATACCCTTACGTAGATAACGTTAGCTATATATAGCAGCGCGAGAGGTAAGCTATATAGCAATATACTCGCGTAGGTAAATGTTTACGTCTAATTATATCTAATTACCTCGATAGTCCCTAATTCCGCTTAACGTATATATCTAACCTAGACAATAGTAACGAGCTCTACTAACGATATATATACCGACTAGTACTGCCTCTAACCTAGCCCGAAACGCCGTAGGCTTAGGCGATCCGTCGGTAGACTGCCTATTTCTAGCGTATCTAGCAAAACGAAGCTAGTAGTATAATATAGTTCGACCGCAACCTCGCTATTATCTAATAACTATATACTATCTACCGCTTCGTTAATCCCTGCCTCCCTATATACTAATTCTCTTAATGCCTACGCGCTAACTTCGTAGTTATAAAGAAGAGGCAAGCGCTCTAGACTAAGCCGATCGAGAGGTACTATACCTACTTCTACTACTATTTCCCTTTTACTATATACTAGGAATATAGTAAGCAAATACGGAGTTGTTAACGGCTAGACGTTATATAGCTAGTCGCTATCGGCGTGTTCTAGTCGCTATAGATAGGTCCTACTTAGATCCGGGATAAATTCTAGCACTAATTTAAAACGCTAGAGGAATACCTCTAGTAGATAACTTAGAGCACTATATAGGATAGAGAAAAGGCTATCTAAGGTGTTCGTCTCTACGCTATCGCTATCGAGCACGTTCTAGCTAGGAACGTTAAACTAGATCCGGTACCTGCTAACAACTATATAGAGTAGGAATTCTAGACGCTAACTATTTCGCTAGCCGGAAAAAAAAACAATAATATACCGGTCGTGCTATTTACTTTTCCGTCTAGCGAAATAGTCGGTACGTAGCTATATTATCGCTATATTAACTCGGCAGTTAGGCGGGAGTAATAGTCTCTAATCTACTAACGATATTATTATACTAGTATTCTTATTAAATTAATAACGCTATAGCGTCGCTACGCTCGTACGCTATAGTATAAGATGTCTACCGACGTTAGAAGCAGAGTATATAACCGAATAGTTATAGCTAGCATTTACCTATATCGCTAGACCGTTTAAGTTAAATACGGATAGAGCGTATTTAGTCGAGATCTAAAATATAAACTATCTATAAACCGAACTACTATTACTCGATATATTCTACTCTCTCTATCCTTACCCTAACTACCTCCTCGTCGCCTTTTACCTACGTCGTATATTAACCTACCGACGATAATATACTAATAGTATCGTCGCCCTTCGTCGAAGTATTTCCGCCCGTAGACTTATTATCTCTACTACTATCTCTACGATCTGTTCCTCTAGTACCTCTATACTTAGCTACTTCTTATTTATTGTTCGCCCGTATACTATCTAGCCGGCCGATAAATCTTCCTCTACGCTCCTCCTTCCGCTTACCCCCTATTTATCGTAGCCTTCGCCTAGTCCGCCTATTCCTCCCCTATTAACCTCTATTATACCCTTACTTAATCTACCTATTACTCTCTCGTTAACTTCTATTATACCCTTACCTACTATTATATTACTACCTACCGGTATACTATCTACCTAATCGCTAGGCCTATTAACCCGCGCCTACGTCGCTAACTTATCTAGTCGCTATTCCTCTATTTCTATCCTATAATAGTATATTTCCTATATAAATGAAAACGCTATATATTCTACGTAATATAACTATTTCTCCTCCGCTAAGAAGCTCGCCTAGTTATACTATAGAAGTAGTAGCAGTCGCTCGTATAACTATCGTCGTATTAATATTCTATCGCAATACTCGGCTATATTACCGGTCGCTAGCGCCGGCTCGGTATAACTCGCTAACATTTAGTAGTCGGCTATCTCGGTAGTCTTACTCGTATCTACGCGACGGCTAGCCGTAGAGAGAAGTTTTAGAATAGCGACGTACTTAAGTAGTTTAGTAGGCGAAATCGGATAAAGGTAGGATACGGATAACCTCTAGAACCGACGTCCTCTTATATCTTTCCTCGCTATATATATTAGACTACCTACCGTATCGCTACTTTGTTTGTTATTATAGCCGATCCTACCTTACGTCCTACTAGAACCGTACGCAAACTCGATTAAATTTTACCGTACCGCTCGTATCTACGCGTCCGCCTCTACTTATCGTATACTATTTCTTTTATAATATACTGTTCGCCTATACACTCTCTCTAGTATACTCGAATAGCGCGGTTATACTATACCGCATTTCGATCTAGGCGTCGCATTTGAAATCCGCGTATATAAGTTAGGTTTGATTTAATGTCTTCTTATACGTCGTCGTATATTATCTATTGTAATCTCTTATATTCCCTCTAGCCCTTACTATTACTTAGGGGTCGAGCGCTAATACTATAGCTCTCTCGCCTCGTATTTATACGTACTATCGACGGTAGCTAATAAAGTACTGCTTACCCGGGTTATTTCTTACTACCGGGATCTGCTTTATACCTATTATCCTAGCGAGTGCGCTAATACCCCGACCGATCGACGTACTAGCTTAGTTTCTATACTATCGTACTAACTATAGGCCTCCTCTAGTAGTTAGGTTAGATCTCGCTAGTAGAGGATATACTCGGTTAAGTCGGATTATACCCCGTATAACTTAACGTAGGTATACTTACTAGACAATCTACCGGTTTTTCCCTATCTCGCGATATCCGTATTAAAATACTAGAACCTGTCGGTAAAGGAGTCGGCTAGATCGAGTATTATTAGATATAAGCTATTTATAGAGATCTTATACGTTAACCTGCTTATATATATAGTATAGTCGATACTGCGCCGCAGTGCCGCTAAACATCGCTAGCTACGTATAGGAGGTAAATATATATAGTTATAGTGCTACCCGAATTTCTATATCTAGTACTTCTATCGTATAAGACTTAGGCGTTATATAACCTAGGGCTAATCTACTAAACGACGATTAGATACGAACTAGTTTACTAGGCGGCAAACTATATTGTCTATATTACTTTTACTAGCTAGCAAAATAGTTAGTACTCTCGTATTATAATTGCGGTTATAGCAGATACGTCTACTAGCTATAGGTCGTAGTATAGCAACGCTACTAAGGCTCGAACCCTAATTGCGCTATCTATCCCTAGATATAGCTCGACTATTATACCTCGCCGACTAGCTTTTATCGTATATCGTCTATTAGGACGTCCGGTATGCTATCTATACCGTTATCGCAGCCTTAGCTATCTTAGTCTAGTATATTCTTGCTTACTTAGTAGTCTACTATTATCTAATCCGGCTATTGTCGAGGCAATCCGATATATCCTTACGTTATAATACTAACGGACCCGTATACGGACTTATTAGGCTATATACTAGTTTATATATAGTTATTATATACGCAATAAAATACTACGATTAACTCGGTTAGTATTCGGTTCTTAAAACTATTAACTCGTAATATCGTAGAATAGATAGCGGTTAGTTCGTCTATCCGGGATATACGTCCGAAATTATAGTATATTTTCGAACAACTACAATTCTCGAAAACTAATTTCTCCCCCGATCGATTAGATAACAACGCCCTAATCTAACGATATCTTTTATTATTTATCTACCCGAATATAAACCTACTATAACCGAGATAGTCCGAGCAAATTAGTAACCTTACTGCCGCTAAGATTTACCCTAATCGTTGCTAACCCTCGGGTCTAGCTTACTTACGTATTACGCTCCGTATACTAACGGCGTTTTCTAAGGCAGGTTTTATAGGTTACCTCCTTCTACTACTATATATTATATAGTAAATTATTAATAGTATAATGCTAACTGTTTTGCCGCCTAGCAAACTGCCGGGCTATCGTCTATTTTCCTAGCCGGTAAAACGGTTAGCACTCTTATATAGTCGCATTTATTATCCTATAGTTTAACGGGTTAGGGAAATACGAGGCGGTCTATATTGCTTAACTACTATATCTACTTAGAGACGGTAGTATACATATATCGAATGTATTACGTATGCCTTGCTTAGTATAGGCTTATATATGCTCTAGCCTATCGATATATTATAGTTGCCCCGCCTAGAATAGATCTATCGTCTCTAGCATTTCCGAGATACTGCCCCGCGTAGCCTCGAGCTATACGGCTACTCCGATGCGTATACTGTCTCGTATTCTCTAGCCTTCCTCCTATACTATACTTACTATTCGATTAGCGTTAGATATCCCGTCTAATAATAAAGGTATATACTCGTCGCGAATGTAGTCGATTAAATCTTTATCCCTAAACTTAAGTTCTAGGACCTCCTTTACCTCCCCTAATACTTTATCGAGGTTAGCTATACTATATGCGTCTAGTAGCTTACAGTATGCCGCCTCTAGAACCGGAATTACCTTAATAGTAAGATCTACTAAATCCTATTATATAGGTAGCCCTACTACTCGGCGTAGTAATCGGATACTATTTACTATTAATAAGTAGTCTAGGTACTATTTCGCCTAGTATAGGATCGCGTCGGGAAAGTACTCCTACTATACGCTTTTAATTAATATTGTCGTCGTCGTATAGAGTATTAATAGCGGATCGTCTAGATACGTATCTAGTAGTATTAACTTTATATACTACGCGGCTAGATAATACCTATTTACGGTCGGGTAGTCTATTCGTATTACCGCTATCGTAACCGCTATCCTATCGATAATAAAGCCTACTAGATATATACGGTGCCTACTACTATCCGGTTTTACGAATATATTATCTACGATTAACGTCCTATCGCCCTTAGTATATAGCTCTAAAAGCTCGGGATAGGCGACGACTAGGTACTTAAACCTATCCTTTACCGTCTCCGGTTATATATAAAAGCCCGCGTATCTTAGTATATTTAGTTCTATACCTGCGGTCGAATAGTCCGGCCGTTTAATTTTCTTTATCTCCGGTAGCTACGAGATATCCTCGATAACCTTATCCGCTTGTTTTTTATTTAATCCCGCGCACCGATATACTAACCTAGCTACTGCTTTATATACTTCTATCGAACGACCCTAGGTATACATTATTATAAACTGCATCCTAATTCGCTAGTACGCCTCCTACGTACTATACTACTCTAGGTCTACTCGGTCGCTCTCGCTATAGTTATAACGCATATTAGATTAGTCTATTATCTACTTGCCTAGGATCTATTTGTACCTCCCCTCGGCCTCTATTATTTCTATAATCCCTCGCTATAGATACGTATCTTCTCTATCTCTACCGTCGCTATACCGGTATATTATACGAGTTTATTAACCTAATATATTAATATCGCACTTGCTTTTTATAATACTAAATCCCCTCCGCTTCGCCTATTTATATATAAACTATTCGGCCGCCTAGAATAACGGGAATTAATACCCGTAGATCCGATCTAGTAGCCTATATGCCCTTATTAGACGCTCGTATCGCGCCCTAGTATTATCTATCCTACTATCCTTACCGCGAACTCGTACTAGAGCGCCGGGCAATCTTGCAATTATTAGATATCGCTAGATAGCGGCGCTCCTCTCGCGATATATCTCCTTTAATAACTTCTCTCGCCCTCTTACGCCTCCGCCTAAGCGCTAACGATCCTATTCGCGAACGGCGTATTCGATATCGAGTAGCGTAAAGTAGTCGTTAGTTATACTCTATAATAGGAACTACGATAGACTTATTGTCGCTTCTAGCGCAACTGCCCGATTATCGTATATAACTACTATACGGTATAGACGATCTATACTACCGTATCTAATACTTACTCGGCTAAGGGGAAACTCTATCCCTCCCCTATAAACGGAATCGGCCTCGCTATTAAACTTAAAGACTAGTTATATCCCCTTTCCCTTCTATAGCGCGTAACTTATACCGTATCTATATATCTACGCTACTATCCGCCCTAATAGATACATCCTTACCTAAACTACCTATTATAGGAGATTACTATATCCTATATATATATCTATCTCGCGCGTATAATACTTAGTCGAAGACTCGACCCTCTCTTTTACCTTTATTCTATTTCGCCCGTTTCTACGTAGTATATCTCCTATAGCTTATCGTATACATTAACTAACAATACGGCCGGTACTATTACGTACTATTGCGCCGACCGTCCTATACCTACTAACGCGCCCTATAATCTCGTAATTAATAATACTAACTATTATTCTACCTAGTAAAACGGCTAGTATTGCCTTAGGTATCCGCTACCGCGCCTACGTAGCTCGATATCGCCTTTACGTCTACTCTTTACTTAGGCTAAGTTTAACCGTATATTAGCGTATTTCGGCGGACTTTACTTTATAGTATTAACTAAGGCGGCGAACGAAGCGTAGTCCTAACCTTATTATATAAATTAGCTTCGTCGCCTAGAAGGACTCTTTTATACGTATATTAGTAGAGTAAACCGCTAGTCTACCGGTCTTGCCCCGAGCGCTATTAACGTACTAATATAGGTCTCTTCTCGGCCGCTAACTCTCTCTACTTTATAATCTACTTCTACTACTAGCGACCTATACTCGTCTATCTATTCCTCTAGCCGGCAAACTAGTCTATAGCCCTATACGTACATCCTACGCTACTATACTATACTACGCTACGACTACCTACTAAGCTCCCTACTACGTCCGATTATCGCTATAGTAGACTATACCGATAGTGCCGCCGTCGCGCCCTTTAAGGCCGAACTCCGTCGTCTCTATATTAATAAAAACTACTAGCTGTTTTTCTACGCCTACTTAATTAATAAAGAGATCGAATACTACCGTAGTCGAATATTAAGCTTCTCTTAGCTCGATCTCGACGGCTATTCCGAAAAGCTCTACTAACTCCGACTATATAAGCTCGCGATCTTCCTAGTTAGTATCGGCTATACTAGATTTTAAAAGGACTATACTCGGTATATTTAGAGACATTAGCCTCGTATACTAGCGATAGAGCTATAGAAGTTAAGGTCGGAATCGTCTCTATATAGCTCTATTACGATAATTAGCATTTATTTAGTTACTCTATATAGAACTAGGCGTAGAGAAGCCTATATACGCCCCTAGGTTACCTATTATACTATACTCTCGTTACTCTTATCCTTATATAATAATTTAATTTATATATCTACTATCTTATCCTTTCCTATACTATACGTACCGATATCTCTCGCAATCGTCGACTATTTTACTAGCTAGTAAAGTCTATCGTCCCTATAGCCGCTATAGTTGCCTTATATTCTATCTAGCTATACGTATCTACTATTGCCTCCGCCGGTAGAACGGTCGACTATGCCTTAGGTATCTATTAGCTCGGTATGCTAGTCGTTACCCGACTTTACACTCTTTACTTAGATTAAGTTTAATACTATACTAGCGTGTTTCGGTAGACTTTACCTCTTAGCCTCGACTAAAGCGGCGAACGAAGCGCAATCCTAACCTCGCTATATAAATTCGCTATATCGCTTAGGACGACCTTTTTATATACGCCTTAGTAAAGTAAACCGCTAGTCTACTAGTCTTAGCCCGAGCGCCTATATCGCGCTAATTTATATCTCCTTCTACTCCTCGACTTCTTTTCTATCTTACTACCTACTTCTACTACCGCCTACTCTACTCGCCTAGTAACTTTTCCGCCTAGCAAATTAGTCTATAGTTATACTACTACTATATCCGTATATATACTATAAACTATATATATCGTTGCTTCCGATTACTACTATAGTAAAGGTCGCCGACGATAATACTATAGATAGTACGCTAGGCCGATCCCGCGTAGATTAATAAGCCGTAGCTATCTTCTATAATCGCTACTATAAACACTTTAATATTATATGTAATTACTTTATCGACCTAGTCTAATTCGTATCCTAGGTAAGCGCTCGCCCCTATTATACTACTATACGCTATAAGCTCGTTAGGACCGTATATAATATATCCCGTAGTATTTATTTCTTATCCCGCCCCTACGTATATTCTCCCTTCGATAGTGCCCTACTATAAGTTAGCTACGCTATAGACTACTTTACCGGCTAGTAAATAGTTAGCGATATCTATTACCTTTACTAGCTAGTAAAGTAGTCTATAGTCGACGAAACTATATACTACCTAACTAACTAGCGTATAGTACTCGATTATTAGCGAATATATAGGACTCTATCTAGCGGTACCCTAAAGTTACTATATCTATTCCTATACTAGAGTATTGCGTCTACTAGCTTATATAACTAGTCGCCCCGTCCTATCGGTTTACGGTAGTCTTATCGCTTATCTATATATATATTATCCTATAGTCTTCTAAAGTTAGGTTTACTATCGATATAGACCTATTCGCCTACGACGCGCTCTATCTACTACTAGGTATATATCGGATCCCGTACGTTACCCTAGACTATATATTTATATATTAGAGTACCGTCGCCTATAGATCCTTTAAAGACGATTCGGACGTAAAGGCGATTATCTATTACTCTTATAGCCGCGCTCGCCTAGCTATATTTGACGTTACTACTATAACCGATATCTCCGCTATCGCCTAGAAACGCTTATAGAACTAGCCGTCGGCGCCTAGGACTTAGCGTCTAGTATACTATCTATATCGTATCGATCCCGCCTACTATTATCTCGAGCTAGACTTGCCCTATCTACTCTCTACTCGTCTATCTATAGCTTTTATACTAGAGCGTATCTTTAGTAACGACGAGATTAAGCGTATTCGCGGTCGTACCTTTAAACCGCAATCTGCCGAGATATAGTCTATCTAGGCCTAAATAAAGTACTAATTAATATCTTAGAGGGCTCTACTCGCGCGTCCCGGGCTTTAATATAGTTTCCGTAAGATCGATATATAAGTTCCTTATCGGCGTACCTCTATTCCTCTTAGTAGACAGACGATACGCTTAGATATTATTAGTCCTATAGTATATTATATCGTATATTACGCGAATAACTATATTTAACTATACTATCTACGAATTCCTACGTGCCCTATTCCCTACCTTCGTTCGACTAATCCGCCTTAATACTCGTCTTACGCTACGTAATACGCTAGCCTACGGTACTTAGCTACTAATAGTATTGCCTACTAGGAAATTATCGCGTTCTCGTAACGCCTCGCCCTCTATTACCCGCTATTTTTTACTAATACTAACCGTAATCCCGTATAGTAAAATAGACGCGCCTATATTCTATATCTATTAGCCTAGTATATCTTATACTACTTTACTTTACCTTACCTCCTACCCTACTTATATTAAGTTTAATCGTATACTGCCCCGTTTTCGGTAGACTTTACTTCTCGGCTTTAACTAAGGCGGCGAACGAAATACAATCCCGGCCTATCTATATAAATTAGCTACGTCGCTCGGGATAACTCTTTTATATAGCCTTTAGTTAGGTCGACTACGTTACTATTTAACGCGTGCGCGCCTACGGCCCGTATATTAGTCCGAGCGCCTATGCGCTATCTATTTATATTTCTCTTCCTCCGTATCTTCCCTACTTTTCTATCTACTACTACTACTACTACTTTAACTACTACTACTACTACTTCTACCGTCCGTCGTTATTTTCTAGCTAGTAAAGTAGTCTATAATCGAATTAGTACTACCTAGGCGATACCTAAGGACGTTTCTAAGTTAAATATAGCGGACGACCCCGAAGTGCTAGCTTTAGGCTCTCTACGTTTGTCTAGGCGTCTACCCTCTCCGGTTATTAGTCCTCTTATACCTAGCGACGTATATAAATTCGCGTACGACGAAAAGGCCTTTCTCGGCGAGGCTAGGTCGACCCGAGTAGATAACACTTATAACTACTAGCGAATAATACGTATAATAGACGACCTAACAAATGTCCTTTATAAGTAGTATAAGACGTACGACGTATATAAGATTAACGATTAGGATCCGGTACTATAGCGAGCCTTCCTACGAGATATTAGTAACGGTATCGATATAACTTTTTCGACTTCGGATACTATTAATCCCGCTAATATAAAATATCTCCCGAGTAAGCGTAAGAGTACTATCTAGGCTAATACTAACTAGCTATAGCTTGCGCCCTAGCCTAATGCCCCGTTCCCTATTACCGACGCCTAGTATATATTATACGCTAGTATACTCGATACCCTATAGTACTATCGCTCTAGGTATACGGCTACGCCTCTATTATTTAACGAAGCCTATACGGCAATAAATATCGACGTTACTATACTCCTAGACGGCGAGATCGATAAAGTTAGTAAATACCTATACCGTATTACGTTTCGCGGACTCCGTCTTACGATATAGTAACTATAGGCTATTATATAGATCGTCGAAATATAGAAATTACCTATATAGGGCGCTATTCTCGCCGACGATACCGGTACTAGTAAGACTATCTCTATCCTCTACGCTGCTATAGCTTAGTCCGAGTATATCGAAGAATAGCGTATCGTATATTAAGGTAAGAAATGTTAATCCTAACGTATAGATTATTTTACTAGCTAGTAAATATACGTCTAGATATCTATTTGCCGGCCGGTAAAATAGTCTATATATATACTTATCTCCTACTAACTATCGTCGTAGCTATACTCGACTACGCCTATATAGAGCGAGGTATCGTACTAGACTCTATCTTCGGCTATTATATCCCGTTCTATAATATACCGACTATTCCCGACGACGACCCGCGCGACCTACTTATAATAGTAGTCGATACTTTCCTCGACTAGCGATTCGGCGTTAGTAGCCGCTAGACGCTCTAGCGTAAGATACTCGATTGCTTAGAGTACAAAGCCGACGGTATTTGCCTAGGCCCTCTTAAAGAGGATATTAACGCGTAGAAGTCGACTATCGCTAAATTGCGTACCGAGCTAGATAAGACTTATACGACGCCTTACCGCTACGCTCCTATTTACTAAATCGGGACCGCCGCGACGATTAATACCTAGCGCGATGCCTATAACCGGTACTTTAGTCCTAATCCTAACTATACTCGCTATATCTATATTGCTACTCTCGTCGCGCTTAATAGCGAGTCTCGCTATCCTATCTATATTATCCGGCGTTACTTAAATGTATCCGACGGCCTAGGACTTATCGAATATATCGTATCCCTTTCGGACCGCGATCTATAGACTACTTATACGCTTATTATCTCTACTCGCGAGGCCTTTATTTAGAAGACACTTATATCCGGCCTAGCGTACCGTAAGCGATATAACCGCCTAGCTTAGTTTTAGGATCGGCTATAGCTATATTAGTAGAAGGACGAATTGTAACTATAGAATCTCGAGGCAGTCGATTATCGAATAGAGCGTAGAGACCGTACTAATAATACTATTAGAGAACTCTAGATTGCCCGTAATACTTAATTATACGATAAGTATCGATCCGATAATACGTTTCGTCTCGCTAACTTACGCGCCGCGTATCTGTCTATCGTTATATATAACGAGGTATACTACTTCCGAGCGTAGTTCTCTCTCTAAACGGACGCTATATAGAATCTCTTTAATAACGCGTATACGGTAGCCGTATTTGCTATAGCGACTCTATTAGCTACCGATTTTAACGACTTCGCTATACTTACTCGGTTTCTATTCTATCGTATTCTTAAACTATAAGACGCCCGAGATCGGACCGACCTTATCTTTAGATTTTCGGACGTTACCGATACCGTTATATACTATAGCTGTTTCTAACGCGACTATAGCCTCCGATAGAGCGCTATTCCCGAAGACTTACGAATCTATCGTATAGCTCTACTATCTCGCTACGTCTATACCGGCGCTATATACTTTCGCGATATCGTCCTCTAAATACTTAATCTTAAAGCCCTACGTAGGCCCCTCGACGACGATAACTAGATATATCTAACGATATTCGCCTTTAGCCTCTACGTCCTCCGACGCTTTAAGGGAAACTAACTTAAGATCCGCGACTATACTATAACCTTAGGGAACGATATTCCTTTATAGTAAGTCGTTAATGTCGAGGTATAATACACTCCTATTTCCTAGGTAGAATACCGCGCCGCTTACTATCGCTTCGCTAAGCGTATCGATAAGCTAGACCGTAATATTAAGCGCCCCTCTACTACGCTAACTTACTAGGTACTATTTCGCTAGCTTAGTCTCCGTACCGCCTATCCTCTCCTCGCTACTATCGCCGACCGAAGGCTAACCTCCTCTACGCTAACTCTTTAATCCCTATAAGTCTATTACGCCGTAGACTATTTTACCGGCTAGCGAAAACTAGTAGACGTATACGACTATTTCGCTAGCCGGTAAAGTAGTTTATAGTCTAACCGTCCGCCGCTACTTTCTCGCTAATATAACTCTAGCGCCTTATATTAGATAATAATATAGGACTTCTTCTAGTTCTATATAAAGGGCTCTACGCCCCTTTCCGCCCTAAGCTATCGTATAGATCGACTCGTCTATCTAGTCCGCCTATCTCCGAAGTACCTAGCGATACTATAGCTCGTCTATATATATATTATCTAGCTTTCGTCTAAGGTAGTATTCTAGGTCGAAGAGCTACTTAATTACTAACTCCTCGACCTCGTATTAGAGTTATATTAAATCCGATACTCTACTATCTATACCGGTATAACGTATACCGAGCGCGCTACCGCCGAGGATGCCTTTAATAATAATCTCCGAACCTAGGCTATTATCCTATCCTCGCGTACTAATACGGAGTCTATTAATCTATATTACGGTATATACGTATAGTATATTATAGATATCGTCGACTTTAGTAAAAAGAACTCGATTGTTAATCGTTATACTCGCGTAGGATAGACTTACGCTATTATAGTATTTAAATTAAGCCTCGTCGATACTATCGACTCGCGCTACTAGTAGACCTTCTATCTCGATATTTAGGAGCGGCTTACTATAGTAGTCTTACCGCCCGACCGGCTTATAGATAAAGAGATCTACTATATCTAGTTAGACGAGATTATACGAGCCTATAGTACTACCGGTACGCCCCCTATAACCCGATTCCGTAAATATGCTAATACTAATATTAGATAGCGTATAGCCGACGCTTATATACGTAAGTCCTATAGTATTCGCTACTAGATATTAGATACTACGTAGGGCTATATCTCTAACCTAATTTATAAGAATCTCGTCCTAGTCGAAGCTATCTTTTACCTATTACTTAGCGGTATAATAGCGGGAGAAGTCGCTACTATCGTCGACTGCTAGTAGCCCGCGCTAGATAACTTCTTTTAGGCCGATAAGCGTAACCTAAACTATACGGGAGGATGCGACTACGAGTATCTTAAGTATACTATAGCGTAATATCTATATTACGACGATATTACCGAGGATATCCGTCTAATTCGACTTATATAGTACCTTTACTATTTCGCTACCGAGGCCCTCGCTATAGATTAATACGACTCTACTATTATTCCTAATTAGTATAGTAAGTCGTACTATACGTTATTATCTATTTCGCCGTCTAGTATAGTAGTTATTACCTCCGTTACCGGTCGAATTGCTAATACCCTTTATAGTATATCTTAAGTACGTTTAGCGGCGTACTCCTAACTGCGACGCCGATTTTACTTAGGCCGTATAAAATATCGGCTACTACGCTCCTACTCTCGCGCCCCTTATTTAAAGATTTCGGAGTTTTACTAGTCCCTTCGATAATTATAATAATAATAGTAACTATAGAGTTACTACTCTCTCCCTTAGAACGCTATCTAACTACGAACCTAACTATATAGGTATATAGCTATACTTACTAGGCAGTTAGGCCGGCTCTCCTATTCGCCCTAACTCTAGCGACTCTATCGGAGATACTAGCGCTATAGACGAGCTAACCCTACGCGCTCGTTACTTAACTAAGCGATCTCTTACTCTACTAGTCGCTCTATATCCTCGCCTAGCCGACGATATATTAGCTTATACTAAGCGCGTTAAGCTAGCGGCTAGCGCCTCGTCTATAGTACTAGTTAAGAGTAGCGACGCCGAGGAAGCCGAGTAAGGCGTAGGTATACTCGTATAGGCCCTATATATAGAGAGTAGATAGTAATATAGATCTCCTTAAGTAGGCCTCTATAGAACGACTAGTAAGTACGCGTATCCTAGGCGTTAGGTCCTATAGGTTACCGACTAGGCGCGCGTATAGATAGTCTAGTCTATATACTAAATACTAGCCGATTAAGTAGAGCAATTTCCTATCGTATCTCTAGCCTTTTCTATAGTTTTTCCTCCTACCTATATATAGTCTACCTAGTCGGTACTTGTAATATATACTATTAATATAACCGAATTATAGTAGCTATTACGCGTAGATCTAGAGTCTATATAACTAATTCCGAACTGCTATTATCCGCGAGGCCCTACCGCTATTATCTAACCCGCCTATACCTTCGTTATACTTTACGTACGCGTAATACAATCGCTAAGTATCTATAGTAACGATAGAGAGTCTTTCCCTACCGCTCGGGCATTTTATCTACCTATCTTCCTACCTCTACCGATATTATATATTTCCCGTTACCTAGTTATTATATCTTACCTATAAGATACGCTATCTATAGGATTATACGGGCGGGTATAATAGAAGATACGTCTATAGATATACGTCTAAGCTAGGTCTTATATTCCGCTATTATCTCCCCTAGGTTTAGTATACTATCGGTCTATTTCTACTACGATACCCCCTCTTATTAGTCGCTAACTATTTTGCTAGCCGGGGAAAAAATAGTTAAAAGAGTTTATACGGCGGCGTCTCTAATAAGCACTCTATCGGTTACTAACCCGTCTTAACTAGATACACTCTCGCGGCGACGGTTAACTACTTTTCCGGCTAGTAAAGTCGTTAGTATTACCTTAGTTATATTTTGTCTTGCCGCGCCTACTCTAGTTAGACTTTACTTTACTTCCTTCTACGCCTCGTACCTACTATATACGTAAAGTCTACGTATGTATTACGTTACTATTATATACCGCTTCGTCGTCGTTCGGCTACCTTCTATAGCTCTACTTCGCGCGTAACCTCGCCTATATCGTAGATAGAGATATACGACTTCGATATGCTATATAAAATTATATAGGCGACGTAAGCGGTCCGTCTAGTATAGGATCTTAGTAAGGTAACGGCGTCGCTTCGGCTTTACTTTATTCCTTCCTCTTAGATTAGGTTCTAAACCCTATACTAGCGCGTTTTAGCGGACTTTACCTATCGGCCTTAACTAACGTACCGAACGAAAGGCGGTCCTAACTTTACTATATAAATTAGCTATATCGCTCGGGACGTCTCTTTTATACGCGCGTTAGTAAAGTAAACCGCCCTATATATTTACGCTATTTGCGCGGCCTACCGTATAAACGGTTAGAGGTCCGAGCGCTAATACTAGTATATACCTTTCTACTATCGCCCTAACTTCTTCTACTTTATAATCTACTTCTACTACTACTACCTTCCCTATCTACCTATCTTCGTCTCGTTTCTCTATCTAGTAAACTAGTCTATACTTCTGTTTTCTCCGCCTAGTAAACCGATCTATATCTACGAGCTACTCTTCTAGCTAGTCCGAACGGTAAATAACGGCTAGTACGCTATATACCGACGGCGATTATAAATCCGAACGAGAAGTTCGTACCGACTAGCCTAGCGACGCCGAAGAAGCGTAAGAAGATAGTTACTACTAACGCGAACGCTACCGAGTCGTTACCGACTCTTTCTACGAGAACTAAGGGTAAGAGTACTAAGGCTACCTAGAATGTACTAGCTACTCCTCCTACGCCGGATATATCCGCCTAGCCTAAGCCTAAGCCTAAGGCTCCTAAGGTACCTAAGGTAGCAACCGTATCGCTATAGTTTAGCCTAACTATAGATAAGAAGTAGGTACTATACGAGGCTATACGTAAAGCTAGAAGAGAGGCGCTTAGAATATTCCTAGTAAACGGTACGCGAGTTCCCGTCTAGGCCGATTGCGGTATATACCTTCTCGGCTTCCTAGGGTCCGGTCTAGAGAAGAATAGATATATTCTCTTATTCCTAAACTTCCCTTATTAGGATCTATATAAAGGGTTCCTTTAAGCTATATCGTAGTCGGTAGGTCGGTAGTATTAGAATAACGGTAGATATTAGATAAGTTCCGTCCTACGCTATATACCTAGACTAATATACTAACTATTTTGCCGGCTAGTAAATCCGCTATACCGAAGTTAGACTTTACCGGCCGGCGAAATAGTTAGCGGTTTAGTCCTCGTAGTTATATATCCCTTCTAGTTAACGCTAATATTATTATATAGAACCTATTTAGTTTACGCGATAGTAACGACGACTTGCCTAAGGAGGACTAGCTACCGGGCAACTCGAATAATTTAGTCCCGACGAAGACTATTCTCGAGTATATCTTCGCTATATCCGATAACACTTTTACTATCGACGATCTTACGGTAGAGGATATACCTAACGATATCCGCTTCCTATATTCGAAGCCGAGACTACGCCTCGCCGTCTATTTCCTACGTATAGCCTACCTAGTACGAATAGTCGCCGAGATATACGAAGACTATACGTATATACTCGAAGTGCCTCCGGAGATTCCCCCCGAATACCGAAAGGTAACTAAGAGTATTTAAGGCTAGGAGGTTAACGGAAATGTCCTCTTTCGCCTTATATTACTAGTCTAATACTAGTATACTAAGGTTCGTAAGAACAAGGAAGTAGGGGGTATAGTATACGTATTTAAGAAGGATTTCTATAGTAGAGCTAACGCGGAGCCTATCGTATATAGAGTCCCTAGCACTACGATATTTAATACCGTAGAGTAGGCCTAAGACTAAAAACTAGCCGATAACGAAGCTCGCTAGGCTCTAGCCGACGTCGAATCCGAATTCTTTACTAATATAAAACGCACTATTCTCCGTTCGGCCTAAGAGTATAATAATACTATCTAATACCTCTCGGGTATACGCTATAACCTATTCGCGGGTAAGACTACTAACCTTAATACCCGCGATCTAGATACGTAGGATTAGACTATACGCGACGAATATATTAAATGCCTCGCCGAGCGCCGTAACCTAATCTTCTTTAACGACTATACTACTATCGATCCGGCTAATAAGCGGTTTCTCTATAAAGGTTACCGCTAATATACGGAGAAGGTCTACTATACCGTAGGTATACCTCTATCCTAAGATATAAACGATAATCTACTATCGGCTATATAGGACTATATTAACCGAGAGGCCGAGTACTATACCGCCGATTCTCTAGACTACCGCGAACTTCTATAGTCCCCTACGGATACGAATGCTATATTTAGTAACATATTACGTTATATAAATAGCGTATTAGCCGTCCCTCCTATATTTATAGACGCGTACGCTACGACGGGTATTATAGTTACCGCGCTCCTAGACGGCGAGATTAACCCTATTAGTAAGTATAGATTCTGTATTATATTTCGCGATCTCGCCTTAAAGCTATAGTAGCCTTAGGTAATCGCGTAGATTCTTTAAATATAGAAGTCGCCTATATAAGGCGCTATCCTCGCCGATAACGTAGGTACTAGTAAGACTATTACAGTCCTCTACGCCGTCGTCTATTAGTCCGAATATATCGAAGAATAGCGTCGTAACTACCGAGGTACGTTTTCTCTTTCTACGTATAGACCGTTTTGCCGGCCGGTAATCTAGTCGTCGCTTATATATCTTTTTCTTTTTGTCCGGACGGTAAAATAGTCTACCTACTACTTATTTCTCCTCTACTAACGTTTATTATAGCCGTACTCTACTGCGCGTATATCGAGAGTAATATCGCGCCTCGCCTCGTTACCGATATATAAATTCCTATATCTATAGTTAACGCTACTAACTAGGCCTCGATAGACGTCGATACCCGCCTATCTACGCCGGATAAATAGGAGCTTATCGATGCCTACGTCTAGGCCTATCTAGGGTTGCCTATAGAGTCTAAGCCGGGCTAGTATATCGGCATCGATATCTAAATAGTAAAGGCCGGTAGCGAGTAGTATACTCTACTAAAGTATATAGACGCCGACGTATATAACCTCGTATTCTTAGTAGTCTAAGCCTTCTTTAACGAGTATAATCCGGCCCTACCGGATTATATACCTATATACGAGATTAGCCCTAATACGGCCGTTAATACCTAGCGTAATAATTGCGCCCGATACTTTAGGCCTAGAAAGGGCTACGCGCGCTATATTAACGTTACTATATATATTAACGTTAAGCCCGATCCTAAGAATCCTACCTACTATATTAAAGGTGCTACCGCTAAGCTAGAAGGTCTTATTACTTTCGTTAATAGGTTGCTAGTCGAAAGCCTATAGACTACTTATACTATCCTTATTACTACTAAGGATTCGTAGGTCTAGAAGACTATGCAACTAGGCGTTATATATAAGACGTAATATAGCTAGAAACTCGAGTAACTCCGCGATATCGAGGAACCTAAAGAGTCTCTCGACGACTTTACTATACTCGATAATACCGCCGAGCGTATATACGACGCTACTAAGAAATAGGATAAGGACGAGGCGTTCCTACTAGAGTATATATCTAATAATATATCTCTTCTATAGGGTACGCGCGCCGCCCGGCTATCTATCGTTATCGGCGATAAAGGCTATTACTTTAAGAATAAGTTTTCTCTATAGAGTAACTCCGTATAAATACTACTCGATAACGAGTATACGGTCTTAGTATTCGCGATAGCTATACTATTCCGTAATAATATAGCCGACTTTGCTAGCCTTATACGCTATCTCTTTCGGTATATTCGTAAGAAGTAGCTAGATACTCGTCGTAAAGAACTTATTAGTAGCCTCGGTAGCTCGGACGTCTACGAGCGGCTATACGAGGAGTTCCGTAAGAAGTACGGTATAGACTAGACTCGCGTACCTACTAACTAAGTATCCTAACCTGCCCTAAATAGTAATAGTAAGAAGTAGTATAGTATTAGCGAGTAGGAACGCTATCTCTAAGTAATCGATCCCGTCGCCTAGCGGACTCTCTTATATCTAAGCGATAAGGATAATATAGATAGGCGCTACTCCGCCCTCGTTCCCCTACCGATAAGTATTTATATACTTTGCCGCGTTAAAGGTACCTAACTACTTATCTAGGGCGAGACCGTAATACTCGGCTCTAAAATCCTACTATAGTAGATTATCTATATAGAGACCTCGCCTACTTTAACGTTAGAGGCTATATATTGCGCTATAGTCGCTAGATTCGCTATAATCGTAGGTAACGACCGCCTTAACCGCGTCTATAATAACCCGACTACTCCTAGCTAGAAGCGCTCCTACCCTACCGTATTCCGCCGATTATTAGTACTTAGCGCCTCCTTAGATATATTTAGCTAGCTCCTCGAGTATAATATCGACTCTTCTACGCTATATATTAACTTACTATAAGTCTATTATCTCTAACCGTTTCGCTAGCCGGTAAACTATTATACGATATCGACGGTTTTACCGGTCGGCGAAATAGTTAACGATTACTCTACTTTAACTATACTTTTACTAACTACCGTTTAGGTCTTAGAACTCCGTATCTACCTAAGACTTCTTCTAGACCTATACTAAGGGAAATATTAATAACCCTAGTATTAGGGCGCGCCTAGATCGCCTTAAGTATCTAATTTAAAAGTTACCTAAGCTCTACGCTTCGCTATAGCTCCTCTACCGATATATTATCCTCGCCGACGAGAAGATAATCTTTTAGATTAATAAGCCGCTAAATTATAAGGCTATCGAGCTCCTTCTCGACCTATATATAATCGATTATATCTCTATTTACGCCGGGATAACCTAAGCCGAGCGTAGCTCTACCGAGAATAACTATAACTATAATCCTAAGGTTAAGGTTATTATCCTCTCGTCTTATACTAGATCCGAGGCGGCTAATCTATAGTATAGCGGATACGTCTAACTCGTCTTAGATATCGTCGGCTTTATCTAGAAGGCTTAGTAGACGGGTCGCTCCTCTCGCGTTAGGTAGACTTACCTAGTTATCGTATACGACCTTAGCTTAGACGATATAATCGACTATATACTATAGTACGATTACTATACTCGATTCTTTAACTAGCTTATAGTAACCGTTACCCCCGACCTAGACGTAGTTTAAGAGGAAGTATATCGTCTATTAACTACTATAATCGTAGCCGACCCTACTATCTAGTAAGACGAAGATACGTTTATCGTAGAGGCGGCTTATTACGTAAAGTAGGGTATAGCGGATATCTATATACGAACTATATACGGTATTCGATCTAGTCGCCGCGACCCTATATAGAAGGAGTATCGTACGCTAGTAATAAAATACGTCCTCCCTATCGAGGTAATCTAGCGCCTATCTTACGGTAGACTTAAGGCTAAGTAGACGGCTTATACCCTCGATACTATAATAGCCGTTCCGACTCCTACTCCCGACTATCCTACGCGAGATCTAGATAATCGCGACGACCCTAATATTAAAGCTAAGCCCGAGATTGTGCCTCTTAACTTTCGCGCCTAGTTATATATATACTATATAGATTAGGTCGAGTTTATCTTCCTCGAGATAATATATCGATACCTTTACGATATATCTCGCTAGGCTATCGATACTAGCGACTATAATCTAGATATTATCCTATATTAGTATAGTAAGTATCGTCGTTATATTACCGACTACTTTACTATCTAGCAAAATAGTTAGCGTTTCGGTATTTATATAATTGCTAATTCCCCTTATAGTATATCTCGAAAACGTTATAGCGCGAAACTACTAGCGCTACTCTACGCTATTTAGGTAGGTAGTAGCTAAGCTTAAGATCCTATTAAACGGCCGGACTAAATTCGAATATCTTATATTCCTAGCCCTCGTTAAGCCTAAGATAGCCGATCCTAACGATCCTAATTCTATCCCGGTTATTAGCCCTAATAATTAGTTCGGCGACCTTATATACGATCCCGAGTAAGACGATACTATCCTACTCGGAGAAATCTAATAGCTAGTAACGATAATCGACGATAGCGAATCTAACTATAGCTTCGACGACGGCTAATCCGATTACGCTAACGACCCGACTAGTCCGGCTAATACGGATATTAATCGACCTAATAGTAAGGCTAATACTCCCTATCTATCGGACGGTAAGGTATCCGCTTAGCCCCTATCTAAGGCTCGATCTAAGGGTAAGAGGAGACTCTATATTAAAGGCCTAAAGTTTCCGCTATCTACTACTATCGTTACTAAGGATAGCGACGATAGTAACGATAACGGTAATAACGACGAAGCTATTATATACTATATCGATAGAGCTCGATAGAAGTAAGCTTAATAGAAGCGACTATTATCTACTCCTACTAGTACCGAGGACGTCGATAACGACGACGAGTTAGCTATAGACCGGCGCTCGAGTTCTAGACTATCTTCTACCCCCGACTATCTATAAGATCTAGACTTGCCTCTAGGCGGTATTACTAGCCCTTAGATAGATATCTAGTCTCTAACTCGGCCTTGTAAGCGTAAGTTTAGCCTTAGCTATAATTTATCGGGCGAGCGTTATAGCGCGAAGCGTGCCCGATATATACTAAAGCGCCTATAATCGTACGCCTAGCTATCGGCTTCCTCTACTACCGCTAGCCGGCTATTAATAGAGGATAAGCGCGCTATCCTATATCTAAAGATTAACGACGCCCTCGGTATACTCCGCTCGTATAAACTTAGTAACGCTAGTACGGCTATCGGTCTTGTATTCGAAGCTAAGACTAGGAAGTCGACTAAAATCGTATAGCTAAATACCTATCTCCTCGGCGGTCTAGTTACTAGGCTATAGGATCGATAGGCTCCGCTTCGTAAGATACCGGATATAAAGGGCAAGATCGACGCTATATTAGTATTAATCTAGGCGTACTTAGATACGGTCTCCGCGACTATAGGTAAGGCCGATAGGTAATAGTATTATAGTTAACGATTAGTATAGATACTCTTAAGCGGTATCGAGGATAGATATAGATTAACGAGGTTAGTCGATAGAGGGGATAGACGTACTACTATATACCTATTTCGAGTATCGGAAGGATACGTATAAAATACGTACTAATTAATCTAGTACCAATTATTATCCTATATATTAAATCGCCTAGTAGGAGATAGTACTTTAGGGTTCCTAGTTAGCGAAATAGTCTATAGGTAATATAATAACGTTAAGTAAGTCTTCGCCGTCGATATATCCTTATATAATTAAACGTTAGGTATAGTAGGTAGCATTAAATACGTACTGCTAACGATATACATTATAGGACGTTAATAACTATTTTCCCGGCTAGTAAAATAGTCTACTCGTAGCTTAATAATTTCTATAAATAGTACTAAAAGCGCCCTACTTATAATATAAAAGCCTCGATAGTTAATTTCCCGGCTAGTAGGATAGTCTACTCGTAGCTAGATAATTTGTATAAATAGCACTAACTGCGCCCTACCGCCGATCCGAGCCTTAATAGCTAACTTCCTAGCTAGCGAAATAGTCTACTCGTAGCTTAATAATTTCTATAGATAGTACCGAAACGCCCTACTTACGATATAAGAGTATCGATAATTAACTTCCCGGCTAGTAGAATAGTCTACTCGTAGCTTAATAGATTCTATAAGTAGTACTATAAGTGCCCTAGGGTTTCCCGGTCGGCGCGATAATATACGGGTAGCGTAAGGATACTAGCTAGGGCTTAGTCGTCGGTACGTCCTCGGGGATAAAATAATAGTTATCTTAACTAGCGTTAAAGATACCCTACTAGCGACATATATCGTAATAACGTTAAATACTATTTTCCCGACTAGCAAAATAGTCTACTTATAGCTTAATAGTTTCTAGACAACCCTAATAGCGCCCTATTTGCGCTAGACTAGCCCTAGTAATTAATTTTGTAGCTCTTACTCTACCTATTTATATTTTCGTATATATCTTGCTATCGCTATATTATACGCGATTAATAGCTACGTCTCGTCTCGTATATATAGACTAGCTAGATTATAGACAATTTATAAATTTTACTTTGTATAGGGTATCGTAATATAAAATTGTATATAGTATATAGCGTCTTAGTAGATACTAACCGACTAAACTATAAAGCTATCCTAATATAGAGTACTAATAGATTATAGTATTAAAGTTAGAGGGTTGTCGACGAGATTCGAGTAATATATCGTAGGCGATAGCGGTTTATATAAAAGCTAGAAAAAAAATATAGTTACTAATTAATAGTACTAGATCCGAATATATACGGGCGCGAGAGCAATTACTTAAGATATATATATTAAAATAAAAGGAGTTAATATCGCGCTCGATATCTTAGCTATATAGCGATATTCTTTATACTTACTATAACTACGATACTGCTATTACTCTTACCGGAGCTCCTCGATATAGTTTTTTAGTAGGTAGTAAGCGAAATACTATCCGAGCGACGAGTAATACGTTACGACGCGAACGACTCCTATAATCGACGCCCGCTATTTTCTATATATCGATACTAGCGCCGATCGTACTTAGGCGTCTATAGAGCGTTATATACCGCTACTCTATACGCGTAGCCGAGGGATCTTATCGTCCTTACGGTATAATATAAAGATCCGATCTTTATACCGGTCGTCTTTGTACTTATAATTATAGACGATACCTACGTAATCGAATAATAGTAATTCGCTCGACTAGACTCTATCCTAGCGGATATATATATATAGGTAGATAGAGAAAATAAAAGAGATAATAGTAGTAGTAACGTATACTATATAGAGTCTAATACTATCCGAGTTATATTGCCGCTAGCTAGCTATACGGTATATATAAGGCGCCTAGCCGCGCTATAGGTAGTAAAGGGGCCGTTCGATAATAGCTAGGAAGAGCTAGCGATATAGGGTTATATTCTAGACTACGTTATATTGCCGACGTATAACGTATAGGTTAGATACCGTACTAAAGTTAAGGCCGAATAGTAACGGATAATCGACGAGATATTATATAAACTGCGTTATTACGTTAACCGTTTTCGCCTATTCGGGGCGCTCCGCGACTTAGATAATTCGGTACTAAGGCCGATCCGCGTAGGTAGTACGTTAGTAGATAACCCGGTTAAGTAGTTAGTACGAAGCCTCGCCTTCCTTCGTAATTAGGCTAAAACTATCGACTTTTTATAGCTAAAGGACGGCGGAGTAGCGTTAAATATACTTAGCTAGGACGATAGTAACTAGCCGTACTAGACGTTCGGCTTCGATTAGGAGCCCGCGAGGTAGCATTTAGCGTTAGCTAAGGTCGCTATAGTATTCGGTAGGTTACTAGAGTACTAGGATAAAGATAACCTAGTAGACTAATACCGACTATAGTAAGGGCAGATTACGTTTATAGCGTTATTTAACGCTATAGCTCTAGTAATACGCCCGCCTTACCTATCTATAACCTACTAGCCGGCGGCCTAGACTAGACGGGCTAAGTGCCGTACTTCGGTCTACCTATATTATACGAGACAGTAGTTCTCTAAATTATTTAAGGACGTTGTCTAGTAACTATAGTAGGGGTTAGATATATCGACGTAGAAGGGTATATTGCGAGTATTCCTTATTATATATCGCTAGAGAAGCTAGTATACGAGTCGATATATAGTCGAGGAGCTACTCGATACCCTAATAGTACTAGACGCCGATACCGAACCTTCCTACGACTAGAATATAATCGCTAGTATAGTAGCGGATATAGAAGCGTATACTCTCTTCGATATAGAGTTTAGTAGATATAATCTAGCGGATAAGATACTAGTACGGCTCTCGGTATATATATTACCTATTATTCTAGTATCGACTAAAGGACGAGATAATAAGGGAAGGTAGGCGGTATTACGGTACCTATTATTAGATTCTAATTATACGCGCTTTAACCTACGTACTAGCGACTTTAATATACGAAGCGAAGCGGTCTAGTATAGGTTACGGTACTTATAGTATAATAGAGTATAGATATATATATATTAGTAGTCGGACGTATAAAGGTTAGTTACTATAGATATATAATAATATTTATATAATCCTATATAAAGTAGTTTATATACCGTTATAGCCTAGATATTTTACTATTAGTTAAAGAGGTTAGTATACAATATAATAGCTTATAGATTTTATTGTCTAGTAAAGAGGTCGGTATATAAGATAGCTACCTATAAATTTTGCCGTCTAGCAAACTAGTCGGTATATAAGATAGTAGCGCGTAGATTTTGCTATTTAGTAAAGAGGTCGGTATATAAGATAGCTGCCTATAGATTTTACCGTCTAGTAAACGGGTCGGTATATAAGATAGTAGCGCGTAGATTTTGCTATCTAGTAGAGAGGTCGGTATATAAGATAGCTATCTATAGATTTTGCTATCTAGTAAACAGGTCGATATATAAAATAGTAGCGTATAGGTTTTACTATCTAGTAAAGAGGTCGGTATATAAGATAGTAGCGTATAGGTTTTACTATCCGATAAAGAGGTTATTATATAAGATAGTAGCGTATAGATTTTGCCGTCTAGCAAATAGGTCGGTATATAAAATAGTAGTATATAGATTTTACTGTCTAGTAAACGGGTCGGTATATAAAATAGTAGTACATTTAATTTACCGTCTAGTAAATAGGTTAGCGTATAATATAATACTACTTTTAATTCGCTATCTAGTAAACAGGTCGATATATAAGATAGTAGTGTATAGATTTTACTATCTAGTAAATAGGTCGATATACGATATACTATCTCGGATATTTTACCGTCTAGTAGATAGGCTAGTATATAAGATAATAACCTATAGATTTGCTATATAGTAAAATAGTCGTCGTATAAGATAATAGCCTATAGGTTTCGCTATATAGCAAATAGGTTAGTATATATAATAGTCGCCTAAGGGTTTAACCGTCTAGTAAATAGATAAGTATATATAATAGGGACCTATAAGGCGAGTTAGAATTATCGGAAGTAGAGAAGTATTAGAGAGAACTATAAGGGTAAGAGTAATAAGAGAGTAAAATATAGTAAACTATTATAGTGTAAACTATATAGGAGTAAGACATTATAGAGTAAACTATAAGATTTAAGTTAGAGATACGGTTTATATTCGAGTTCGAGTTTAAGGTAAAATTAGAGATAAAGTTTAAGTTTAGATTAGAGGTTAGATTAAAGTTTAAGACAACGTTTAGGTTTAAGTTTGAGTTTGAGTTTGAGTTTAAGTTAGGGTTTGAGTTAGGGTTTAAGTTAGGGTTTGAGTTTAAGTTTGAGTTTGAGTTTGAGTTTGAGTTAGGGTTAGGAATAGCTTTACTCTAAATAAAGCCGCAAAAGAATAGGAATAAGAATAAGTTTATAGAGTCCTAAATGAACACAAAAGTAGTCCTACTACTCTTATAGAAACAAAGAAGTAGTTTCGCCTATTAGATGCTCTTTAGGGACTATATAGGCTTGTCTCTATATATCTACTCGTCGCGCGGAGTTAGATTGCCCTAACGGTGCAATATTAGGCCGTCGGATAGCTATAATACCGTCGGATAGGCGTATAGCCGTTCGGGTAGCGATCTTTCCGCGTCCCGGTAAGATTAGGGCTAAACTGCCGTTACCTGCTTTAGGTAGGTATAATTTCGGCAGTTGTTTTTAGCTTAGATCCTTCCGGGAAGGACTAGTTCCGGTTCTAGACTCGTACGGGGAAGCGTACGGGTCCGGGAACGCTTAGTTCCGGTCCTCGGTACCTCGGTGCCTTTATAGGGCGGTATAGTAAGTAGAGTAGATCTATACGGAGGGGTCTTTCCTCTATTAGCCCTTTAATTTAGCCTAGTATCTATAGATTATAGGTTGATATATATCGTTAAAATCCTCTTACGCGGTATATTCTCCTTATACGTATCTACCTAGTGCCTAGATTAACTAGAGCCTAGGTAAATAGCTAAGGTCTACTCTTAGAAGGAAGGAGAAAGGGGTTATAAGAGGTTTTAAGTTCTATCTATCTCGCTATAAATAGGGTATACCTCCCTATTACTAGGGGCAGTATAGGTCCTAATCTATAGGCTTTATTCTACTCCTCTATAGATAGTAATCTAATAGTAGGGTAGGGAATCGACTATTAATATCGTCTAAGAATATTTAGGGTTAGGGTTAGGGTTAGGGTTAGGGTTAGGGTTAGGGTTAGGGTTAGGGTTAGGGTTAGGGTTAGGGTTAGGGTTAGGGTTAGGGTTAGGGTTAGGGTTAGGGTTAGGGTTAGGGTTAGGGTTAGGGTTAGGGTTAGGGTTAGGGTTAGGGTTAGGGTTAGGGTTAGGGTTAGGGTTAGGGTTAGGGTTAGGGTTAGGGTTAGGGTTAGGGTTAGGGTTAGCGTTAGGGTT
>NW_006921534.1:6657216-6657679 GCF_000340215.1 Pseudocercospora fijiensis CIRAD86 | reverse complement strand
CTAACCCTAACCGTAACCCTAACCCTAACCCTAACCCTAACCCTAAAGCTAACCTTAACCCTAACCCTAACCCTAACCCTAACCCTAACCCTAACCCTAACCCTAACCCTAACCCTAACCCTAACCCTAACCCTAACCCTAACCCTAACCCTAACCCTAACCCTAACCCTAACCCTAACCCTAACCCTAACCCTAACCCTAACCCTAACCCTAACCCTAACCCTAACCCTAACCCTAACCCTAACCCTAACCCTAACCCTAACCCTAACCCTAACCCTAACCCTAACCCTAACCCGAACCCTAACCCTAACCCTAACCCTAACCCTAACCCTAACCCTAACCCTAACCCTAACCCTAACCCTAACCCTAACCCTAACCCTAACCCTAACCCTAACCCTAACCCTAACCCTAACCCTAACCCTAACCCTAACCCTAACCCTAACCCTAACCCTAACCCTAACCC
>NW_006921534.1:6655013-6655603 GCF_000340215.1 Pseudocercospora fijiensis CIRAD86 | reverse complement strand
AATCTAATAGGCTAGTAACTTCGATATATCGTAAGTTTCTAAATAAGTATATATATATCCCGTAGTCCTCGTTATACCCCGAAAGTGTTAAGACGGCCTTTATTAAAGCAGAAAGGACTAGAATACGTACCCTTTGCTAAAAAGACTTAGACTTCTATAGCGTAGAGAAGTTCTTTTTCGCAAACCCCCCCCCGAGAGGATATCCTAAGAAGACGCTTTTAAACTAATTCTCTAAACCCCTAGGTAATATAAGGGCATAAGAGGTAAAACAAGACAAGTCTCTACTACCGTCTTATTATAATCTAGTATAGGAATACATTAGTACTATATAGCTTAGTTAGGAGTTTCTAAAGAACTGCCGCGACGCTAAGATAACGCTTCCGGCTTCGATTAGTAAAGGCTTCCTCCTTAGCTTAAAGAGAACTCGTAATTTCTACGACCTCTTTAATAAGACTAACTTAATAATCCTAGAATAGGACTTAATACTCTCGATACCCTAGCGATAGGCTTCGATATAGTATAAACGAGTACGGTATAGCCTTTTAGGTATTAGGTATATACGGGTTTGAGTACCGAGTATAGTAGAAATA
>NW_006921534.1:6501972-6652381 GCF_000340215.1 Pseudocercospora fijiensis CIRAD86 | reverse complement strand
TGCCCATAGGGTAACATAAGGTCTGCTAAAAAACCTATAGGTCTGCTATATAAAGTACGAGTTAGACCCTTCTCGAAGGGGACTATACCCTCCGAAAGTATACCTATACTTGTACTCCGAGGATGGTTCCTAGAAGGGAATACGTAGTACTAGATATCTCGGCTTATAGGGAAACGGTTATCGCTTAGTCGAATAGTTACTAGGTTCAAAACCCTAACCCCTAACCCTAACCTAACCCTAGCCCGTCTATACCTATTAAAGTAGGTAAAAGACGTTATTTATAAGAGATATTACACTAGATATACTCATTATTACCTTAAGTAGTAATTAGATCTATATACGACGACTAGATATTCGCTTTTAGCGATAGACTACTTATATTCTAGTCTAGGGGCCCCCCCCTACGGGCTGTTTTTTACAGCACGACAGGGTACCCCCCTAGAAGTAGTAGATATTTTTATATTATCTGAAAGTAGACGACTCGACGATTCTAAAACCGTTCTACTTTTTAGCAGGCGGCGTTAGATAACCGAGAAATCTGCGTTTCCATTTTCCTAATCGGACGAGCGGACGAGGGTAGACGAGCGGACGAGGGTAGACGAGCTCGTCCGCCCTCGTCCGGGGACCCCCCCGGAAGCTCCCCGGAATTTGGACGTTTGATATCGAAAATAGGCCTATTTTTTCCGCTGATTCCGAATCTGAACTCGGTTTTGCCGAGAGATAACTAGGAGTCGAGATATAGCTATCTCGAACGAGATACCTACTATAAACATTTTAACTCTTAACGGAATTAAGAGAAGTAGAATACAAGACTACTATACCCTCGAATAGAGAGGGATAGAGGTACAAATTGACATCTAAGAACTAGTATAGGCAATAGGGATAGTAAGAGGTTCGCCTCGAAACCCTCCCTATCTAAAACATTCTTAGACGATATTAATAGTCGATTCCCTACCCTACTATTAGATTACTATCTATAGAGGAGTAGAATAGAGCCTATAGATTAGGACCTATACTGCCCCTAGTAATAGGGAGGTATACCCTATTTGTAGCGAGATAGACAGAACTTGAAACCTCTTACAACCCCTTTCTCCTTCCTTCTAAGAGTAGACCTTAGCTATTTACCTAGGCTCTAGTTAATCTAGGCACTAGGTAGATACGTATAAGGAGAATGTGCCGCGTAAGAGGCTTTTAACGATATATATCAACCTATAATCTATAGATACTAGGCTGAATTAAAGGGCTAATAGAGGAAAGACCCCTCCGTATAGATCTACTCTACTTACTACGCCGCCCTACAAAGGCACCGAGGTACCGAGGACCGGAACTGAGCGTTCCCGGACCCGTACGCTTCCCCGTACGAGTCTGGAACCGGAACTAGTCCTTCCCGGAAGGATCTAAGCTAAAAACAATGCCGAAATTATACCTACCTAAAGTAGGCAACGGCAGTTTAGCCCTAATCTACCGGGACGCGAAAAGATCGCTACCCGAACGGCTATACGCCTATCCGACGGTATTATAGCTATCCGACGGCCTAATATTACACCGTCGGGGCAATCTAACTCCGCGCGACGAGTAGATATATAGAGACAAGCCTATACAGTCCCTAAAGAGCATCTAATAGGCGAAACTACTTCTTTATTTCTACAAGAGTAGTAGGACTGCTTTGTGTTTATTTAGGACTCTGCAAACTCATTCTTATTCCTATTCTTTTACGGCTTCATTTAGAGTAAAGCTGTTCCTAACCCTAACCCCCTTAGAACAAAAACAACAATGCCGAATTTAGTAGTTTCTCTTCCCCTTCTTAGTGCTAAACTAAAGGCGGCTTCCGGAGTAGACGACGCTATTTCGATAGCTAACTCTATTCAGGATTTGACAAGAGTAATCCCGAAGAGCTTTCAAGCCTCCTTCGGTATCTTGTTAAAAGAAACGTTCGATACTGCTATTAAAGTACAGAACGTCTAAACAACTCTAGCTAGCCTAGAGAACTACTATACAAAGGGAACCTTCCCGGCGCATATTTTTAGTAGCCTAAAGATACTAGCTACGTAGGTATCGAAGGAATTCTCAATAAGCTCTACCTTTTAGGCGTTTAATACCGCCTATAAGAATACCTTGTTCGAGACATAGAAGGAGTTCTTGAATCTAAGCATTCAGATAAAGAAAAAGGAGCACGAATCACTCCTATACCTTCTATTAGACAAAGAACTCTCTATTAAAGCTTAGGCCGAGATAGAGACGATCTTTAATCGTCTTAAAGATGTCTATCAAACTCCGAATCCAAACAAGGAGGGACACTTTATATTAAGCCCTGTCTTCGCAAACGAGCTTAATAAGATTAAAGAACACGGACTCGACCTTTGCAGAAAGGCAATAAGTCTCGGCTTTGTAAAGTACTCGAAAGAACGTACAGTTCGGGTACAGAAACAAGTTGCTTTAAGCAAGGCAGATACGACAATAAAAGACCTGCCTACGCTTGATATTAAAGCAACGATTGCCGAAGCAGTACAGCAAGCACTTAAAAAACAAACTACTAAACTACGAGGTTCGTATAGACGTACTAATTCAAGTACTACACTAACGACTTAAAGGTACTAAACCCAAACCTAAGCTAAAGACGAAAGCAAAGCTACTAGTCAAAACTAAGAAGGAAAGGTAAGGAAAAGGGATAGGAAAGAAGCAAAAGAAGCAGAAATAAGGTAGATTCTCTCTTCGTCTAATAGGTTTAAACTATTAGACGTTTCTTCTTTACCTAGGCGGTTTTTTATATCTAGTTTAGACACTCAAGCAAAGTACTTACTATTGAATTCCTCTTTATTATACCTCGACAGTATATTGCTTAGTACATGCGAGATATTTAAATGTCCTAGCGTATCTCTACCTCGAGATATCGAACAGCGATTGTCCTTTAACGGAAAATACATCTTTGCCTCTAAATTAGACAGAAAACTGCCCCTTTAAGCCTAGACAAAGGTAGAAAGAACGATTAGGTTAGCCTTATTCTTTAAAGGACAAACGGACCGGGACTACAACCTAACGTTCTATATCAAATTAGGCTAGTCACCGCTAGCGAATATCCAACTAGACTTAGCACTAGGCGCAACGAGAGCCTAGCTTACAAACCAGACAAAGAACCTACCTAATAAGCCATTCCATCTAGTCAAAACTAAGGATATATTGGACTTTCTTTGTAGGAATGAGTACCTATTGAAAGTAACCGATAAAAACTTAGGCCTAGCGATAATGACAAAGACCTGGTATATAGAACAAGCCCGTAAGCATTTAGAAAATAGCGATGCTTACGTCTAGCTCCTAGACTAGGAAATAGAACCGATCCTTGAAGATTTTAGAATACTACTCTTTGCATTCGAGTAGCCTACGTCTATAGAGAAATAGCTTAAGACGACAACTGCTGAGCTACTAAGGTTCTATGTAATTCCAAAAATACATAAGAACCCGATAGCTTCTAGACCTATTATCCCGTCTTACAGTTGGATTACAAGCCGATGCTTAGAAGTAGTAGACTATTACCTTTAGAAACTACTACCGCAATACCCGTAGATCTTAGATTCGACTAAGACTTTTATTCACGATATACGACAGTACTAAGACAGCCTAGAAGGCGTATACTTTGTAACAGGCGATGTAAGCGCTATGTATACAAACATACCCCCGAAAGATGCTATTCGAATCTATAAGAGCCTCTTATAGAAATTAGACATTAACTTAGAAGGCTATACGGTAGATTCTATTATAAGCTTATTACAGTTTGTCTTAGAATACAACTTCTTCTGCTACGAGAAAGAGATCTTTAAGCAAGTAAGTGGTTTAGCTATAGGAACGTCCTGCGCCCCGGTAGTAGCAAACCTATACTGTGCTTTTTTCGAAAGAGCTCTCCTCCCTAGACACCCGAAGATTCGCTTCTATAAACGCTATATAGACGATATCTTCTTACTATTTAAAGGGACAGAAGAAGAACTTGTTAGCCTACAATCAGCCTTTGTTATTAAAGGACTAACGATTAATTAGGAACATTCGAAAACAAGTACGCACTTTCTAGATATGCTCCTGCTTAACGAATCTAATAGGCTAGTAACTTCGATGTATCGTAAGTTTCTAAACAAGTATATATATATCCCGTAGTCCTCGTTACACCCCGAAAGTGTTAAGACGGCCTTTGTTAAAGCAGAAAGGACTAGAATACGTACGCTTTGCTAAAAAGACTTAGACTTCTATAGCGTAGAGAAGTTCTTTTTCGCAAACCTACTTAGGAGAGGATATCCTAAGAAGACGCTTTTAAACTAGTTCTCTAAACCCCTAGGTAATACAAGGGCACAAGAGGTAAAACAAGACAAGTCTCTACTACCGTCTTATTATAATCCAGTATAGGAATACATTAGTACTACACAGCTTAGTTAGGAGTTTCTAAAGAACTGCCGCGACGCTAAGATAACGCTTCCGGCTTCGATTAGCAAAGGCTTCCTCCTTAGCTTAAAGAGAACTCGTAATTTCTACGACCTCTTTAACAAGACTAACTTAACAATCCTAGAACAGGACTCAACACTCTCGATACCCTAGCGATAGGCTTCGATATAGTGTAAACGAGTACGGTATAGCCTTTTAGGCATTAGGTATATACGGGTTTGAGTACCGAGTATAGTAGAAATATAGCGAGTATACGAGGTAGAGGAGAAAGATTTCGATCGAGTACCCTCTATAGTAGTAGAAAACCTATAGGTCTACTATATAAAGTACGAGTTAGACCCTTCTCGAAGGGGACTATACCCTCCGAAAGTATACCTATACTTGTACTCCGAGGATGGTTCCTAGAAGGGAATACGTAGTACTAGATATCTCGGCTTATAGGGAAACGGTTATCGCTTAGTCGAATAGTTACTAGGTTCAAAACCCTAACCCCTAACCCTAACCTAACCCTAGCCCGTCTATACCTATTAAAGTAGGTAAAAGACGTTATTTATAAGAGATATTACACTAGATATACTCATTATTACCTCAAGTAGTAATTAGATCTATATACGACGACTAGATATTCGCTTTTAGCGATAGACTACTTGTATTCTAGTCTAGGGGCCCCCCCCTGCGGGCTGTTTTTTACAGCACGACAGGGTACCCCCCTAGAAGTAGTAGATATTTTTATATTATCTGAAAGTAGACGACTCGACGATTCTAAAACCGTTCTACTTTTTAGCAGGCGGCGTTAGATGACCGAGAAATCTGCGTTTCCATTTTCCTAATCGGACGAGCGGACGAGGGTAGACGAGCGGACGAGGGTAGACGAGCTCGTCCGCCCTCGTCCGGGGACCCCCCCGGAAGTTCCCCGGAATTTGGACGTTTGATATCGAAAATAGGCCTATTTTTTCCGCTGATTCCGAATCTGAACTCGGTTTTGCCGAGAGATGACTAGGAGTCGAGATATAGCTATCTCGAACGAGATACCTACTATAAACATTTTAACTCTTAACGGAATTAAGAGAAGTAGAATATAAGACCACTATACCCTCGAATAGAGAGGGATAGAGGTACAAATTGACATCTAAGAACTAGTATAGGCAATAGGGACAGTGAGAGGTTCGCCTCGAAACCCTCCCTATCTAAAACATTCTTAGACGATATTAATAGTCGATTCCCTACCCTACTATTAGATTACTATCTATAGAGGAGTAGAATAGAGCCTATAGATTAGGACCTATACTGCCCCTAGTAATAGGGAGGTATACCCTATTTGTAGCGAGATAGACAGAACTTAAAACCTCTTACAACCCCTTTCTCCTTCCTTCTAAGAGTAGACCTTAGCTATTTACCTAGGCTCTAGTTAATCTAGGCACTAGGTAGATACGTATAAGGAGAATATACCGCGCAAGAGGCTTTTAACGATGTATATCAACCTATAATCTATAGATACTAGGCTGAATTAAAGGGCTAATAGAGGAAAGACCCCTCCGTATAGATCTACTCTACTTACTACGCCGCCCTACAAAGGCACCGAGGTACCGAGGACCGGAACTAAGCGTTCCCGGACCCGTACGCTTCCCCGTACGAGTCTGGAACCGGAACTAGTCCTTCCCGGAAGGATCTGAGCTAAAAACAACTGCCGAAATTACACCTACCTAAAGTAGGCAACGGTAGTTTAGCCCTAATCTTACCGGGACGCGGAAAGATCGCTACCTAACGGCTATACGTCTATCCGACGGTATTATAGCTATCTAACGGCCTAATATTACGCCGTCGGGGTAATCTAACTCTACGCGACGAGTAGATATATAGAGATAAGCCTATATAGTCCCTAAAGAGTATCTAATAGGCGAAACTACTTCTTTGTTTCTATAAGAGTAGTAGGACTGCTTTGTGTTTATTTAGGACTCTATAAACTCATTCTTATTCCTATTCTTTTGCGGCTTTATTTAGAGTAAAGCTGTTCCTAACCCTAACCCTAACCCTAAAACCGGTCTAACCCCGACCCGACCCCGACCCCGATACCGATGCCGATACTAATACTAGGATATAAAAACTAAAGTCTAAAATTAACCGAGTTAGAGCCGGATCCGAGATATATCCGAGAGCGGGTCGAATACCGAGGTAAGCCCTACTTTCTAATACCTAAGAGCGAGCCGCTTTCCGAAATCCGGGGGCGAGCCGCTTTCCGAAATTTAGGAGCGAGCCGTATCCCGAAAGCGAGCTATATCCTAAAAGCGAAAGCGAGCTATATCCTAAAGGCGAAAGCGAGCCGCATCCCGAAGGCGAAAGCGAGCTATATCCTAAAGGCGAAAGCGAGCCGTATCCCGAATATAATATTTTATTAACGAAGGTATAAGGGTTAGTAGCTAAGTAGTAAGAATATATACGAAACTTTAAACTAAACTAAAGGGAGCACTAAATTAATATAGCTACTATCTATATAAGACGAACTACGAAGAAAGAAAGAAAGGTACCTTAGAAGGAGAGCCCCTTCCTTAGTCTTCTACTATCTAGTATATCCGACGTATAAGCGTAAGTATATATATCCTACTTACTAGCTTCTTAGTAAACCTCTACCTTTAGGTCCTTTCTTACGCGCTAAGCGCGCGCGCGTATCCCGCTTATTCGCTATCTCGTAGTACCTTTATTTCCTAGCCGACTTACGTAGCGCGCGTATACGAACTCGTTTAACCGCTCTTAAGCAAATATATTTCTTCTAGCTCTTCCCTACCTTCTAGTTCCTTCCTACTACTCGGATCTATTCTACGACTCTATATATCTCGCTTACTATCGTCCGTATATACGTATATATAGTTTAGTATAGTCCCGTTATTTATATATTAATATATAATATATTATTCTACTATATACGGCCTCTATAGGAGTCCCTAAGATATTACGTTATATAGCTAAATAGGCGGCTAACTAGGCGACTTAGGCGTCCTAGGCGACCTAGGCGTCCTAGGCATCCTAGGTATACTAGGCGTCCTAGGTATACTAGGCGTCCTAGGCGACCTAGGCGACCTAGGCGACTTACTACTAAGGTAACTTAAATCCGATATTACTTTATAGTATAGCAGCTAGCTTATAAGACTTATCGGTACTTTCTAGGTAGCTACTATAATAAAAGGGGGCGATAGCGAGCTATATCTCGAACGTAATATCTTAAAGGCATAGCCCTATCTTAAATACGATATCTAAAATACGATATCTAAAATACGATATCTCGAACCGCGATAGCGAGCCGTATCTCGAACGCGATATCTCGAAGGCGATAGCGAGCGATATCTCGAATGCGATATCTAAAATACGATATCTTAAACGCGATAGCGAGCGATATCTTAAACGCGATATCTCGAATACGATATCTCGGATATAATATCTCGAACGCGATAGCGAGCGATATCTCGAATACGATATCTCGGATACGATATCTCGAATACGACGTCTCGTAGGCGAGAGCGGAAATCTCGAATACGACGTCTCGTAAGCGATAGCGGACATCTTAAACGCGATATCTCGAAGGCGATAGCGAGCTATATCTTAAACGCGATATCTCGCCGTATTTCGAACGTAACGTCTTATAAGCGACGGCGAGCTATATCTCGAACGCGAGCTATATACTAAACGCATTCGTATATAGCTATAGACAATTTTCAACTAACTAGCTATTATATATATATATTAGATACTTTAATACTATATTAGTAGAGGGAGAAACTTTTAGTATATACCTAAACTTTCGCTAATATAGACAATATATATATTTTTTAAGATAGATACTTTAATACTACGTTAGTATAGGAAGAGACTTTAGGTATATACCTAAACTTTTATTGCTATAGACGTATTTCTACCCTAAGCTACTAACTAGTAGATATATATATATATAATATAGAAAAGGAGAGATATCTACTACTACGAACTAGCTTTAACTATATTACCGATAACTATATTACCGAATACTCTACTACTTATTAAATAGGTTCTTACCTTGCTTTTAGTAACTACCGCCCGATAGATCCTATAGGTAATTATACGCCCGAACTCGCTCTTATATACTTAACCGATCGAATCTAGCTACGAACGTTATCTCGCTAGCCGCCCGGATACTATTAGGTACGGGTAGCGAACTATGTAGGTTTATAATAATAAACTTGTTACGTAGACCTCTAGTATTCGAGATAGTAGTAGCGATCTCTTAAGCGGTCGGCTCTAGGGGTCCGGATAAGGGAGTAGGTAGAGGAGTAGGTAGTATATCTAAGTAATTAGTAAGTTCGCTATTACTTAAAGATAGCGAAGGATTACGTAGTAGATTATCGTTAACACTTAGAGACGGCGAAGGATTACGTAGTAGATTATCGTTAACTATAGCTAGCCGCGGGCTCGGAGATAGAGGAAGTAGTAGATCGCCGTTTGCCGTACCTAGAGATAGGGGAGGTAGAGGTAGCGATAGAGATAGTAGAGGACTATCTAGCGGCGGTAGTAATATATAAGCTTTCTTCTACGCTACGGCTACCTTCTCTATCTAGCGTACCTTAAATACTATTAGTTAATCCTTATAGTCCTCCTACTCTCTAATAAGGCTCTAAAGCTCGCGTAGACTCTTTCGAACCTTAGCGCGGGCTAGGTCGGTCGGCTTTATAGCGTTTAGTTTCTAGTTTACCGCGGTAACTAATTCGTTCTACTTGCTATTAATAATACTATTCTTAACCTCCTCGCTAAGGGATAATAGGTTAGGCTTCTAAGGCGGCTACTCTTCGTTATCTTCTATAGGAGGGATAGTCTATATTAAGGAGAACGGAGATCTCTTTTATCGAAGCTATAGAGAGACTACTATACTATCCTACTCTACTACGTAGGTAAGGCCGTTAAAGATATAGTCGGATAGCGAGTCGACCTAGCGGTAGAACTAGGATACGATGTCTATAATTATTATTAGTATTAACTCGGAAATATTTAGAAGAAACTTTAGGTATATACCTAAAGAGTATAATAATAGGTATACGCTTAAAGTTTTAATAGTAGAATATACCGGTTCTACTTAAGTACGCTAGCTTTGCGGTATCTATACGTATAAGCTAGTCGGCGCAATACTATACGAGTCTATTAACCTTATCTTAGTCGACAACTAAGGGCCTAGTCTTACGCTAGAGGTACTAGCGGTCCTCGACGTACTTAGCGACTAGCTTAACGTTAAGCTTATCTACTTCGGCGGGGTCTAGGTCCTCGTTAACGAGATTAGGGTAGTTATCTAGGTTACTCTTCTCCTAGACCTATTCGATAACCTTATAGGCAACCGCGCTACTATATACTAAATAGTATAGCGTCTCGTTAGGTAATAGGTTCTTCGCTATAGGATCCTTAATATCGCACTAAGAGACGTTAGTACGAGGGGAGCGTACGCTATATATAGTACGTAGTAGGGCGTCGGCTATAACCGTATAGATACGCGTCTCGATAGACTCTCGAACGAGACTAGTTAGCGCCTCCGCGGCGTCGTTCTTGCGCTATTTAGTATTATTATTTTAGAATAGATAGTCTCGTATAATAACCTCTATATCTTCCGGGCTAAGGATATAGGTAGAGCGAATCTGCTTAAGAAACTACACTTCGTACTTATACTATAAGGCCTAATCGATAGTTTCGTCGATATTTAAGGTATAGACCGTTATATCGTATTCTTAGCCTATACGGTAAAGTCGACCGCTAGCTTAAAGCTTAATACAAAACGAGACGGCGTCGAGTATAACTATATAGCGAGCTACCTTCTAGTAGTTAGCGGACTCGGCGCCTATACGCGACGATATAATTATAACGCGAACGTTAGGGTCGTTTAGGAAAGCGCGCTCGGCTAAGACGCGGCTACGATTGCTAATACTAGCGCAAATTATAATATATTCGATCTAGAGTAGGCCGTATATAGCCTCGATAATTAAGAGAGAGATAGGTTCGTAGGCTTAGACTACGAGTTTTAGTAACTAGATAAGTACGACGTTATAGAAGATCTCTAGGAAGGTATAATACTTCGGCGATAGGCGGTAGAGGAAGTTAAGGTAGCTAAATCGATCGGAGGGCGGCAGCGTCTAGAGGTTACCCTTAAGCGATATATAAATATACGTAAAAGGGTCGATAGAGCTATTAGTCCTATAATAAAAGGTTAGTAATGTCTAAATTATAGAAACTTTAGGTATATACCTAAACCGTAGCTAAAAAAGGTATATACCTAAAGTTTTAGAAAACTTATAGTAAGTTAATAAGCTTAGCACTCGTATCTAAGCGGCGTCTTAGTATAACCGAGCTAATAGGGTTGTTAGAGGTTAGTATAAGCTAACGGCGTAGGCTAGTAGCGTAACCGGTCTTATCGTCTTCGTCTATAGTATAGAGACGCTTAGTCTCTACTATATTAGTAAACTACCTATAGGCTATATTATAGATCGTATAGCTAGTATCGTCTATACGAATCTCGATATTATAGAAGTATATAAGTAGGATATCGGCGCTAATACGATAGTCGACGCTATTCGCTATAAGTATTTAGCCCTTAATACAGCGGATTTAGACTAGACTTAGAAATAGTAGCATTATAAAGCCGACATTAGCCGTACTACCTATCGCCTTATAGATCGCTTTAGGATAGAGCGCGGCTAAGTAGTACCGGTTAAGTAGGAGATTCGGGCAGCCTATAAGCCTATATAGGGTATCTAGAATCTTACTCTAGTTACGGTCGTAGAGTGTCTCGAACTTATAAGATAGACGTCTATATTCCTCGACGTCTAGGCTATTCTTCTTAATACTAGAACCTAAATCTAGGAGGTTCTTAACTTAGCGCTAACTAAAGCGGACAATCGATACTATATTATATACGTAGTTACGAATAACCGTAGCCGAGATAATAGCTATACTATTCTACGGATACAACTTATATAGTACGTCGGTCTAGTTTGCCTTAGGGTTGCCTACCGTATAACCCTCGTCGGCCGCGATAAGAGAGAACGAGTCTTCTAGGATAAGTAGGACGTTTAATATTATAAGCTCCGCCTACTAGAGGTTAGTAAGCGTAGTGCCTCTATCCTCGTCGTCTAAGATATCGCCCGCTTAGCTATCGGCGTCCTTATTATCTTCGTTATAAGCTATAGTGTACTTCTTAGAGACCCTAACGGTCTATCCGACCTCGAGGATCTATCTAGATAGTGCTTAGTAGGTAGTAAGTACTAGATTTCGCGATGTTTGTTTATTATCGCCGCTCTAGGAGGCTAACTAACTCTTTAGAGCCTCGAGGTTCGTAGGGATAGGTATAGACTCGGCAAACTAATTATCTCGCTAATTCTTCTTAATACCGAGTAAATAGAATGTATATATATAGATATACTTAGAACGGTTACTATCTAGATTGTAGAAGTATATACCGGTATTAGTAAGCTAAGCCGTAAGACTATTCGGTAGGTAGACGATAATCGGTAGGCGGTACTTAGGGCGTAGACTAAGAGTCGATATAGCTAAGCGTATAGATGCTTTACGATTAAATGCCTCGTCGCTCGCTTATATCTTCTCGATAATATCTCGCTTCTTAGGCGCTTAGTTAGGGGGAAACTAGTCGCGATAGGCTTCTAGGTACTTCGTAGTAGCTATATTTATTACGACGCTTATACGGGTGCGGACCTTATCTATATATAAGAAGTTAGTAAAAGTTTCGTTAGCAGGAAGGAACTTTAGGTATATACCTAAAGATTATAACGATCGGAAATAATAAAACTTTAGGTACGTACCTAAATCTCGTAAGAATAGGTACGTACCTAAAGTTTTATAATAAATCGTAGGGAAAACTTACTATCGTAGACCTTAATCTAGCGGGTAGTCTCTTTCGCTATTTCGTAGATCGTTACGAGGACCTAAATAGTCTTACCGAGGCTAACGTTATTACCTATAATAGCGAACCGAGCGGGAGAGAGTATTATATACTTAAGGTACGTAGCACTAGATACCTGCTAAGGCTACAAGCTTAGCCCGTAGTATATAGCCTTAAATCCTAACTTAGTAAAGCCGTCTAGTACGCTTAACGTTTCGGGTATAACGCCGAGCGTAGCGTAGGCGTCCTCGAACGTAGGTACCTTAGCGCTCTTCTAGTTTATAGCGGAGTTAATAAGCGTAAACATCTTACTATCGATAACTAGGGTACTATCGGTATTATAGGCGCTAGTACGCTTATTATTAGTATCTTCGGCGTACCGCTATTAAAAGGCTTATACGTCGCTTACGTTAACCTTAGGTATTATAGTATCGAACCCTAGGCGCTCGATCTTAGTAGGATCGCTAAATAGCTATAGATATAGACGTACGCTACCGGTAGTGTTAATAATGTTGTTAATATAGGTAATGCGCGCCTCGTTATTAGTAAAGTTATCTAGGCGTAGGCTAGTCCCTAGATTTATATTACCGCGCTTAGATAAAATATCGAAGGTCTTAAGCGTAGTATCCGGATCGGTATTAGCTTATATACGCCGCATCTCCGTAGTAGTAGATCTATCGTAGAGACCCTTCTTAGCGAGGTCTAGCAACTGCTCTATAATATTGCCTATATACTCGTCCTACTCCTTAGTGTTTACTCGGCTAGCTTTCGGGTTAATATAGACTAGGGTAGTAGTAGTAGCGACGCGGGAGATCTTTATTAGCTCGAGTAATAAGTTAACCGCGTTGTTATTATTATTCTTGTTCTTTATCTTATTATATAGGTATAAGAGTAGTAGTCCTCGATAGAGGTCTTCTCTACAAATATCTAGCTCTAGGACTAGGTAGACTAGCTAGAGAGTAGGTCTATAAAGCGTAGTAGGAGTGCCTACGAAGAACGTAGGAATGTACGCTAGATCTAGCCGATCGATTGCAGGATCGAGGGAGTCTAGAATAACCTTTATCTTCTATACGGCGCGGATATAGATAAAGGCTATACGCTTTAGGTTGCCCTTAATAGTATCGGGATAGCGCGGGCTAGAAAGGGCGCGATCTACGACGTCGTCGTCCTCCGCGATTATACTCTTAACCTTAATCTAGCCTTTAGTAAAGCTAGAGATAGTCCTAAGGATCTTATTCGGCATAAGCTAGAGTCGGTAGCTCTACTAGTTACCGCTATCTTTCTCGTCGATATCTATCTTATCGACGTCGTTATTAGGGTCTTACTCTACTATATCGTCTAAACCTTAGGCGTCTTCGCTATCGCTAACGTATTCTAATAAAACGGGCTGTTTGCCCTTACGCTTAGTCGGTCTAGCCTTGCGGCGAATGCCCGCTAGGGGTCTAGCGTACTTAGCCGACGCGCTCTCGTATTTACTAAATGTTCGCTATAATAACTTAGCACTATTCTAAAGAGGAGAATTAAGAATATAGAAACTTTAGGCATATACCTAAATTATAAACCTTCGAAGAAACTTTAGGTACGTACCTATTTAATACGTAGAATAGGTATATACCTAAAGTTTTATCTTTAGAGTTAACTTAAGGCGTATACCTAAATCGTAGTATTTTAAGGAAACTTTAGGTACGTACCTATTTAACGCGCAGAATAGGTATACACCTAAAGTTTTATCTTTTAAGTAGAATCGATATAACGGTAAAGGAAAAAAAGAATAAAAAAAAGGGGGTATACTTAGGCCTATTGTACTTACGACGCGATATAAGTAGAAATACTTAAACGCTAGCTCGAGCTTCGCTATTATACGTACGAACTAGTCGCCGACTAGGATCTCTATAGCTCCTACGGTAGTCTTGTTCTTAATAGATCTAGAGGAGTAGGCGGCTATATAGACACCTTAACTATAGGATAGGGCCGTTACTACGCCGCGGGTCTTATCTATAATAGCCTTAAAGCTGTTAACGCGACCTTCCTTAAACCTCTACTCGGCTAGGTTAAGCTTATCTTAGTCTATCTCTATACCGATAGTCTTGTCCTACTTAGCTTTAGTTAACTTCTTAGGCGTGTTAGCGGTCTTAGCCTTCTTTACTAGCGACTCTTTCGGGGAAGGATCGCCGAGGCTAAGTAGTAGGGTATACTGCTTCTTAGCAGTAGACGTCGGGGTTTAGGGCGGGTCGCTTAGCGGACTAGTGCCTAATTTACGCTTACGCGCGCTAGGGATAAGTAGGGAACTTATAGCTATAGTTTTTTCGCGATTATAGTAATATATTTCTTTCGAAAATAGTTTAACTGTTAGTATTTTTAAAGAAACTTTAGGTATGCACCTATTCTAGTACTAGTAATAGTAAGTGCTACGGAAGGTTGATATTAATGTTTAAGTTAAGAAGAGGGAGCAGGTTTGTAAAAGAAGAAAAGTTGTATTACGTACGGACTACGTATTTGCCGCTAGCGGTATATCCCGCGTCTAATAGCGATGTTTGCTTTTAACGCTTACCCGTACTAGTATTAGGTAATAGCCTATAAGGTTATATAAGGTTATATAAGGTGTAACGTAAGGAAATTTTAGGTACGTACCTAAAGTTCTATTAAACGCTTATTATTGCTACTTACTATAACAACCTTATACTACTATCTAATTAAGGCGAGGATGTTATTCTCCGAACTATCGATCGAGCTAAAGGATTAAATCCTACGCTACCTAGTAAACGTTAGGCATAGAGACTGTAAAGTCTAGGTTGCTTATAACTATAGTATAGATAGGGAGTAGTAGATATAATACAAGCGCTAGCCGGCGGGGTTCGGTATCGACAGTTAGACTCGAACTATCGCGTAGGATTAGATATATACGGCGGTCCTAGTCGCTCTCTATATTAACGGTAGTCCCGAATTGCGACCCTTATTATATATACCTATACTTACTAACTACGGCGACGAAGCGGTTCGGATAGCAATAGCGAGTATACGGCCTAGTCTCCGGTTTAGCGAGGTCGTAATTAAGACGAAGTCGGATCCTCCTTTGCCTATTAAGAAGCGCAAACGCTACTTCTTGTTATTACCGGTACGGAGTTTAACGATATATATCCGTATACTCTCGATTATATAGGGTAGTTACTTGCTATCTTATTATCCTTAGCGGCTAGCGCCGACGCCCGAGAATATACTATAGGAGACGTCTTATAAGGTCTTAATTAATACGAGTAGCTATAATAATAGTAGGCCTAGCACGATAGCACAATTGTTAGCCGTATTTAGACCGCTATATAGTCTCGGGAATAACCTTTACCTATGCGATAGAGAACGTAGTTAAAGGAGGCTCGACGAATATATTAACTTAAGCTCGGAGAGTATACTAAGGTAGTAGTCGCGATCTATATACGACTAATTACTATTCGTTAAGTACCTAGTAGACAACCTCTACTTAAGTTATTGTAATACATTCTTCGGGTATCGTAGCTCGGCGTTAGTACCTCTACGACTCTACGACGTCGCCCTCGTATATTTCCGGTTTATATAGACCTTACGTTCTAGACTCTAGGATATGCGAGATAAGGATCGGCGGTAGTTAAAAGACGTATAGCAAAGTGCGGATAGATTAGCGGTATATACTAGATTTTACTTAATATCGGTCGCACTCGTATACGGCGGTTTTATATATAATGTTCTAGTTTCTCGCGCGGCGTAGCTACGGTCGCCGGATTATAGGAAGCACTAGTGTTTATATTAGATTGTTACCGATCTAGGTAATAAGAATAAAGGTATATTTAGCCTTAAGCGTTATACTCGGTATAGACTCGATAAGAAAACTTAGCTATCGATGTAGTATCGCTTCTTAGTTTATTACTATCTACCGGACTTTAACGTTACGATAGCGGATATTAAGGCGCTTCGCTATAACCTTAAACTACTATATAGCGAGATAGAGTACGAGATCGGAATCGGGGCATTTAACCTCGAAGGTAACGTTAAAGTCTTAGGAACGATTATATATTAGTAGCGCTATAGCATCGCCTACCTAGCGAACAATATAGCAGACATAACTCTAATCGAACTTCTAAAGGGGGAGGAGGCGTACGATAACGATATTACGCTCGTCGTACTATAGCGACTAAGTATAGCGAAGGAACGCGAGCTACTAGTAATAGAAGAGGGTACGGCTACTCTACGTAAAGTATCGATAGAGGAAGAGAACCCGACGCTACTTAAAGGTAATATTCTTAGATTAGGTATATAATACTACGATTATAGAAACAGTCTCCGCAATATTAAATTACATAAATAATTACATAAGCATATAAATAAGTAATAACGTCTTTATTCAATTAATTATAGTCCTTCTAGCTTATATAACTACGTAATAATTTCGTTACTTAAGTAGTTAACTATATAAAGAATTTAGGGCCTATTAAGTAAAGTTAGTCTACCTCGTTATCGTCCTCGATAACCCTATAGTATATATAAGGGTTAAGAGCTATAGTGATCTATATATTAAGTAGACAGTGTAATAGAATATCTAGCGGTGTTCTACAGCTCCGAGTAAATATAGATCGCTATATATAGTAGTAGAGAACGCCTCTTCCGAGATACTAATTTCCGACTTTGTAGGTCGAGATTTCTACCTATACTACGAGGCTCTATCTCTAATAGTATAGTATAGCTTCCGAATAAAGAGAGGTTAGTACTATATAGCAATTTTGTTATTCTAAGCATATAGAATAATAATAGTATAATAGAATCCTACTATTCTCGACGCTAGTCTAGCAAAGTCGATAAAGTAATAAACCTAGATTATACGCTATTATATATAATAGGCTATCTGTTTATTTAGTGCTACGCTAGTCGCTCGCTATTTAATCTTATTTAAGCGCTATCTACTTAGTCAACCGGCCTATATCTACTTATTTAACTACACGATTAAATGTTATAGAGACTATACGCAAATAAAGGAACTTTAGGTATATACCTATTCTACGTATTAAATAGGTGCGTACCTAAAGTTTCTTCATTTGTGTACACTTATTATATAACTACGGTTTTAGGCGTACGCCCGAAGTTTTTGCTATTGTCGGCGCTATCTAGTAGCCGTATTAAGCAGTAGCTATACCTAGTGTTCGGCTAGCCTTACCTTACTATTTCGCGATAGAATCTACTCGTCGTTATCGTCGTCGTCGGTAGACGTAGAGTTACTATTATTTAGCCCTCTTAGTCGCTAAATCTATCGCATCGCTATAAAGTAGTTAATAAGATCTTCGCTAATCCTCTACTATCTTTAATTACGGAGTAGATTAGGAGTATAGCGGTATATTATATAAAGTTGGTTCTTCTTATTTACGATACTAACGAGCGACTAATGCTATAGGATAGTACTATTCTAGATAAGGTTACTCGCGCTAACTAGGACGGCGGCTACCTACTTTACCTAGTATTAACTAGTAGTACCGGGTATTTTCTTCTATCGAACGGCTTAATAGATTTTGCTTTTATCGTATACTAGGAGGATGCGTATCTAATTTATTATATAACGCCCTATACTGCGCTTAAACTATTACGCAATATTTAGGTAATCCTAACTAAGTAAGGCGAGTACGTCGAAATAGTACCTCGCCTACCTACGCTATAGTCGGCGTTCCTAGCTATCGCGGCGAAAACCGTCGTCCTAGTTAAAGAGTAGCTAAAGGCGGGTTTGCTAGATAGCGGTAAATAAGGTAAAGCCGCCTTCTATAGCGTTACTACTACCGCCCCGGGCGACGACAATATTAGGTCTCCTATCTGTTATCCGATATACAAGGTCGTACGAAAAGCTATAGAGACTAGCTCTCTCTTTATCGGTAACTTCCTTTAAGAAGAAGTAGCGTAACCGTACCTAATCCCCTAGACGCTTATCGGGCTTTAAGAGTATACGGAGTATATAGCTAGTATAGCGGCATTTATATACCTAGCTTAATCGCTAAAGTGCCCGTTTAACGATACCTACGTACTAATCCGAGTTGTTATCCTCTTCCGAATCGTTATCCTTACGCTCCTTATACGCTACTCGATACGTTTAGTAGGCGGTAACGAGTTAGTCGATCGTCTCCTTTACGTAGCTATAGAAAGCTTACTCTAGCCTTCTCGAACTAGTAGCTTAGAGCTAGCTACGGAGGAAGTCGGTAGTATAGGCGGTCTACTAGAGCGCGGCAGTATAGAAGCGTAGTTAAACCTAGTTAAAGAGATCGGCTAGGAGCTAGGCGGCGTACGTAGTGCGGAGGCTTACTATAATATTTAAACCCTAACGACTTCCTTCCTACTCTCTATCGCCTACGCCTAACCGGTCGTAACGATTACGAGAGAGTCTATACTTTATACTAAAGGAACTACTATTATAGGTTGTAGTTAGTAAGTCGAACAGTATATTAAGCATTGCCGACGTAGAGGCTTCCTTAACGGCGCGGGTTGTACGATCGAGTTAGGCGGTATTTACGCCTACGTTAACGGACCTTTACGAAAGGACTATATATATTGTAAAGAGCTAGCGGTTTAACTATAAACATATAAAGTCGACGACGTGCTTACTCTTAAGTACGAAGAAAGGCTAGTAAGTACGACGCCCGTCTATTCCCTCGGTTAGGCTTAGGCGAGTTATAGGCAGATTAGGCTAATAGAGTAGGTCCTAGCAAGTACGAACCTCTCCTCGTACGCTAAAGGGAACGGTGCTCGAGGCGTAGCTATCTAGCGTATTATACGCCTATATAATTTCCGCTTTAAAGGCGTCTAAGATACGAGCTCGGCGAAATATAGTATCTCGGGCAATAAGGGAAGTAATAGCGGCTACCTAGTCGATAGTAGACTAGGAGAATGTAAGAAGCGGTAGTATTAACTAACTAAAAATAGGTTCTACCGTTCGGTTAATAGACGCGAAGAGATCCTTCGATATATTATATTCTTAGAAGAAGCCGATACTACTAAGCCGCTCTACGGACTTACGGAGTAGTTTGCCTCGGATACTATAAGCCTCTTATATACCGAACTACTAGTATACTTAAGGATGCTCGATATTAAGGCCGCTAGTCTTCGTAATACTATAGGCTATCTAGTAAAGGGCGATAAGCGGAGATACTACTACGTCTTCGACTACTAGTTTAGTAGGGATATCTTCCTACGCGAGGTCGAACTAAGCGCGGTCTATATTACGATATATAGGGTTAAACTAGCGCTCGAGGGACTAATCGAGGAGTTCTTTAAGCTCTAGGGGAGTCTATACCTCTAGACGGATTTTAGTTCTATACTATATAATAACTAGTTCTATACGCTACTAATATATATCTAAGTCTCGACGTAACCGACGTTCGATACCCTACTATAAACAATATAGTCGTAGTATAGCTACGTCGACTATAGGGTCTTAATTTGCCGGTAGCGGATCTATAATATCGTAAGAGATTTTACTAACGTTACGATTGTTACTTTCTATACCTTGTTTCTATCGAGCGTATACGCGATTATATACTTACTAGAAGGATAGGGGATAATATACGAGCACTTAAGAAGGATAAGTATCGCGAAGCGTAGGAATAAGGATAGTATTAATAAAGTAAGCCTGTTTATACTTGTTTATATAATAGTAACGTTACCGGTCGATCTTCCGATTTCGATTCGCTTTAGGAAGTAGAAGGTTAGGGAAGAAGAGGTACGTATTAAATCTAGAAGCATCGAGTCTAGTCGCGATCCGTATATACTTATAGCGTTCGGGTCGTATCGGAGAGCGGCCTACTAGTATATACTACTCGTAAGTAATAGTCTTTATAAAGCGAGGCGTATAGAATAACCGAATACCGGCTCTATAGGTCGCAAGTAAGGTTATAGGGAGGAGAAGTGCGTTAATGTCCTAGTATCGAGTAATATAAAATAGCTAATTAGTAGATATAAGATACGACTTCTCGAGTAATAGGACTATAGAAGGTACCCCGTTAATCTACCTAGCGAGGAGTCTACGCTAGTCGACGCCTCGGAGCTACTTATATATATACGTCGAGAGCTTGCTATACTCTACGACGTACGTAAGTATATCCGGGAGCTAGTAAAGTTAACTTTAGGCGAAGACAGCGGTAGTACCCTTAGTAATAAATTCTACGAGTATAACTTTAGGCGGTATCGGCTCCTCTTCTTCCGCGTCCGTATCCTAGTCTTAGGAATACTTATAAGAGCAACTATCTACGGCGAGCGCTTAGTAAAGTACTATCCGACTATAAGGGGTCGATATAATAGGTAGATTATCTAGTTCCTTATCGGAATTAACCCTAGCGTCGCTACTTAAAGGACTACTTAAATCCGATTAGATTAAACTACTAGTTACCGAAGGTGCTCGCGAGCTTTCGAGCGTAACGTCGCTATTATCGTCTCGACCCTACCGACCTCGCGGTAGCGTAGGTCGTAGCGGTAGTAGGGGTTCTAGTAAGGTAGGGCGCGGGTTACGCCCTCTAGGATTTAGCCGGATACGTAGTAGGAGCCCGCGTTATAGCTACGATAGCTAAGCTCTAGGACGAGGCCTTTATAAGCTCTCTCTTAAATTAGACCTAGTAATACTATCTCTTAATCTAGACGGGCTTCGCCTTAAGCTAGGGCTAGGAATACTATCTTTAGAATTAGACTTAGATATACTCGCGCTTGCGATCGGTCGACTACGCTATACCGAGGCTAGTAGTTAATTCGTCCCGTCTCTTAAAGTAGGTAACGAGGGGCTCTCTAGAATAGGAGGGAAGGAGAGACTTCTTCGAGAAGTCGGCGAAGCAGGTTAAGTAGCGGACTTCGAAGCTAGTAATAGGGGAGAATAAGCTACGCTTACTTAGGAGTCTAGCTTAGGCGGCGTCGTAGGTAACGAGGGGCTCTCTAGAATAGGAGGGAAGGAGAGACTTCTTCGAGGAGTTAGCGAAGTAGGTTAAGTAGCGGACTTCGAAGCTAGTAATAGGGAAGAATAAGCTACGCTTCCTTAGGAGTTAGGCTTAGGCGGCGTCGCTAGTATAGAAGCTAGCGGGAAAGGCGTCGCTAGTATAGAAGCTAGCTAGGAAGGCGTCGCTAGTATAGAAGCTAGCGCGAGAGGTATCGCTAGTATAGAAGCTAGCTAGGGAGGTATCGCTAGTATAGAAGCTAGCTAGGGAGGTATCGCTAGTATAGAAGCTAGCGCGGGAGGTATCGCTAGTATAGAAGCTAGCGCGGGAGGTATCGCTAGTATAGAAGCTAGCGCGGGAGGTATCGCTAGTATAGAAGCTAGCGCGGGAGGTATCGCTAGTATAGAAGCTAGCGCGGGAGGTATCGCTAGTATAGAAGCTAGCGCTAGTAGGGATTATACTATAGCGGACGAAGGGGGTCTAGTAGCTATCGGAGCGGGGTAGTAAACTATTCTACGTAGGGTAAGAGGACCTATATATAAAGGGAGAGTATTAGATAGGTATACTAGTTAAGTACTATCTGTTTTAGGGAGAAGGGGACGTAGAGGAGCCCGCCGAATAGCTAACCGAGGCTAGTCGTAGGTAGGGATAGCCTATACGATCGATTATTAAACGATAGACGTAGAAGTACTATCCCTTAGAGTAGAGCTAGCGGCGTTAGCTCTAGTAAATTAATCGACTGCCGCGATAACATCGTCGATCTCGAGCTAGTTAATATAGGTAGCGAGGAGCTATAGCCTATCTCTAGTGTTTATACGCGGCGCTATCTATAAAGAGAGCGGTAGTAGTCGTAGTACTAGGAGAAGTAGCCGTCCCTAACTAGCCGAATAGTACTAACTCTAGAGTATTTAACTACCTACTACGCCTGTTTAGCTACAAAGTAGAGGGTTAATATAGGGGATAGGTTAGGTAGCCGAGGAGGTAGACGATATAGCGGCTAGATATAGTAGCAGCGTAGACGAAGAAGATACTACGCCTAGGTCTTACTCGGCTTGCTATACTTTCTTCTAGGCTCGTCGTAAAGCCGTACTCGCTAACTTCCTCGCGGTACGTTCGGCCTTCTTCTTCCGCTCTTCCTCTTTAGTACCGAGTAGCTTACGCTATCCTTTAGGCAGCATCGTATTAATTCCGTTAATAGCGGAGGGTAAAGCTTATATATAAGCCGCGCTAATAAGTATAGAATTCGAGGAGGTAGTAGTTCTATCTCGCGGAAACTACTAATACTAGAAAGGGCTACCCCTTTCTAGCGATGCATTTTATATATAAGAGAGTAAGGAATAGTAGCGTAGTATATTTTGCGTATAAAGTAGTACGTATAAGTAGGTTCGTATACTGCCTACGGCCTTCCCGTAAACGTTACAAAACCCAAAGTCTAGCAATTAAAGGACACCGTAAACAACTTAAAACTTTAGGTGCGTACCTAAAACTAGGTGTTTTAGGTACGTACTAAAAGTTTTAAGTTGTTCCTCTATCGGACCGTAGGATAAGTAAACCTAAAGAGTATTACTAGTAGGTCTATTATTAAAGGTAAAAGTCCTTGCTAGGCGATAGGCGGAGTAATACGAGATATAGGGTAAGGTTCGTAGTAGCCTTCCGTAATAGCGAAGGAAGGCTATTTAATTAGATAGTTAGCTAGGTTCTAATAATGTTTAATTAATATCGGGCAGATAGGTTAGCTAGATTTCGGGAAAGGGTACCTCGTATACTTAATATAAGACTAAAAGTATAGCTAAGAAGACAGGTAAATCCCTACTTACGGAACCGGAGGGTAAGGGATAGGGGAATACGTACCCCGTATATTTCTTAACCGGAAGCGCTCCGTCGCGTTCTAACGGAGCGAGGGCCGTATCGCTAGTTATAGCTAATTAGCTAGACGCGGGCGCGGTCGAGATACGACTTAGAATACGAACGCCTTCTTACTTTAATGTTTCTTAAGCGCTTCGTCGTATCCTAGCGAAGCGGCTTACTAACTAGAAGCGCTTCGTCGCATCCTAACGAAGCGGCTTAACGACATCCTTATCCTTACTACAACTACCGAGACGTACAAATTCTTCCTCGAATATAGCGATATAACGTAAAAACTAGTCGATAGCGTAGTTAGTCTAACAAGCGATAATTATTAGTAGATCTCCCTTATTCTAGTTCTCGAGCATTACTTTAATAGCTTATATAGAGATATAGGTCTTGCTAGTACTAGGTAGGCCTTAAATAATAGTAAGACGCGCTATTAGAATACGACGGAGCGCTTCTAGTTAGAAGGCGTCTAGAGCACTATTAGGCTTAGAAGGCTAGTACTTAACTATATTAACATTCTCGAAGCTCTCGTTAGAGTTATTAACTAGGACAGAGCTTAGATCTCGCTTCGGCTATGCTTTAAAATACTTAGGCGCCGAAATGTAAGGCTATATACTAACGAGGTGCTCTAATAAGGGGAAACCCTCGCGTATTATACGCTAAAGGCTAAGCAAGGTATACCGATTAGCTTCGAAAAGTCCGCTACGGTCCTCTACTATAAGATATTCTATAGTAGGATCTAGCTCTAACTCCTCGGGACGGGTAAAGGCGAGATTAAGCTTAGGTAGATTCTACTAAAGTCCCTCTAGTAGTCGAGCGGTAATAGTAGCGACAATAGCGCGAGATACGAACTTGTTATTTATTAGTATAAGAACGACTAAGCTACCGGCGATAAGGCGCTTTAACTATTCCTATAGAACTTTCTTACTAGTACGGAGGAAACTAAAAGTAACGCGGACGGCGAAGCTACGTATAAACAAAGTCGCGCCGTAGATATAAACCTGCTTAGGTTAGTATATAACGGGCGGCGCGTTAAAGGGGTAAAGGCGAGACTAACCTTCGTATAGATGCCGACTTTGCTATTAAATGCGTCCTTAGCGGCATATAGAGTATAGCGAGTTATTAAGACTACTTCGCGAAGGCCGTAGAGGGCATCTTCGCGGTTCCTATAGAACTTTCTTACTAGTACGGAGGAGACTAAAAGTAACGCGGATAGCGAAGCTACGTATAGACAAAGTCGCGCCGCAGATATAAACCTACTTAGGTTAGTATATAACGGGCGGCGCGTTAAAGGGGTAAAGGCGAGACTTACCTTAGTATAGATACCGACTTTGCTATTAAATGCGTCCTTAGCGGTATATAGAGTATAGCGAGTTATTAAAACTACTTCGCGAAGGCCGTAGAGGGTATCTTCGCGGTTCCTATAGAACTTTCTTACTAGTACGGAGAAGACTAAAAGTAACGCGGACGGCGAAGCTACGTATAGACAAAGTCGCGCTATAGATGTAAACCTACTTAGGTTAGTATATAACGGGCGGCGCGTTAAAGGGGTAAAGGCGAGACTTACCTTAGTATAGATACCGACTTTGCTATTAAATGCGTCCTTAGCGGTATATAGAGTATAGCGAGTTATTAAGACTACTTCGCGAAGGCTACGGAGGGCATCTTCGTAGTATAGCTCGTAGAGAGTGCTCTAAGAGAATAGTTCTATAAGGGAGGCGATAAATAGTAAATAGGGCTAGTCGACGTCGCGCGCGAGGGCGAGCGTTCCTATCGCTAGTTATAGCTAATTAGCCCGTAGCCCTTACCGTATCGCTAGTTATAGCTAATTAGCCCGACGCGGGCGTAGTCGAGATACGACTAAGAATGCGACTGCCTTCTTATTTAGCTCGTAATACACGTAGGCGGCCTACGAGTAGGCGCGAGAATATATTCTTTTATACCTTCGATATTATAATATCGAATAAATAGAGAATAGTTCTATAAGGGAGGCGATAAATAGTAAATAGGGCTTATCGACGTCGCGCGCGAGGGCGAGCGTTCCTATCGCTAGTTATAGCTAATTAGCCCGCGGCCCTTACTATATTGCTAGTTATAGCTAATTAGCCCGACGCGGGCGTAGTCGAGATACGACTAAGAATGCGACCGCCTTCTTATTTAGCTCGCAATACACGTAGGCGGCCTACGAGTAAGCGCGAGAATATATTCTTTTATACCTTCGATATTATAATATCGAATAAATAGAGAATAGTTCTATAAGGGAGGCGATAAATAGTAAATAGGGCTCGTCGACGTCGCGCGCGAGGGCGAGCGTTCCTATCGCTAGTTATAGCTAATTAGCCCGCGGCCCTTACCGTATCGCTAGTTATAGCTAATTAGCCCGACGCCGGCGCCCTACTATACGCCCGCTATACGCCTAACTCTAACCCTAAAGTGCCCTATAGTAACGCGACCTTCCTTAAACCTCTACTCGGCTAGGTTAAGCTTATCTTAGTCTATCTCTATACCGATAGTCTTATCCTACTTAGCTTTAGTTAACTTCTTAGGCGTATTAGCGGTCTTAGCCTTCTTTACTAGCGACTCTTTCGGGGAAGGATCGCCGAGGCTAAGTAGTAGGGTATACTACTTCTTAGTAGTAGACGTCGGGGTTTAAGGCGGGTCGCTTAGCGGACTAGTACCTAATTTGCGCTTACGCGCGCTAGGGATAAGTAGGGAACTTATAGCTATAGTTTTTTCGCGATTATAGTAATATATTTCTTTCGAAAATAGTTTAACTATTAGTATTTTTAAAGAAACTTTAGGTATATACCTATTCTAGTGCTAGTAATAGTAAGTGCTACGGAAGGTTAATATTAATATTTAAGTTAAGAAGAGGGAGCAGGTTTGTAAAAGAAGAAAAGTTGTATTATATACGGACTACGTATTTGCCGCTAGCGGCATATCCCGCGTCTAATAGCGATATTTACTTTTAACGCTTACCCGCACTAGTATTAGGTAATAGCCTATAAGGTTATATAAGGTTATATAAGGTATAACGTAAGGAAATTTTAGGTACGTACCTAAAGTTCTATTAAACGCTTATTATTGCTACTTACTATAACAACCTTATACTACTATCTAATTAAGGCGAGGATATTATTCTCCGAACTATCGATCGAGCTAAAGGATTAAATCCTACGCTACCTAGTAAACGTTAGGCATAGAGACTATAAAGTCTAGGTTGCTTATAACTATAGCATAGATAGGGAGTAGTAGATATAATATAAGCGCTAGCCGGCGGGGTTCGGTATCGATAGTTAGACTCGAACTATCGCGTAGGATTAGATATATATAGCGGTCCTAGTCGCTCTCTATATTAACGGTAGTCCCGAATTGCGACCCTTATTATATATACCTATACTTACTAACTACGGCGACGAAGCGGTTCGGATAGTAATAGCGAGTATGCGGCCTAGTCTCCGGTTTAGCGAGGTCGTAATTAAGACGAAGTCGGATCCTCCTTTGCCTATTAAGAAGCGTAAACGCTACTTCTCGTTGTTGCCGGTACGGAGTTTAACGATATATATCCGTATACTCTCGATTATATAAGGTAGTTGCTTACTACCTTATTATCCTTAGCGGCTAGCGCCGACGCCTAAGAATATACTATAGGAGACGTCTTATAAGATCTTAATTAATGCGAGTAGCTATAATAATAGTAGGCCTAGTACGATAGTATAATTATTAGCCGCATTTAGACCGCTATATAGTCTCGGGAATAACCTTTACCTATACGATAGAGAACGTAGTTAAAGGAGGCTCGACGAATATATTAACTTAAGCTCGGAGAGTATACTAAGGTAATAGTCGCGATCTATATACGACTAATTGCTATTTATTAAGTACCTAGTAGACAACCTCTACTTAAGTTATTATAATATATTCTTCGGATATCGTAGCTCGGCGTTAGTACCTCTACGACTCTACGACGTCGCCCTCGTATATTTCCGGTTTATATAGACCTTACGTTCTAGACTCTAGGATATACGAGATAAGGATCGGCGGTAGTTAAAAGACGTATAGCAAAGTACGGATAGATTAGCGGTATATACTAGATTTTGCTTAATATCGGTCGCACTCGTATACGGCGGTTTTATATATAATATTCTAGTTTCTCGCGCGGCGTAGCTACGGTCGCCGGATTGTAGGAAGCACTAGTATTTATATTAGATTGTTACCGATCTAGGTAATAAGAATAAAGGTATATTTAGCCTTAAGCGTTATACTCGGTATAGACTCGATAAGAAAACTTAGCTATCGATATAGTATCGCTTCTTAGTTTATTACTATCTACCGGACTTTAACGTTACGATAGCGGATATTAAGGCGCTTCGCTATAACCTTAAACTACTATATAGCGAGATAGAGTACGAGATCGGAATCGGGGCATTTAACCTTAAAGGTAACGTTAAAGTCTTAGGAACGATTATATATTAGTAGCACTATAGCATCGCCTACCTAGCGAACGATATAGTAGATATAACTCTAATCGAACTTCTAGAAGGGAAGGAGGCGTACGATAACGATATTACGCTCGTCGTACTATAGCGACTAAGTATAGCGAAGGAACGCGAGCTACTAGTAATAGAAGAGGGTACGGCTACTCTACGTAAAGTATCGATAGAGGAAGAGAACCCGACGCTACTTAAAGGTAATATTCTTAGATTAGGTATATAATACTACGATTATAGAAACAGTCTCTGCAATATTAAATTACATAAATAATTATATAAGCATGTAAATAAGTAATAACGTCTTTATTCAATCAATTATAGTCCTTCTAGCTTATACAACTACGTAATAATTTCGTTACTTAAGTAGTTAACTATATAAAGAATTTAGGGCCTATTAAGTAAAGTTAGTCTACCTCGTTATCGTCCTCGATAACCCTATAGTATATATAAGGGATAAGAGCTATAGTAATCTATATATTAAGTAGATAGTGTAATAGAATATCTAGCGGTATTCTATAGCTCCGAGTAAATATAGATCGCTATATATAGTAGTAGAGAACGCCTCTTCCGAGATACTAATTTCCGACTTTATAGGTCGAGATTTCTACCTATACTACGAGGCTCTATCTCTAATAGTATAGTATAGCTTCCGAATAAAGAGAGGTTAGGACTATATAGCAATTTTGTTATTCTAAGTATATAGAACAATAATAGTGTAATAGAATCCTACTATTCTCGACGCTAGTCTAGCAAAGTCGATAAAGTAATAAACCTAGATTATACGCTATTATATATAATAGGCTATCTATTTATTTAGTGCTGCGCTAGTCGCTCGCTATTTAATCTTATTTAAGCGCTATCTACTTAGTTAACCGGCCTATATCTACTTATTTAACTATACGATTAAATATTATAGAGACTATACGCAAATAAAGGAACTTTAGGTATATACCTATTCTATATATTAAATAGGTGCGTACCTAAAGTTTCTTTATTTATATACACTTATTATATAACTACGGTTTTAGGCGTACGCCCGAAGTTTTTGCTATTGTCGGCACTGTCTAGTAGCCGTATTAAGCGGTAGCTATGCCTAGTATTCGGCTAGCCTTGCCTTACTATTTCGCGACGGAATCTACTCGTCGTTATCGTCGTCGTCGGTAGACGTAGAGTTACTATTATCTAGCCCTCTTAGTCGCTAAATCTATCGCATCGCTATAAAGCAGTTAATAAGATCTTCGCTAATCCTCTACTATCCTTAATTACGGAGCAGATTAGGAGTATAGCGGTATATTATATAAAGTTAGTTCTTCTTATTTACGGTACTAACGAGCGACTAATGCTATAGGATAGTACTATTCTAGATAAGGTTACTCGCGCTAACTAGGACGGCGGCTACCTACTTTACCTAGTATTAACTAGTAGTACCGGGTATTTTCTTCTATCGAACGGCTTAATAGATTTTGCTTTTATCGTATACTAGGAGGATGCGTATCTAATTTATTATATAACGCCCTATACTATGCTTAAACTGTTACGCAATGTTTAGGTAATCCCGACTAAGTAAAGCAAGTACGTCGAAATAGTACCTCGCCTACCTATACTATAGTCGGCGTTCCTAGCTATCGCGGCGAAAACTGTCGTCCTAGTTAAAGAGTAGCTAAAGGCGGGTTTGCTAGATAGCAGTAAATAAGGTAAAGCCGCCTTCTATAGCGTTACTACTACCGCCCCGGGCGACGATAATATTAGGTCTCCCGCCTATTATCCGATATACGAGGTCGTACGAAAAGCTATAGAGACCGGCTCTCTCTTTATCGGTAACTTCCTCTAAGAAGAAGTAGCGTAACCGTACCTAATCCCCTAGACGCTTATCGGGCTTTAAGAGTATACAGAGTATATAGCTAGTATAGCGGCATCTATATACCTAGCTTAATCGCTAAAGCGCCTATTTAACGATACCTACGTACTAATCCGAGTTATTATCCTCTTCCGAATCGTTATCCTTACGCTCCCTATACGCTACTCGATACGTTTAGTAGGCAGTAACGAGTTAGTCGATCGTCTCCTTTACGTAGCTATAGAAAGCTTACTCTAGCCTTCCCGAACTAGTAGCTTAGAGCTAGCTACGGAGGAAGTCGGTAGCATAGGCGGTCTACTAGAGCGCGGTAGTATAGAAGCGTAGTTAAACCTAGTTAAAGAGATCGGCTAGGAGCTAGGCGGCGTACGTAGTATAGAGGCTTACTATAATATTTAAACTCCGATAACTTCCTTCCTACTCTCTATCGCCCGCGCCTAACCGGTCGTAACGATTATAAAAGAGTCTATGCTTTATACTAAAGGAACTACTATTATAGGTCGTAGTTAGTAAGTCGAACAGTATATTAAGTATTACTAACGTAGAGGCTTCCTTAATAGCGCGAGTTATACGATCAAGTTAGGCGGTATTTACGCCTACGTTAACAGACTTTTACGAAAGGACTATATATATTGCAAAGAGCTAGCGGTTTAACTATAAACGTATAAAGTCGACGACGTACTTACTCTCGAGTATAAAGAAAGGCTAGTAAGTACGACGTCCGTCTACTCCCTCGGTTAGGCTTAGGCGAGTTATAGGTAGATTAGGCTAATAGAGTAGGTCCTAGTAAGTACGAACCTCTCCTCGTACGCTAAAGGGAACGGTACTCGAGGCGTAGCTATCTAGCGTATTATACGCCTATATAATTTCCGCTTTAAAGGCGTCTAAGATACGAGCTCGGCGAAATATAGTGTTTCGGGTAATAAGGGAAGTAACGGCGGCTACCTAGTCGATAGTAGACTAGGAGAATATAAGAAGCGGTAGTATTAACTAACTAAAAATAGGTTCTACCGTTCGGTTAATAGATACGAAGAGATCCTTCGATATATTATATCCTTAGAAGAAGCCGATACTACTAAGCCGCTCTACGGACTTACGGAGTAGTTTGCCTTAGATACTATAAGCCTCTTATATACCGAACTACTAGTATATTTAAGGATGCTCGATATTAAGGCCGCTAGTCTTCGTAATACTATAGGCTATCCGGCAAAGGGCGATAAGCGGAGATACTACTACGTCTTCGACTACTAGTTTAGTAGGGATGTCTTCCTATATAAGGTCGAACTAAGCGCGGTCTATATTACGATATATAGGGTTAAACTAGCGCTCGAGGGACTAATCGAGGAGTTCTTTAAGCTCTAGGGGAGTCTATACCTCTAGACGGATTTTAGTCCTATACTATATAACAACTAGTTCTATACGCCGCTAATATATATCTAAGTCTCGACGTAACCGATATTCGATGCCCTACTATAAACAATATAGTCGTAGTATAGCTACGTCGACTATAGGGTCTTAATTTGCCGGTAGCGGATCTATAATATCGTAAGAGATTTTACTAACGTTACGATTATTGCCTTCTACGCCTTGTTTCTATCGAGCGTATACGCGATTATATACTTACTAGAAGGATAGGGGATAATATACGAGCACTCGAGAAGGATAAGTATCGCGAAGCGTAGGAATAAGGATAGTATTAATAAAGTAAGCCTATTTACGCTTGTTTATATAATAGCGATATTACCGGTCGATCTTCCGATTTCGATTCGCTTTAGGGAGTAGAAGGTTAGGGAAGAAGAGGTACGTATTAAATCTAGAAGTATCGAGTCTAGTCGCGATCTATATATACTTATAGCGTTCGGATCGTATCGGAGAGCGGCCTACTAGTATATACTACTCGTAAGTAATAGTCTTTATAAAGCGAGGCGTATAGAACAACCGAATACCGGCTCTATAGGTCGTAAGTAAGGTTATAGGGAGGAGAAGTGCGTTAATATCCTAGTATCGAGTAATATAAAATAGCTAATTAGTAGATATAAGATACGACTTCTTAAGTAATAGGACCGTAGAAGGTATCCCGTTAACCTACCTAGCGAGGAGTTTATACTAGTCGACGCCTCGGAGCTACTTATATATATACGTCGGGAGCTTGCTATACTCTACGACGTATATAAGTATATCCGGGAGCTAGTAAAGTTAACTTTAGGCAAAGATAGTAGTAGTACCCTTAGTAACAAATTCTATAAGTATAACTTTAGGCGATATCGGCTCCTCTTCTTCCGCGTCCGTATCCTAGTCTTAGGAATACTTATAAGAGCAACTATCTATAGCGAGCGCTTAGTAAAGTACTATCCGACTATAAGGGGTCGATATAATAGATAGATTATCTAGTTCCTCGTCGGAATTAACCCTAGCGTCGCTACTTAAAGAACTACTTAAATCCGATTAGATTAAACTACTAGTTACCGAAGGTGCTCGCGAGCTTTCGAGCGTAACGTCGCTATTATCGTTTCGACCCTACCGACCTCGCGGTAGCGTAGGTCGTAGCGGTAGTAGAGGTTCTAGTAAGGTAGGGCGCGGGTTACGCCCTCTAGGATTTAGCCGGATATATAGTAGGAGCCTACGTTATAGCTACGATAGCTAAGCTTTAGGACGAGGCCTTTATAAGCTCTCTCTTAAATTAGACCTAGTAATACTATCTCTTAATCTAGACGGGCTTCGCCTTAAGCTAGGGCTAGGAATACTATCTCTAGAATTAGACTTAGATATACTCGCGCTTGCGATCGGTCGACTACGCCGTACCGAGGCTAGTAGTTAATTCGTTCTATCTCTTAAAGTAGATAACGAGGGGCTCTCTAGAATAGGAGGGAAGGAGAGACTTCTTTAAGAAGTCGGCGAAGTAGGTTAAGTAGCGGACTTCGAAGCTAGTAATAGGGGAGAATAAGCTATACTTACTTAGGAGTCTAGCTTAGGCGGCGTCGTAGGTAACGAGGGGCTCTCTAGAATAGGAGGGAAGGAGAGACTTCTTCGAGGAGTCGGCGAAGTAGGTTAAGTAGCGGACTTCGAAGCTAGTAATAGGGAAGAATAAGCTACGCTTCCTTAGGAGTTAGGCTTAGGCGGCGTCGCTAGTATAAAAGCTAGCGGGGAAGGCGTCGCTAGTATAGAAGCTAGCTAGGAAGGCGTCGCTAGTATAGAAGCTAGCGCGGGAGGTATCGCTAGTATAGAAGCTAGCTAGGGAGATATCGCTAGTATAGAAGCTAGCTAGGGAGGTATCGCTAGTATAGAAGCTAGCGCGGGAGGTATCGCTAGTATAGAAGCTAGCTAGGGAGGTATCGCTAGTATAGAAGCTAGCGCGGGAGGTATCGCTAGTATAGAAGCTAGCGCGGGAGGTATCGCTAGTATAGAAGCTAGCGCTAGTAGGGATTGTACTATAGCGGACGAAGAGGGTCTAGTAGCTATCGGAGCGGGGCGGTAAACTATTCTACGTAGGGTAAGAGGACCTATATACGAAGGGAGAGTATTAGATAGATATACTAGTTAAGTACTATCTATTTTAGGGAGAAGGGGATATAGAGGAGCCCGCCGAATAGCTAACCGAGGCTAGTTATAGGTAGGGATAGCCTATACGATCGATTATTAAACGAGCGACGTAGAAGTACTATCCCTTAGAGTAGAGCTAGCGGCGTTAGCTCTAGCGAATTAATCGACTACCGCGATAACATCGTCGATCTCAAGCTAGTTAATATAGGTAGCGAGGAGCTATAGCCTATCTCTAGTGTTTATATACGGCGCTATCTATAAAGAGAGCGGTAGTAGTCGTAGTACTAGGAGAAGTAGCTGTCCCTAACTAGCCGAATAGTACTAACTCTAGAGTGTTTAACTACCTACTACGCCTATTTAGCTACGAAGTAGAGGGTTAATATAGAGGATAGGTTAGGTAGCCGAGAAGGTAGACGATATAGCGGCTAGATATAGTAGTAGCGTAGACGAAGAAGATACTACGCCTAGGTCTTACTTAGCTTACTATACTTTCTTCTAGGCTCGTCGTAGAGCCGTACTTACTAACTTCCTCGCGGTACGTTCGGCCTTCTTCTTCCGCTCTTCCTCTTTAGTACCGAGTAGCTTACGCTATCCTTTAGGCGGCATTGTATTAATTCTATTAATAGCGGAGGGCAAAGCTTATATATAAGCCGCGCTAATAAGTATAGAATTCGAGGAGGTAGTAGTTCTATCTCGCGGAAACTACTAATACTAGAAAGGGCTACCCCTTTCTAGCGATGCATTTTGTATATAAGAGAGTAAGGAATAGTAGCGTAGTATATTTTACGTATAAAGTAGTACGTATAAGCAGGTTCGTATACTACCTATAGCCTTTCTATAGACGTTACAAAACCTAAAGTCTAGCAATTAAAGGACACCGTAAACAACTTAAAACTTTAGGTACGTACCTAAAACTAGGCGTTTTAGGTACGTACTAAAAGTTTTAAGTTGTTCCTCTATCGGACCGTAGGATAAGTAAACCTAAAGAGTATTATAGGTAGGTCTGTTATTAAAGGTAAAAGTCCTTACTAGGCGATAGGCGGAGTAATACGAGATATAGGGTAAGGTTCGTAGTAGCCTTCTATAATAGCGAAGGAAGGCTATTTAATTAGATAGTTAGCTAGGTTCTAATAATGTTTAATTAATATCGGGCAGACGGGTTAGCTAGATTTCGGGAAAGGGTACCTCGTATACTTAATATAAGACTAAAAGTATAGCTAAGAAAATAGGTAAATCCCTACTTACGGAACCGGAGGGTAAGGGATAGGGGAATACGTACCCCGTATATTTCTTAACCGGAAGCGCTCCGTCGCGTTCTAACGGAGCGAGGGCCGTATCGCTAGTTATAGCTAATTAGCTAGACGCGGGCGCGGTCGAGATACGACTTAGAATACGAACGCCTTCTTACTTTAATATTTCTTAAGCGCTTCGTTGTATCCTAGCGAAGCGGCTTACTAACTAGAAGCGCTTCGTCGTATCCTAACGAAGCGGCTTACTAACTAGAAGCGCTTCGTCGTATCCTAACGAAGCGGCTTAACGATATCCTTATCCTTACTACGACTACCGAGACGTACAAATTCTTCCTCGAATATAGCGATATAACGTAAAAACTAGTCGATAGCGTAGTTAGTCTAATAAGCGATAATTATTAGTAGATCTCCCTTATTCTAGTTCTCGAGTATTACTTTAATAGCTTATATAGAGATATAGGTCTTACTAGTACTAGGTAGGCCTTAAATAATAGCAAGACGCGCTATTAGAATACGACGGAGCGCTTCTAGTTAGGAGGCGTCTAGAGTACTATTAGGCTTAGGAGGCTAGTACTTAACTATATTAATATTCTCGAAGCTCTCGTTAGAGTTATTAACTAGGATAGAGCTTAGATCTCGCTTCGGCTATGCTTTAATATACTTAGGCGCCGAAATGTAAGGCTATATACTAACGAGGTACTCTAATAAGGGGAAACCCTCGCGCATTATATACTAAAGGCTAAGTAAGGTATGCCGATTAGCTTCGAAAAGTCCGCTACGGTCCTCTACTATAAGATATTCTATAGTAGGATCTAGCTCTAACTCCTTAGGATAGGTAAAGGCGAGATTAGGCTTAGGTAGATTCTACTAAAGTCCCTCTAGTAGTCGAGTAGTAATAGTAGCGATAATAGCGCGAGATACGAACTTGTTATTTATTAGTATAAGAACGACTAAGCTACCGGCGATAAGGCGCTTTAACTATTCCTATAGAACTTTCTTGCTAGTACGGAGGAGACTAAAAGTAACGCGGACGGCGAAGCTATATATAGACAAAGTCGCGCCGTAGATATAAACCTACTTAGGTTAGTATATAACGGGCGGCGCGTTAAAGGGGTAAAGGCGAGACTAACCTTCGTATAGATACCGACTTTGCTATTAAATACGTCCTTAGCGGTATATAGAGTATAGCGAGTTATTAGGACTACTTCGCGAAGGCCGCGGAGGGTATCTTTACGGTTCCTATAGAACTTTCTTACTAGTACGGAGGAGACTAAAAGTAACGCGGACGGCGAAGCTACTTATAGACAAAGTCGCGCCGTAGATATAAACCTACTTAGGTTAGTATATAACGGGCGGCGCGTTAAAGGGATAAAGGCGAGACTAACCTTAGTATAGATACCGACTTTGCTATTAAATACGTCCTTAGCGGTATATAGAGTATAGCGAGTTATTAAAACTACTTCGCGAAGGCCGCGGAGGGTATCTTCGCGGTATAGCTCGTAGAGAGTACTCTAAGAGAATAGTTCTATAAGGGAGGCGATAAATAGTAAATAGAGCTCGTCGACGTCGCGCGCGAAAGCGAGCGTTCCTATCGCTAGTTATAGCTAATTAGCCCGCGGCCCTTGCCGTATCGCTAGTTATAGCTAATTAGCCCGACGTAGGCGTAGTCGAGACACGACTAAGAATACGACCGCCTTCTTATTTAGCTCGTAATATACGTAGGCGGCCTACGAGCAGGCGCGAGAATATATTCTTTTATACCTTCGATATTATAATATCGAATAAATAGAGAATAGTTCTATAAGGGAGGCGATAAATAGTAAATAGGGCTCGTCGACGTCGCGCGCGAGGGCGAGCGTTCCTATCGCTAGTTATAGCTAATTAGCCCGCAGCCCTTACCGTATCGCTAGTTATAGCTAATTAGCCCGACGTAGGCGTATTCGAGATACGACTTAGAATGCGACCGCCTTCTTATTTAGCTCGTAATATACGTAGGCGGCCTACGAGTAGGCGCGAGAATATATTCTTTTATATCTTCGATATTATAATATCGAATAAATAGAGAATAGTTCTATAAGGGAGGCGATAAATAGTAAATAGGGCTCGTCGACGTCGCGCGCGAGGGCGAGCGTTCCTATCGCTAGTTATAGCTAATTAGCCCGCGGCCCTTGCCGTATCGCTAGTTATAGCTAATTAGCCCGACGCCGGCGCCCTACTATACGCCCGCTATACGCCTAACTCTAACCCTAAAGTGCCCTATAGTACCCTAAACCCTATATATCTATACTCTATTATACTATAAGTACCGTAACCTATACTAGACCGCTTCGCTTCGTATATTAAAGTCGCTAGTACGTAGGTTAAAGCGCGTATAATTAGAACCTAATAATAGGTACCGTAATACCGCCTACCTTCTTTTATTATCTCGTCCTTTAGTCGATACTAGAATAATAGATAATATATATACCGAAAGCCGTACTAGTATCTTATCCGCTAGATTATATCTACTAAACTCTATATCGGAGAGAGTATACGCTTCTATATCCGCTACTATACTAGCGATTATATTCTAGTCGTAGGAAGGTTCGGTATTAGCGTTTAGTACTATTAGGGTATTAAGTAGCTCCTCGACTATATATCGACTCGTATACTAGCTTCTCTAGCGATATATAATAAGGAATACTCGTAATATACCCTTCTACGTCGATATATCTAACCCCTACTACGGTTGCTAGATAACGTCCTTAAATAGTTTAGAGAACTACTATCTTATATAATATAGGTAGACCGAAGTACGGCACTTAGCCCGTCTAGTCTAGGCTATCGGCTAGTAGGTTACGGATAGGTAAGGCGGGCGTATTACTAGAGCTATAGCGTTAAATAACGCTATAAATATAATCTGCCCTTACTATAGTCGGTATTAGTCTACTAGGTTATCTTTATCCTAGTACTCTAGTAACCTACCGAATACTATAGCGACTTTAGCTAATACTAAATACTACCTCGCGGGCTCTTAATCGAAGCCGAACGTCTAGTATAGCTAGTTACTATCGTCCTAGCTAAGTATATTTAACGCTACTCCGCCGTCTTTTAGCTATAAAGAGTCGATAGTTTTAGCCTAATTACGAAGGAGGGCGAGGCTTCGTACTAACTACTTAACCGGGTTATCTACTAACGTACTACCTACGCGGATCGGCCTTAGTACCGAATTATCTAAGTCGTAGAGTGCCCCGAATAGGCGAAAACGGTTAACGTAATAACGTAGTTCGTATAATATCTCGTCGATTATCTATTACTATTCGGCCTTAACTTTAGTACGGTATCTAACCTATACGTTATACGTCGGCAATGTAACGTAGTCTAGAATATAATCCTATATCGCTAGCTCTTCCTAGCTATTATTAAACGGCCCCTTTACTACCTATAGCGCGGCTAGGCGCCTTATATATACCGTATAGCTAGCTAGCGGCAATAGGACTCGGATAGTATTAGACTCTATATAGTATATATTACTACTACTATTATCTCTTTTATTTTCTCTATCTATCTATATATATATATCCGCTAGGATAGAGTCTAGTTAAGCGAATTACTATTATTCGATTATATAGGTATCGTCTATAATTATAGATACGAAGACGACCGGTATAAAGATCGGATCTTTATACTATACTATAAGGACGATAAGATCCCTCGGCTATACGTATAGAGTAGCGGTATATAACGCCCTATAGACGCCTAAGTACGATCGGCGCTAGTATCGATATATAGAAAATAGCGGGCATCGATTATAGGAGTCGTTCGCGTTATAATATATTACTCGTCGCTCGGATAGTATTTCGCTTACTACCTACTAAAAAACTATATCGAGGAGCTCCGGTAAGAGTAATAGTAGTATCGTAGTTATAGTAAGTATAAAGAATATCGCTATATAGCTAAGATATCGAGCGCGATATTAACTCCTTTTATTTTAATATATATATCTCGAGTAATCGCTCTCGCGCCTATATATATTCGAATCTAGTACTATTAATTAGTAACTATGTTTTTTTTCTAGCTTTTATATAAACCGCTATCGCCTACGATATATTACTCGAATCTCGTCGACAACCCTCTAACTTTAATACTATAATCTATTAGTACTCTATATTAGGATAGCTTTATAGTTTAGTCGGTTAGTATCTACTAAGACGCTATATACTATATATAATTTTATATTACGATACCCTATATAAAGTAAAATTTATAAATTGTCTATAACCTAGCTAGTTTATATATATAAGACGAGACGTAGCTATTAATCGCGTATAATATAGCGATAGTAAGATATATACGAAAATATAAATAGATAGAGTAAGAGCTACAAAATTAATTACTAGGGCTAGTCTAGCGCAAATAGGGCGCTATTAGGGTTGTCTAGAAACTATTAAGCTATAAGTAGACTATTTTACTAGTCGGGAAAATAGTATTTAACGTTATTACGATATATGTCGCTAGTAGGGCATCTTTAACGCTAGTTAAGACAACTATTATTTTATCCCCAAGGACGTACCGACGACTAAGCCCCGGCTAGTATCCTTACGCTACCCGTATATTATCGCGCCGACCGGGAAACCCTAGGGCACTTATAGTACTACTTATAGAATCTATTAAGCTACGAGTAGACTATTCTACTAGCCGGGAAGTTAATTATCGATACTCTTATATCGTAAGTAGGGCGTTTCGGTACTATCCGTAGAAATTATTAAGCTACGAGTAGACTATTTCGCTAGCTAGGAAGTTAGCTATTAAGGCTCGGATCGGCGGTAGGGCGCAGTTAGTACTATTTATATAAATTATCTAGCTACGAGTAGACTATCCTACTAGCCGGGAAATTAACTATCGAGGCTTTTATATCGTAAGTAGGGCGCTTTTAGTACTATTTATAGAAATTATTAAGCTACGAGTAGACTATTTTACTAGCCGGGAAAATAGTTATTAACGTCCTACGATATATATCGTTAGTAGTACGTATTTAATGCTACCTACTATACCTAACGTTTAATTATATAAGGATATATCGACAGCAAAGACCTACTTAACGTTATTATATTACCTATAGACTATTTCGCCGACTAGGAACCCTAAAGCACTATCTCCTACTAGGCGATTTAATATATAGGATAATAATTAGTACTAGATTAATTAGTACGTATTTTATATATATCCTTCCGATACTCGAAATAGATATATAGTAGTACGTCTATTCCCTCTATCGACTAACCTCGTTAATCTATATCTATCCTCGATACCGCTTAAGAGTATCTATACTAATCGTTAACTATAATACTATTGCCTATCGGCCTCGCCTATAGTCGTAGAGACCGTATCTAAGTACGCCTAGATTAATACTAATATAGCGTCGATCTTACTCTTTATATCCGGTATCTTATAAAGCGGAGCCTATCGATCCTATAGCCTAGTAACTAGACCGCCGAGGAGATAGGTATTTAGCTATACGATTTTAGTCGACTTCCTAGTCTTAGCTTCGAATATAAGACCGATAGCCGTACTAGCGTTACTAAGTTTATATAAGCGGAGTATACTAAGGGCGTCGTTAATCTTTAGGTATAAGGTAGCGCGCTTATCCTCTATTAATAGCTAGCTAGTAGTAGTAGAGGAAGCTAATAGCTAGGCGTACGATTATAGGCGCTTTAGTATATATCGGGTACGCTTTGCGCTATAACGCTTACTCGATAAATTACGGCTAAGGCTAAACTTACGCTTACGAGGCCGAGTTAGAGACTAGATATCCGTCTAAGGGCTAGTAATACCGCCTAGAGGCAAGTCTAGATCTTATAGATAGTTAGGGGTAGAAGATAGTCTAGAACTCGAGCGCCGGTCTATAGCTAACTCGTCGTCGTTATCGACGTCCTTAGTACTAGTAGGAGCGGATAATAGTCGCTTCTATTAAGCTTACTTCTATCGAGCTCTATCGATATAGCGTATAATAGCTTCGTCGTTATTACTATTATCGTTACTATCGTCGCTATCCTTAGTAACGATAGTAGTAGATAGCGGAAACTTTAGGCCTTTAATATAGAGTCTCCCCTTACTCTTAGATCGAGCTTTAGGTAGGGGCTAAGTAGGTACCTTACTATCCGATAGATAGGAAGTATTAGCCTTACTATTAGGTCGATTAATATCCGTATTAGCCGGACTAGTCGGGTCGTTAGCGTAATCGGATTAGCCGTCGTCGAAGCTATAGTTAGATTCGCTATCGTCGATTATCGTTACTAGCTATTAGATTTCTCTAAGTAGGATAGTATCGTCTTACTTAGGGTCGTATATAAGGTCGCCGAACTAATTATTAGGGCTAATAACTAGGATAGAATTAGGATCGTTAGGATCGGCTATCTTAGGCTTAATAGAGGCTAGGAATATAAGATATTCGAATTTAGTCTAGCCGTTTAATAGGATCTTAAGCTTAGCTACTACCTACCTAAATAGCGTAGAGTAGCACTAGTAGTTTCGCGCTATAACGTCTTCGAGGTATACTATAAAGGGAATTAGTAATTATATAAATACCGAAATGCTAACTATTTTACTAGATAGTAAAGTAGTCGGCGATACGACGACGATACTTACTATACTAATATAGGATAATATCTAGATTATAGTCGCTAGTATCGATAGCCTAGCGAGATATATCGTAAAGATATTAATATATTATCTTAAGGAAGATAAACTCGACCTAATCTATATAGTATATATATAACTAGGCGCGAAAGTTAAGAGGCGTAATCTCGGGCTTAGCTTTAATATTAGAGTCGTCGCGATTATCTAGATCTCGTATAGGATAGTCGGGAGCGGGAGTCGGGACGGCTATTATAGTATTAAGGGTATAAGCCGTCTACTTAGCCTTAAGTCTACCGTAAGATAGGCGCTAGATTGCCTCGATAGGGAGGATATATTTTATTACTAGTATACGATACTCCTTCTATATAGGGTCGCGGCGACTAGATCGAATACTATATATAGTTCGTATATAGATATCCGCTATACCCTACTTTACGCGATAAGCCGCCTCTATAGTAAACGTATCTTCGTCTTACTAGATAGTAGGGTTAGCTACGATTATAGTAGTTAATAGACGATATACTTCCTTTTAAACTACGTCTAGGTCGGGGATAACAGTTACTATAAGCTAGTTAAAGAATCGAGTATAGTAATCGTACTATAGTATATAGTCGATTATATCGTTTAAGCTAAGGTCGTATATAATAACCGGATAAGTCTACCTAACGCGAAAGGAGCGACCTATCTACTAAGCCTTCTAAGTAAAGCCGACGATATCTAAGACGAGCTAGACGTATCTACTATACTATAGATTAGCCGCCTCGGATCTAGTATAAGACGAGAGGATAATAACCTTAATCTTAGGATTATAGTTATAGTTATCCTCGGTAGAGCTACGCTCGGCTTAGGTTATCCCGGCGTAAATAGAGATATAATCGATTATATATAGGTCGAGAAAGAGCTCGATAGCCTTATAATTTAGCGGCTCGTTAATCTAAAAGATTATCTTCTCGTTAGCAAGGATAATATATCGGTAGAGGAGCTATAGCGAAGCATATAGCTTAGGTAACTCTTAAATTAGGTACTTAAGGCGATCTAGGCGCGCCCTAATACTAGGGTTATTAACATTTCCCTTAGTATAGGTCTAGTAGAAGTCCTAGGTAGATACGGAGTTCTAAGACCTAAACGGTAGTTAGTAAGAGTATAGTTAAAGTAGAGTAATTGCCGACTATTTCGCCGGCTAGCAAAACCGTCGACGTCGTATAATAGTTTTACCGGCCGGCGAAACGGTTAGAGACAGTAGACTTATAGTAAGTTAATATATAGTATAGAAGAGTCGATATTATACTTAAGAAGCTAGCTAAATATATCCGAGGAGGCGCTAAGTACTAATAATCGGTAAAATACGGTAAGATAGGAGCGCTTCTAGCTAGGAGTAGTCGGATTATTATAGACGCGGTTAAGGCGGTCGTTACCTACGATTATAGCGAATCTAGCGACTATAGCGCGATATATAGCCTCTAACGTTAAAGTAGGCGAGGTCTCTATATAGATAATCTACTATAGTAGGATTTCGGAGCCGAGTATTACGGTCTCGCCCTAGATAAGTAGTTAGATACCTTTAACGCGGCGAAGTATATAGATACTTATCGGTAGGGGAACGAGGACGGAGTAGCGCCTATCTATATCCTCCTTATTACTTAGGCGTAAGAGAGTCTACTAGGCGACGGGATCGATTATCTAAAGGTAGCGTTCCTACTCGCTAATACTATACTACTTCTTACTATTACTATTCGAGGTAGGTTAGGACACTTAGTTAGTAGGCACGCGAGTCTAGTCTATACCGTACTTCTTATAGAACTCCTCGTATAGCTACTTATAGACGTCCGAGCTACTAAGGCTACCGATAAGTTCTTTGCGTCGAGTATCTAGCTACTTCTTATAAATACGCCGAAAGAGATAGCGTATAAGGCTAGTAAAGTCGGCTATATTATTACGGAATAGCGTAGCTATCGCGAATACTAAGACCGTATACTCGTTATCGAGTAGTATCTATATAGAGTTACTCTATAGAGAAAACTTATTCTTAAAGTAATAGCCTTTATCGCCGATAACGATAGATAGCCGGGCGGCGCGCGTACCCTATAGAAGAGACATATTATTAGATATATACTCTAGTAGGAACGCCTCGTCCTTCTCCTCTTCCTTAGCGGCGTCGTATATACGCTCGGCGGTATTATCGAGTATAGTAAAGTCGTCGAAAGACTCTTCGGGTTCCTTAATATCGCGGAGTTACTCGAGTTTCTAGCTATATCGCGTCTTATATATAACGCCTAGTTATATAGTCTTCTAGACCTACGAATCCTTAGTAGTAATAAGGATAGTACGAGTAGTCTATAGGCTTTCGACTAGTAACCTATTAACGAAAGTAATAAGACCTTCTAGCTTAGCGGTAGTACCTTTAACGTAGTAGGTAGGATTCTTAGGATCGGGCTTAACGTTAATATATATAGCGACGTTAATATAGCGCGCGTAGCCCTCTCTAGGCCTAAAGTATCGGGCGCAATTATTACGCTAGATATTAACGGCCGTATTAAGGCTAATCTCGTATATAGGTATATAATCCGGTAGGGCCGGATTGTACTCGTTAAAGAAGGCCTAGACTACTAAGAATGCGAGGTTATATACGTCGGCGTCGGTATACTTTAGTAGAGTACGCTACTCGCTACTAGCCTTTACTATTTAGATATCGATACCGATATACTAGCCCGGCTTAGACTCTATAGGCAATCCTAGATAGGCCTAGACGTAGGCATCGATAAGCTCCTACTTATTCGGCGTAGGTAGGCGAGTATCGACGTCTATTAAGGCCTAGTCGGTAGCGTTAACTATAGGCATAGGAATTTGTATATTAGTAATAGGGCGAGGCGCGATATTACTCTCGATATACGCGCGGTAGAGTACGGCTATAATAAACGTTAGTAGAGGAGAAATAAGTAGTAGGCAGACTATTTTACCGTCCGGATAAAAAGAAAAAGGCATATAAGCGACGACTAGATTGCCGGCTAGTAAAACGGTCTATATATAGAAAAAGAAAACATACCTCGGTAGTTGCGACGCTATTCTTTAATATATTCGGACTAATAGACGACAGCGTAGAGGACCGTAATAGTCTTACTAGTACCTACGTTATCGGCGAGAATAGCGCCTTATATAGGCGACTTCTATATTTAGAGAATCTACGCGATTACCTAAGGCTACTATAGCTTTAAGGCGAGATCGCGAAATGTAATATAGAATCTATACTTACTAATAGGGTTAATCTCGCCGTCTAGGAGCGTAGTAACTATAATACCTATCGCGGCGTATATATCTATAAATATAGAAGGGACGGCTAATACGCTATTTATATAACGTAATATATTGCTAAATATAGTATTCGTATCCGTAGGGGACTATAGAAGTTCGCGGTAGTCTAGGGAGTCGGCGGTATAGTGCTCGGCCTCTCGGTTAATACGGTCCTATATAGCCGATAGTAGATTATCGTTTATATCTTAGAGTAGAGGGATACCTATAGTACGGTAGACCTTCTTCGTATATTAGCGGTAACCTTTATAAAGAAACCGCTTATTAGCCGGATCGATAGTAGTATAGTTATTAAAGAAGATTAGATTACGGCGCTCGGCGAGGTATTTAATATATTCGTCGCGTATAGTCTAATTCTACGTATCTAGATCGCGGGTATTAAGGTTAGTAGTCTTGCCCGCGAATAGGTTATAGCGTATATCCGAGAGGTATTAGATAGTATTATTATACTCTTAGGCCGAACGGAGAATAGTGCGTTTTATATTAGTAAAGAATTCGCTTTCGACGTCGGCTAGAGCCTAGCGAGCTTCGTTATCGGCTAGTTTTTAGTCTTAGGCCTACTTTACGGTATTAAATATCGTAGTACCGGGGACTCCGTATACGATAGGCTCCGCGTTAGCCCTACCGTAGAAATCCTTCTTAAATACGTACGCTATACCCCCTACTTCCTTGTTCTTACGAACCTTAGTATACTAGTATTAGACTAGTAATATAAGGCGAAAGAGGACATTTCCGTTAACCTCCTAGCCTTAAATACTCTTAGCTACCTTTCGGTATTTAGGGGGAATCTCCGGAGGCACTTCGAGTACGTACGCGTAGTCTTTATATATCTCGGCGACTATTTATACTAGGTAGGCTATATATAAGAAATAGATAGCGAGGCGTAGTCTCGGCTTCGAATATAGGAAGCAGATATCGTTAGGTATATCCTCTACCGTAAGATCGTCGATAGTAAAAGTATTATTAGGTATAGCGAAGATATACTCGAGAATAGTCTTCGTCGGGACTAAATTATTCGAGTTACCCGGTAGCTAGTCCTTCTTAGATAGGTCGTCGTTACTATCGCGCAAACTAAATAGGTTCTATATAATAATATTAGCGTTAACTAGAAGGGATATATAACTACGAGGACTAAACCGCTAACTATTTCGCTAGCTAGTAAAGTCTAACTTCGGTATAGCGGGTTTGCTAGCCGGCAAAATAGTTAGTATATTAGTCTAGGTATATAGCGTAGGGCGGAACTTACCTAATATCTACCGTTATTCTAATACTACCGACCTACCGACTACGATATAGCCTAAAGGAACCCTTTATATAGATCCTAATAAGGGAAGTTTAGGAATAAGAGAATATATCTATTCTTCTCTAGACCGGACCCTAGGAAGCCGAGAAGGTATATACCGCAATCGGCCTAGATAGAAACTCGCGTACTGTTTACTAGGAACATTCTAAGCGCCTCTCTTCTAGCTTTACGTATAGCCTCGTATAGTGCCTGCTTCTTATCCGTAGTTAGGCTAAACTATAGCGGTACGGTTACTACCTTAGGTACCTTAGGAGCCTTAGGCTTAGGCTTAGGCTAGGCGGGTATATCCGGCGTAGGAGGAGTAGCTAGTATATTCTAGGTAGCCTTAGTACTCTTACCCTTAGTTCTCGTAAAGAGAGTCGGCGACGACTCGGTAGCGTTCGCGTTAGTAGTAACTATCTTTTTACACTTCTTTAGCGTCGCTAGGCTAGTTAGTACGAACTTCTCGTTCGGATTTATAATCGCCGTCGGTATATAGCGTACTAGCCGTTATTTACCGTTCGGACTAGCTAGAAGAGTAGCTCGTAGATATAGATCGGTTTACCGGGCGGAGAAAATAGAAGTATAGACTAGTTTACTAGATAGAGAAACGAGACAGAGGTAGGCAGACGAGGAAGATAGTAGTAGTAGGAGTAGATTATAAAGTAGAAGAAGTTAGGGCGATAGTAGAAAGGTATATACTAGTATTAGCGCTCGAACCTCTAACCGTTTATACGGCAGGCCGCGTAGATAGCGTAAATATATAGGGCAGTTTACTTTACTAACGCGCGTATAAAAGAGACGTCCCGAGCGATATAGCTAATTTATATAGTAAAGTTAGGACCGCTTTTCGTTCGGTACGTTAGTTAAGGCCGATAGGTAAAGTCCGCTAAAACGCGCTAGTATAGGGTTTAGAACCTAATCTAAGAGGAAGGAATAAAGTAAAGCCGAAGCGACGCCGTTACCTTACTAAGATCCTATACTAGACGGACCGCTTACGTCGCTTATATAATTTTATATAGTATATCGAAGTCGTATATCTCTATCTACGATATAGGCGAGGTTGCGCGCAAAGTAGGGCTATAGAAGGTAGCCGAACAACGACGAAGCGGTATATAATAGTAACGTAATATATACGTAGACTTTACGTATATAGTAGGTACGAGGCGTAGAAGGAAGTAAAGTAAAGTCTAACTAGAGTAGGCGCGGCAAGACGAAATATAACTAAGGCAATACTAACGACTTTACTAGCCGGAAAAGTAGTTAACCGTCGCCGCGAGAATATATCTAGTTAAGACGAGTTAGTAACCGATAGAGTGCTTATTAGAGACGCTATCGTATAAACCCTTTTAACTATTTTTTCCTTAGCTAGCAAAATAGTTAGCGACTAATAAGAGGGGGTATCGTAATAGAGATAGACCGATAGTATACTAAACCTAGGAGAGATAATAGCGGAATATAAGACCTAGCTTAGACGTATATCTATAAACGTATCTTCTATTATACCCGCCTATATAATCCTATAGACGGCGTATCTTATAGGCAAGATATAATAACTAAGTAGCGGGAAATGTATAATATCGGTAGAGGCGGGAAGATAGATAGATAAAATACCCGAGCGGTAGGGAAAGACTCTCTATCGTTACTATAGATACTCGGCGATTGTATTACGCGTACGTAAAGTATAACGAAGGTATAGGCGGATTAGATAATAGTAGTAGGGCCTCGCGGATAATAGTAGTTCGGAATCGATTATATAGACTCTAGATCTACGCGTAACGGCTACTATAATTCGGTTATATTAATAGTATATATTATAAGTACCGACTAGGTAGACTATATATAGGTAGGAGGAAAAACTATAGAAAAGGCTAGAGATACGATAGGAAATTGCTCTACTTAATCGGCTAGTATTTAGTATATAGACTAGACTATTTATACGCGCGCCTAGTTAGTAACCTATAGGACCTAACGCCTAGGATACGCGTACTTACTAGTCGTCCCGTAGAGGCCTACTCGAAGAGATCTATATTACTATCTACTTTCTATATATAGGGCTTATACGAGTATACCTATGCCTTACTCGGTATCCTCGGCGTCGCTACTCTTAACTAGTACTATAGACGAGGCGCCGGCCGCTAGCTTAACGCGCTTAGTATAAGCTAATATATCGTCGGCTAGGCGAGGATATAGAGCGACTAGTAGAGTAAGAGATCGCTTAGTTAAGTAACGAGCGCGTAGGGTTAGCTCGTCTATAGCGCTAGTATCTCCGATAGAGTCGCTAGAGTTAGGGCGAATAAAAGAGCCGGCCTAACTGCCTAGTAAGTATAGCTATATACCTATACGGTTAGGTTCGTAGTTAAACGGCGTTCTAAAGGAGAGAGTAGTAACTCTATAGTTACTATTATTATTATTATAATTATCGAAGGGACTAGTAAAACTCCGAGATCTTCGGATAAGGGGCGCGAGAGTAGGAGCGTAGTAGCCGATGTTTTATACGGCCTAGGCAAAATCGGCATTATAGTTAGAAGTACGCCGCTAAATATACTTAAGATATACTATAAAGGGTATTAGCAATTCGACCGGCAACGGAGATAATAACTACTATACTAGATAGCGAAATAGATAATAACGTACGGTACGACTTACTATACTAATTAGGAATAATAGTAGAGTTATATTAATCTATAGCGAGGGCCTCGGTAGCGAAATAGTAAAGGTACTATATAAGTCGAATCGGACGGGTATCCTTAGTAACGTCGTCGCGGTATAGATATTACGCTATAGCGTACTTAAGATACTCGTAGTCGCATCCTTCCGTATAGTCTAGATTACGCTTATCGGCCTAAAAGAAGTTATCTAGCGTAGGCTACTAGCGGTTAACGATAGTAGCGACTTCTCCTACTATCGTACCGCTAAGTAATAGGCAAAAGATAGCTTCGACTAGGACGAGATTCTTACGGGTTAGGTCGGAGATATAGCCCTATATAGCATCTAATATCTAGTAGCGAATGCCGTAGGACTTGCATATATAGGCGTCGGCTATATACTATCTAATATTAGTATTAGTATATTTACGGAATCGGGTTATAGGGAGCGTACTAGTAGTACTATAAGCTCGTACGATCTTATCTAACTAGATATAGTAGATCTCTTTATTTATAAGCTAGTCGGGCGGTAAGACTACTATAGTAAGCCGCTCCTAAATGTCGAGATAGAAGGTCTACTAGTAGCGCGAGTCGATAGTATCGACGAGGCTTAATTCGAATACTATAACGGCGTAAGTCTATTCTACGCGAGTATAACGATTAACGATCGAGTTCTTTTTACTAAAGTCGACGATATCTACGATATACTATACGTATATACCGTAATATAGATTAATAGACTCCGTATTAGTACGCGAGGACAGGATAATAGCCTAGGTTCAGGGATTATTATTAAAGGCATCCTTAGCGGTAGCGCGCTTGGCGTACGTTATACCGGTATAGATAGTAGAGTATCGGATTTAATATAACTCTAATACGAGGTCGAGGAGTTAGTAATTAAGTAGCTCTTCGACCTAGAATACTACCTTAGACGAAAGCTAGATAATATATACGTAAACGAGCTATAGTATCGCTAGGTACTTTAGAGATAGGCAAACTAGATAGACGAGTCGATCTATATAACGGCTTAGGGTAGGAAGGGGCGTAGAGCCCTTTATATAGAACTAGAAGAAGTCTTATATTATTATCTAATATAAGGCGCTAGAGTTATATTAGCGAGAAAGTAGTAGCGGACGGTTAGACTATAGACTACTTTACTAGCTAGCGAAATAGTCGTATATGTCTACTAGTTTTCGCTAGCTAGTAAAATAGTCTATAGCGTAATAGACTTATAGGGATTAAAGAGTTAGCGTAGAGGAGGTTAGCCTTCGGTCGGCGATAGTAGCGAGGAGAGGATAGGCAGTACGGAGACTAAGCTAGCGAAATAGTGCCTCGTAAGTTAGCATAGTAGAGGGGCGCTTAATATCGCGGTCTAGCTTATCGATACGCTTAGCGAAGCGATAGTAAGTAGCGCGGTATTCTACCTAGGAAATAGGAGTATATTATACCTTAACGTTAACGACTTACTATAAGGGAATGTCGTCCCCTAAGGTTATAGTATAGTCGCGGATCTTAAGTTAGTTTCTCTTAGAGCGTCGGAGGACGTAGAGGCTAAAGGCGAATATCGTTAGATATATCTAGTTATCGTCGTCGAGGGGCCTATATAGGGCTTTAGGGTTAAGTATTTAGAGGACGATATCGCGAAAGTATATAGCGCTAGTATAGACGTAGCGAGATAGTAAAGCTATATAATAGATTTATAGGTCTTCGGGAATAGCGCTCTATCGGAGGCCGTAGTCGCGTTAGAAACGGCTATAGTATATAACGGTATCGGTAACGTCCGAAAATCTAAAGATAAGGTCGGTCCGATCTCGGGCGTCCTATAGTTTAAGAATACGACGGAATAGAAACCGAGTAAGTATAGCGAAGTCGTTAAGATCGGTAGCTAATAGAGTCGCTATAGCAAATACAGCTACTGTATACGCGTTATTAAAGAGATTCTATATAGCGTCTATTTAGAGTAAGAACTACGCCCGGAAGTAGTATACCTCGTTATATATAATAATAGACAGATACGCGGCGCGTAAGTTAGCGAGACGAAACGTATTATCGGATCGATACTTATCGTATAATTAAGTATTACGGGCAATCTAGAGTTCTCTAATAGTGTTATTAGTACGGTCTCTACGCTCTATTCGATAATCGACTACCTCGAGATTCTATAGTTATAATTCGTCCTTCTACTAATATAGGCGTAGCCGATCCTAAAACTAAGCTAGGCGGTTATATCGCTTATAATACGCTAGGCTAGGTATAAGTGTCTCCTAAACAAAGGCCTCGCGAGTAGAGATAATAAGCGTACGAGTAGTCTATAGATCGCGGTCCGAAAGGGATATAATATATTCGATAAGTCCTAGGCTATTAGGTATATTTAGGTAACGCTAGATAATATAAATAGGATAGCGAGACTCGCTATTAAGCGCGACGAGAGTAGCGACGTAGACATAGCGAGTATAGTTAGGATTAGGACTAAAGTACCGGTTATAGGTATTGCGCTAAGTATTAATCGTCGCGGCGGTCCTAATTTAGTAGATAGGAGCGTAGTAGTAAGGCGTCGTATAAGTCTTATCTAGCTCGGTACGTAATTTAGCGATAGTCGACTTCTACGCGTTAATATCCTCTTTAAGAGGGCCTAAGTAAATACCGTTAGCTTCGTACTCTAAGTAATCGAGTATTCTACGCTAGAGCGTCTAGCGGCTACTAACGCCGAATCGCTAGTCGAGGAAAGTATCGACTACTATTATAAGTAGGTCGCGCGGGTCGTCGTCGGGAATAGTCGGTATATTATAGAATAGGACGCAATAGCCGAAGATAGAGTCTAGTATAATACCTCGCTCTATATAGGCATAGTCGAGTATAGCTACGACGATAGTTAGTAGGAGATAAGTATATATATAGACCGTTTTACCGGCTAGTAAATAGACATCTAGATATATATTCGCCGGCCGGCAAAATAATCTATATATTAGGATTAACATTTCTTACCTTAATATACGATACGCTATTCTTCGATATACTCGGACTAAGCTACAGCGGCGTAGAGGATAGAGATAGTCTTACTAGTACCGATATCGTCGGCGAGAATAGCGCCCTATATAGGTAATTTCTATATTTCGACGATCTATATAATAGCCTATAGTTGCTATATCGTAAGACAGAGTCCGCGAAACGTAATATAGTATAGGTATTTACTAACTTTATCGATCTCGCCGTCTAGGAGTATAGTAACGTCGATGTTTATTACCGTATAGGCTTCGTTAAATAATAGAGACGTAGCCGTATACCTAGAGCGATAGTACTATAGAGTATCGAGTATACTAGCGTATAATATACGCTAGGCGTCGGTAATAGGGAACGGGGTATCGGGCTAGGGCGCAAGCTATAGCTAGTTAGTATTAGCCTAGATAGTGCTCTTACGCTTACTCGGGAGATATTTTATATTAGCGGGATTAATAGTATCCGAAGTCGAAAAAGTTATATCGATACCGTTACTAATATCTCGTAGGAAGGCTCGCTATAGTACCGGATCCTAATCGTTAATCTTATATACGTCGTACGTCTTATACTACTTATAAAAGACATTCGTTAGGTCGTCTATTACGCGTATAGTTCGCTAGTAGTTATAAGTATTATCTACTTAGATCGACCTAGCCTCGCTAAGAAAGGCCTTTTCGTTACGCGCGAATTTATATACGTCGCTAGGTATAAGAGGACTAATAACTAGAGAGGATAGACGCCTAGATAGACGTAGAGGGCCTAGAGCTAGTACTTCGGGGTCGTTCGCTATATTTAACTTAGAAACGTCCTTAGGTGTCGCCTAGGTAGTACTAATTCGATTATAGACTACTTTACTAGCTAGAAAATAACGACGGACGGTAGAAGTAGTAGTAGTAGTAGTTAAAGTAGTAGTAGTAGTAGTAGATAGAAAAGTAGGGAAGATACGGAGGAAGAGAAATATAAATAAATAGCGTATAGGCGCTCGGACTAACGTACGGGCCGTAGGCGCGTACGCGTTAAATAGCAACGCGGTCGACCTAACTAAAGGCTACGTAAAAGAGTTATCCCGAGCGACGTAGCTAATTTGTATAAATAGGCCGGGATTGTGTTTCGTTCGCCGCCTTAGTTAAGGCTAAGAAGTAAAGTCTACCGAAAACGGGATAGTATACGATTAAACTTAATATAAGTAGGGTAGGAGGTAAGGTAAAGTAAAATAGTATAAGGTATACTAGCCTAATAGATATAGAATATAGGCGCGTCTATTTTACTATACGGGATTGCGGTTAGTATTAGTAAAAAATAGCGGGTAATAGAGGGCGAGGCGTTACGAGGACGCGATAATTTCCTAGTAGGCAATACTATCGGTAGCTAAGTGCCGTAGGCTAGCGTATTATATAGCGTAAGACGAGTATTAAAGCGGGTTAGTCGAACGAAGGTAGGGAATAGGGTACGTAGGAATTCGTAGATAGTATAGTTAAATATAGTTATTCGCGTAATATACGATATAATATACTATAGGACTAATAATATCTAAGCGTATCGTCTATCTACTAAGAGGAATAAAGATACGCCGATAAGGAACTCGTACGTCGATCTCGCGGAGACTATATTAAAGCCTAGGACGCGCGAGTAGAGCCCTCTAGGATATTAATTAGTACTTTATTTAGGCCTAGATAGACTATATCTTAGCAGATTGCGGTTTAAAGGTACGACCGCGAATACGCTTAATCTCGTCGTTACTAAAGATACGCTCTAGTATAAGAGCTATAGATAGACAAGTAGAGAGTAGATAAGGCAAGTCTAGCTCGAGATAATAGTAGGTAGGATCGATACGATATAGATAGTATACTAGACGCTAAGTCCTAGGCGCCGACGGCTAGTTCTATAAGCGTTTCTAGGCGATAGCGGAGATATCGGTTATAGTAGTAACGTAAAATATAGCTAGGCAAGCGCGGCTATAAGAGTAATAGATAATCGCCTTTACGTCCGGATCGTCTTTAAAGGATTTATAGGCGATAGTACTCTAATATATAGATATATAGTCTAGGGTAATATATAGGATCCGATATATACCTAGTAGTAGATAGAGCGCGTTATAGGCGAATAGGTCTACGTCGACGGTAAACCTAACTTTAGAAGACTATAGGATAATATATATATAGATAAGCGATAAGACTACTATAAACCGATAGAACAGGGCGACTAGTTATATAAGCTAGTAGACGCGATACTCTAGTATAGGAATAGATATAGTAACTTTAGAGTACCGCTAGATAGAGTCCTATATATTCGCTAATAATCGAGTACTATACGCTAGTTAGTTAGGTAGTATATAGTTTTGTCGACTATAGACTGCTTTGCTAGCTAGTAAAGGTAATAGATATTGCTAACCGTTTACCGGCCGGCAAAGTAGTCTATAGCGTAGCTAACTTATAGTAGGGTACTATTAAAGGGAGGACGTACGTAGAGGTAGTATAAGAAATAAATACTACGGAATATATTATATACGGTCCTAACGAGCTTACGGTATATAGCGGTATAATAGGGGCGAGCGCTCGCCTAGGATACGAATTAGACTAGGTCGATAAAGTAATTACGTATAATATTAAAGTGTTCGTAGTAGCGATTATAGAAGATAGCTATAGCTTATTAATCTACGCGGGATCGGCCTAGCGTACTATCTACGGTATTATCGTCGGCGACCTTTACTATAGTAGTAATCGGAGGCAACGACGTATATAGTTTATAGTATATATACGGATACAGTAGTAGTATAACTATAGACTAATTTGCTAGGTAGAAAAGTTGCTAGGCGAGTAGAGTAGGCGGTAGTAGAAGTAGGTAGTAAGGTAGAAGAGAAGTCGAGGAGTAGAAGGAGATATAAATTAGCGTAGTATAGGCGCTCGGGCTAAGACTAGTAGACTAGCGGTTTACTTTACTAAGGCGCGTACGAAAAGGTCGTCCTAAGCGACGTAGCGAATTTATATAGCAAGGTCGGGATTACGCTTCGTTCGCCGCTTTAGTCGAGGCCGAGAGGTAAAGTCTACCGAAATACGCTAGTATAGTATTAAACTTAATCTAAGTAAAGGGTATAAAGTCAGGTAACGACTAGCGTACCGAGCTAATAGATACCTAAGGTATAGTCGACTGTTCTACTAGCGGAGGCAATAGTAGATATATATAGCTAGATAGGATATAAGGCAACTATAGTAGCTATAGGGACGATAGACTTTACTAGCTAGTAAAATAGTCGACGATTGCGGGAGATATCGGTACGTATAGTATAGGAAAGGATAAGATAGTAGATATATAAATTAAATTATTATATAAGGATAAGAGCAATAGAGAGCTAGATAGTATAGAACTATAGTAGTATAAGCTACGGCATAGTCTATAATACTACGTACGTCCGTATTAATCTACCGTCGAGAGTATAATATAATAGGTAACCTAGGGGCATACGTAGGCTTCCCTATACCTAGTTCTATACGGAGTAACTAAATAAATGCTAGCGGAGCTATATAGAGACGATTCCGACCTTAACTTCTATAGCTCTATCGCTAGTATACGAGGCTAATATCTCTAAATATACCGAGTATAGTCCCTTTAAAATCTAGTATAGCCGATACTAACTAGGAAGATCGCGAGCTTATATAGTCGGAGTTAGCGGAGCTTTTCGGAATAGCCGTCGAGGTCGAGCTAAGAGAAGCTTAATATTCGACCGCGGTAGTATTCGATCTCTTTATTAATTAAGTAGGCGTAGAAAAATAGCTAGCGGTTTTTATTAATATAGAGACGACAGAGTTCGGCCTTAAAGGGCGCGACGGCGGCACTATCGGTATAGTCTACTATAGCGATAATCGGACGTAGTAGGGAGCTTAGTAGGTAGTCGTAGCGTAGTATAGTACGGTAGCGTAGGATATACGTATAGGGCTATAGACTAGTTTACCGGCTAGAGGAATAGATAGACGAGTATAGATCGCTAGTAGTAGAAGTAGATTATAAAGTAGAGAGAGTTAGCGGCCGAGAAGAGACCTATATTAGTGCGTTAATAGCGCTCGGGGCAAGACCGGTAGACTAGCGGTTTACTTTACTAATATGCGTATAAAAGAGTCCTCCTAGGCGACGTAGCTAATTTATATAGTAAGGTCGGGACTACGCTTCGTTCGCCGCCTTAGTTAATACTATAAAGTAAAGTCCGCCGAAATACGCTAATATACGGTTAAACTTAGCCTAAGTAAAGGGTAGACGTAAAGGCGATATCGAGCTATATAGGCGCGGTAGTAGATACCTAAGGCAATACTAGCCGTTTTACTAGATAGAATAATAGTTAGTATTATTAATTACGAGATTATAGGGCGCGTTAGTAGGTATAGGGCGGTCGGCGCAATAGTACGCAATAGTACCGGCCGTATTGTTAGTTAATATATATAATAAGCTATAGGAGATATACTATATAGAAACGGGCGAGATAGGATAAAGGTAGAAGAGAGGGTCGAGTCTTTAACCGAGTATTATACGCGCGAGATAGATATACGTATAGGATATAGTAATCTCCTATAATAGGTAGTTTAGGTAAGGATGTATCTATTAGGGCGGATAGTAGCGTAGATATATAGATATAGTATAAGTTATACGCTATAGAAGGGGAAGGGGATATAACTAGTTTTTAAGTTTAATAGCGAGGCCGATTCCGTTTATAGGGGGGGATAGAGTTTCCCCTTAGCCGAGTAAGTATTAGATATAGTAGTATAGATCGTCTATATCGTATAGTAGTTATACGCGACAATCGGGCAGTTACGCTAGAAGCGATAATAAGTCTATCGTAGTTCCTATTATAGAGTATAACCGACGACTACTTTACGCTACTCGATATCGAATATACCGTTCGCGAATAGGATCGTTAGCGCTTAGGCAGAGGCGTAAGAGGGCGAGAGAAGTTATTAGAGGAGATATATCGCGAGAGGAGCGCCGCTATCTAGCGATATCTAATAATTGCAAGATTGCCCGGCGCTCTAGTATAAGTTCGCGGTAAGGATAGTAGGATAGATAATACTAGGGCGCGATACGAGCGTCTAATAGGGGCGTATAGGCTACTAGATCGGATCTACGGGCATTAATTCCCGTTATTCTAGGCGGCTAAATAGTTTATATATAGATAGGCGAAGCGGAGGGGATTTAGTATTATAAAAAGCAAGTGCGATATTAATATATTAGGTTAACAAACTCGTATAACGTACCGGTACGGCGACGGTAGAGATAGAGAAGATACGTATCTATAGCGAGGGATTATAGAGATAATAGGGGCCGAGAAGAGGTATAAATAGATCCCGGGCAAGTAGATAATAGACTAATCTAATACGCGTTATAACTACGGCGAGAGCGACCGAGTAGACCTAGAGTAGTATAGTACGCGGGAGGCGTACTAGCGAATTAGGATATAGTTTATAATAATATATACCCGGGGTCGTTCGATAGAAGTATATAAAGTAGTAGCTAGGTTAGTATATCGGTACGTAGGGTTAAATAAAAAACAAGTAGATAAGGTTATCGAGGATGTCTCGTAGCTACTAGAGATAAAGAAAATTAAACGGCCGGACTATTCGACCGCAGGCATAGAACTAAATATACTAAGATACGCGGGCTTTTATATATAACCGGAGACGGTAAAGGATAGGTTTAAGTACCTAGTCGTCGCCTATTTCGAGCTTTTAGAGCTATATACCGAGAGCGATAGGACGTTAATCGTAGATAATATATTCGTAAAACCGGACAGTAGTAGGCACTATATATATCTAGTAGGCTTTGTTATCGATAGGATAGCGGTTACGATAGCGGTAATACGAATAGACTGCCCGACTATAAATAGGTATTATCTAGCTACGTAGTATATAAAGTTAATACTACTAGATATATATCTAGACGATCCGCTATTAATACTCTATACGACGACGACAATATTAATTAAAAGCGTATAGTAGGAGTACTTTCCCGACGCGATCCTATACTAGGCGAAATAGTACCTAGACTACTTGTTAATAGTAAATAGCATCCGATTACTACGCCGAGTAGTAGGGCTACCTATATAATAGGATTTAGTAGATCTTACTATTAAGGTAATTCCGGTTCTAGAGGCGGCATACTATAAGCTACTAGACGCATATAGTATAGCTAACCTCGATAAAGCATTAGAGGAGGTAAAGGAGGTCCTAGAACTTAAGTTTAGGGGTAAAGATTTAATCGACTATATTCGCGACAAGTATATACCTTTGTTATTAGACGGGATATCTAACGCTAATCGAATAGTAAGTATAGTATAGGAGGAAGGCTAGAGAATACGAGATAGTATACGTATCGGAGTAGCCGCATAGCTCGAGGCTACGCGGGGTAGTATCTCGGAAATGCTAGAGACGATAGATCTATTCTAGGCGGGGCAACTATAATATATCGATAGGCTAGAGTATATATAAGCCTATACTAAGCATAGTATACGTAATACATTCGATATATGTGTACTACCGTCTCTAAGTAGATATAGTAGTTAAGTAATATAGACCGCCTCGTATTTCTCTAACCCGTTAAACTATAGGATAATAAATGCGACTATATAAGAGTGCTAACCGTTTTACCGGCTAGGAAAATAGACAATAGCCCGGCAGTTTGCTAGGCGGCAAAACAGTTAGCATTATACTATTAATAATTTACTATATAATATACGGTAGTAGAAGGAGGTAACCTATAAAACCTGCCCTAGAAAACGCCGTTAGTATACGGAGCGTAATACGTAAGTAAGCTAGACCCGAGGGTTAGCAACGATTAGGGTAAATCTTAGCGGCAGTAAGGTTACTAATTTACTCGGACTGTCTCGGTTATAGTAGGTTTATATTCGGGTAGATAAATAATAAAAGATATCGTTAGATTAGGGCGTTGTTATCTAATCGATCGGGGGAGAAATTAGTTTTCGAGAATTGTAGTCGTTCGAAAATATACTATAATTTCGGACGTATATCCCGGGTAGACGAACTAACCGCTATCTATTCTACGATATTACGAGTTAATAGTTTTAAGAACCGAATACTAACCGAGTTAATCGTAGTATTTTATTACGTATATAATAACTATATATAAACTAGTATATAGCCTAACAAGTCCGTATACGGCTCCGTTAGTATTATAACGTAAGGATATATCGGATTGCCTCGACAATAGCCGGATTAGATAATAGTAGACTACTAGGTAAGCAAGAATATACTAGACTAAGATAGCTAAGGCTACGATAACAGCATAGATAGCATACCGGACGTCCTAATAGACGATATACGATAAAAGCTAGTCGGCGAGGTATAATAGTCGAGCTATATCTAGGGATAGATAGCGCAATTAGGGTTCGAGCCTTAGTAGCGTTACTATACTACGACCTATAGCTAGTAGACGCATCTACTATAACCGCAATTACAATACGAGAGTGCTAACTATTTTGCTAGCTAGCAAAAGTAATATAGACAATATAGTTTGCCGCCTAGCAAACTAGTTCGCATCTAATCGTCGTTTAGTAGATTAGCCCTAGGTTATATAACGCCTAAGTCTCGTACGATAGAAGTACTAGATATAGAAATTCGGGTAGCACTATAACTATATGCATTTACCTCCTATACGTAGCTAGCGATATTTAGCGGTACTACGGCGCAGTATCGACTATATTATATATATAAGTAGGTTAACGTATAAGATCTCTATAAATAGCTTATATCTAATAATACTCGATCTAGCCGACTCCTTTACCGATAGGTTCTAGTATTTTAATACGGGTATCGCGAGATAGGGAAAAACCGGTAGATTATCTAGTAAGTATACCTACGTTAAGTTATACGGGGTATAATCCGACTTAACCGAGTATGTCCTCTACTAGCAAGATCTAACCTAACTACTAGAGAAGGCCTATAGTTAGTGCAATAGTATAGAAACTAAGCTAGTACGTCGATCGGTTAGGGTATTAGCGCACTCGCTAGGATAATAGATATAAAGCAGATGCCGGTAGTAAGAAATAACCCGGGTAAGTAGCACTTTATTAGCTACCGTCGATAGTACGTATAAATGCGAGGCGAGAGAGCTATAGTATTAGCGCTCGACCCCTAGGTAATAGCAAGGGCTAGAGGGAATATAAGAGATTATAATAGATAATATACGACGACGTACAAAGAGACATTAAATCAAACCCGACTTATATACGCGGATTTCAAATGCGACGCCTAGATCGAAATGCGGTATAGTATAACCGCGCTATTCGAGTATACTAGAGAGAGTGCGTAGGCGAACAGTATATTATAAAAGAAATAGTATATAATAAGTAAAGGCGGACGCGTAGGTACAAGCGGTACGGTAAAATTTAATCGAGTTTGTATACGGTTCTAGTAGGACGTAAGGTAGGATCGGCTATAATAATAGACAAAGTAGCGATACGGTAGGTAGTCTAATATATATAGCGAGGAAAGATATAAAAGGACGTCGGTTCTAGAGATTGTCCGTATCCTACCTTTATCCGATTTCGCCTACTAAACTACTCGAGCACGTCGCTATTCCGAAACTTCTCTCTACGGCTAGCCGTCGCGTAGATACAAGTAAGACTACCGAGATAGCCGACTACTAAATATTAGCGAGTTATACCGAGCTAGCGCTAGCGACCGGTAATATAGCCGAGTATTACGATAGAATATTAATACGACGATAGTTATACGAGCGACCGCTACTACTTCTATAGTATAACTAGGCGAGCTTCTCGGCGGAGAAGAAATAGTTATATTACGTAGAATATATAGCGTTTTTATTTATATAGGAAATATACTATTATAGGATAGAAATAAGGGAATAGCGACTAGATAAGTTAGCGACGTAGGCGCGGGTTAATAGGCCTAGCGATTAGGTAGATAGTATACTAGTAGGTAGTAATATAATAGTAGGTAAGGGTATAATAGAAGTTAACGAGAGAGTAATAGGTAGATTAAGTAAGGGTATAATAGAGGTTAACGAGGGAGGAATAGGCAGACTAGGCGAAGGCTATAATAAATAGAGGGTAAGCGGGAGGAGGAGCGTAGAGGAAGATTTATCGGCTAGCTAGGTAGTATACGGGCGAATAATAAATAAGGAGTAGCTAAGTATAGAGGTACTAGAGGAACAGATCGTAGAGATAGTAGTAGAGATAATAAGTCTATAGGCAGAAATACTCTAACGAAGGGCGACGATACTATTAGTATATTGTCGTTAGCAGGTTAATATACGACGTAGGCGAAAGGCGACGAGGAGGCGGTTAGGGTAAGGATAGAGAGAGTAGAATATATCGAGTAATAGTAGTTCGGTTTATAAATAGTTTATATTTTAGATCTCGACTAACTACGCTCTATCCGTATTTAACTTAAACGGTCTAGCGATATAGGTAAATGCTAGCTATAACTATTTAGTTGCATACTCTACTTCTAACGTCGGTAGATATCTTATATTATAGCGTGCGAGCGTAGCGACGCTATAGCGTTATTAATTTAATAAGGATACTAGTATAATAATGTCGTTAGTAGATTAGAGACTATTACTCCCGCCTAACTGCCGAGTTAATATAGCGATAATATAGCTACGTGCCGACTATTTCGCTAGACGGAAAAGTAAATAGTATAACCGGTATATTATTGTTTTTTTTTCCGGCCGGCGAAATAGTTAGCGTCTAGAATTCCTACTCTATATAGTTGTTAGCGGGTACCGGATCTAGTTTAACGTTCCTAGCTAGAACGTGCTCGATAGCGATAGTACAGAGACGAACACCTTAGATAGCCTTTTCTCTATCCTATATAGTACTCTAAGTTATCTACTAGAGGTATTCCTCTAGCGTTTTAAATTAGTACTAGAATTTATCCTAGATCTAAGTAGGACCTATCTATAGCGACTAGAATACGCCGATAGCGACTAGCTATATAACGTCTAGCCGTTAACAACTCTATATTTGCTTGCTATATTCCTAGTATATAGTAAAAGGGAAATAGTAGTAGAAGTAGGTATAGTACCTCTCGATTAGCTTAGTTTAGAGCGCTTGCCTTTTCTTCGCAACTACGAAGTTAGCGCGTAGGCATTAAGAGAATTAGTATATAAGGAGGCGGGGATTAACGAAGCGGTAGATAGTATATAGTTATTAGATAACGGCGAGGTTGCGGTCGAACTATATTATACTACTAGCTTCGTTTTGCTAGATACGCTAGAAATAGGCAGTCTGCCGACGGATCGCCTAAGCCTACGGCGTTTCGGGCTAGGTTAGAGGCAGTACTAGTCGGTATATATATCGTTAGTAGAGCTCGTTACTATCGTCTAGGTTAGATATATACGTTAAGCGGAATTAGGGACTATCGAGGTAATTAGACATAATTAGACGCAAACATTTACCTACGCGAGTATATTGCTATATAGCTTGCCTCTTACGCTACTATATATAGCTAACGTTATCTACGTAAGGGTATTAATCGAAGCTAAGCTTACTCTAGTCGACCGTTACTAGTATAGTTAGTTTAGTTAGTAGTAGGAGGTAAGATAGTACTAGCTTTCTATCTCGCCTAGCGCGACCGGACTATTATACGAATAATATTAGTAAGGGTAGGAGGCCGACGTAGATAATAACTCGGATACGTAGTGCGTCGAATCCTTCGCCGAGTATAGAAGTAGCGATAAGAAATAGATTATCGGTACTATTAAGCTAGGCGTCGAGTAGCTATTCTTTCTCGCTAGTAGTTCTACTAGCGGCGGTAAAGTACAGGCAATTAATTTCCCTCGCTAGCTGCTCGGCGTAGTCGAGACTATATACGAATACTAGGACGCGATCGCTAAGTACGAATATACTCGCCCTAGGTTGCTTCCTAATAAGTCGTATAGCTATAAGTAGTAACTATACCTACTAGTATAAGGAAACATAATATATAATATTAGCGCGATTAGTACTCCGCTATACTATTATAGGCTAGGCGATAACGTTGCGCTATAGGAATTTAGGTTCTATTAATAGTAGTAGAGTAGCGGTTAGGTAGACGACCTAGGTACTAATCGACCCGAGATAGCTAAATTAGCGAAAGATAGAGCAGTACGGCAACGCGGTTATAGTTAAATAGCACTCGTCGACGAAGATACGATCGAGCTAGTTCTAGACCCCGAGACGCCGTATATATATAATAAATTAGGTAGAGTAGGCGGCCTTAGCGCTAACTAGGATAAAGGAAGTAGAGCGCTCTATTCCTAGTTACTATACTATATAGGACACTTTAGCGGCTTTAAGTTAGGTAAGTATATTAACTCGTAAAGCAACTAGAGGAAGGATAAGTATAGTAGTCTACGTACCTTTTATATAGTAAGGAACTATAAAGAGGAGACTCTTACCGGCGCTAGTACTAAGGACGACGAGTAGTCGGGCCTCGAGAGAGAGGATCTATCGTATAGCGGTCGCTTAACCCTCGCTTTTCTACTATAGCTACGGGTTTTATATAATTTCGCGCGCGTACTATAGGGCTTTATCGAGGGTAAAGACGGGGGCGAGACTACTATTCTCGAGTACTAAGAGGTTGCTAATAGAGCTACCTAGCGACGGCTAGGTCCCCTAGTAGCGAGTAATAGCGGTAGGAAGCTAGAGGAAGTTCGACTAGATACGAGACGCGCGGTACCTGCCTTAGATTAAGCTATCCTATAAGTTAGACGATACGGCGAATAGATTAGCGTTAGTATATAAAATGTTAGCAGTATAGAAACTATAGTTACGCTACCTAGCTATAGCTGCCTCTATATCGTCGACCTCGTCGTCTTCGTCGTTTGCGTCCGATTAATCGAAGCCTACGAACTTGCTAAAGAATTTCTTAACGATAGCGACGGAGAAGTAACGCTACTCGCTAATACCGAAGGCGGGCAGGCTAGCGGCTACGGTCTATCGACGAAGGTATTAGGTTATAGTATTATCCGACTAGACGAGGTTGTCCTTAGACTAGAGGAAAGGACTAAGTACCTACCCGGGGTTAGATTAATACTAGTAGAGCTTGCGAAATAGTTAAATATATATAAGGTAATCGATAAGTAGGCGGCCGAGCTTAAATAGGAAGCGGACGTTTTATTTATTATTTAGCTTCTAGCGGAGCTTAGTATAGGTTAGGTAAATTATAACGTATCTATCTCGGATAGTAATAGAGCGGACCGACTAAGTATTACGCTATATCGCCGAGAAGAATTCGGGTTCGCAGGCGGGCTAACCGCTACTAATAAATATAAGAACGCTAAGTAGCTAAAGGAACTCTTAGATATAATACTTATATACGCCGACTACCGAGCTAAGGCGGAGTGTATCTAAACCGGCCTCTAAGTATAAATATAATAGAGCTAGATTACTAGCGATAGCGTTAATAACAAACGTTCGAGCTAGGTTAACGATAGTAGTATTACGCTTGTCTTAAAGGAAGCTAAAGTAGATAGTAGTTTCTTCGGGGCAGTTATAAAGGTCGGTAAGAGGGATAGAGTTATACGGGAGTCTAAAAAGGAGGTCGCGCCGTAGGATCTTATATGCCTATCGATAGCAATACTCGAGTAGGGTAGTTAGGTCTATAACTCGTAGTACGACGTCCCTAAATTAAACGGATTTACCGTCGGCGGCCTAGATAGCCTAATTAGTCGATATATAGTTACTAGTAAAGGCGAAGAGGGTACTACGCTAGTAGACAATTTCTCGGATAGCGGTCTCTCGCGTAAAGAGTAACTCTATCTTATACTTAATAGCCTCTAAAACTTCGTCGTCGCGGTCGAAGCCCTAGTTATAACGCTAGGAGTAGTTAAATACAAGGAGTTGCCCTATCTAAATAATAGCGGAGAGATAGTAATTAAAGTCGTTCGGCTCCTACTATACGCCTAAATACGGTTATACTATATAAAGAGCGAGATAGCTAAGAAGTAGGGAGTAGAACCGACGACTACTAATTAGATACTAGAATAGAGAGAGTAATAACTAGGAAATAAGAGGATATAGTTCTAGTTCTTCCGTCTTAGTAATACCGCTTCGGATGCGGTCGCTAAGTTTATTCTAGAGTTCGCGCTATTCGTCGGTTAGCGTTACTTAGGCGGGGCTATAGTCGACTTTTTCGTCGACTTTATCGCTTACTTAACTAGCGACTTTGGCGTCGACGTCGTCGTTAAGTTTATCGGTAGGCGACATTATAAAAGGGAAAAATAGAACTTTAGGGGAGATATAACGAATAAAATATACTAGCGTATATAGTATAGCGTCGGCGTATTTAAGTTCGCTTAAGCGGATCTTATAGCGCCGAAAGCGAAAATATTTATAATAGTTAGACTTCTATATTATATTATAAAAGTTAGCGAGGGCTTGCTTACGGGAATTAGTAAAGTTAAAATAGGGGCTACTTTCGCTATAATGCCTTATTATCTAAAAGAACGCTCGGCGAGCGATAGCGATAACTTCTACGATATAGGGCTTATTATCTTCTTTAGGGAGGCGGATAGCGGCCTATATTTCGTTTTTATAGAGTAAGACGACGTAAAGGTCGATAAAGAGTTGCTAAATCTAGGGGAGGAGGGTAGATACATAGGCTAAGCTATTATAAACGACATTTCGATCCTTATCTAGTTTCTCTTAGATATCGGCCTAGGCTTTAATTAGGGCAGACGCAAACTAGTCGTTATACGATAAGAAGGGAATAGGCACTATATAAGCGCGACGATAGACCTAGAATAGGCGATTCTATCCGGGTTCGTACCTAGCTTTAGAGTAGAAGAATTGCTATATATAGACATTACTCTCCTATAGGCGATTAGGTATCTCTTATAGGCGGGCTTTTCTACTACCGCCCCGAGTCTAGGTATTAGTCTACTTATATCGCGTTTTATAATACTCTTATATCGAGGTACGCGAGTAAAAGACAGCCGTATATTATTCGCCCTATTCGTCGACGGTAGTATATCGGAAACAATCGAAGTAGAGCGGGAACTCCGGGGCTTAATTATCGGTTAGCTAGGGCTAAATTACCTAGTCGGGTATTATAGCAATATCGGGGAATAGCTTAAATTCTTCGATAAGAAGGCGACGGATAGTAATAGGAATAGTATATTAGTATTAGCGGCTAAGGTAAGCGTAAAAATAGTAAGGGGGCACGGCGTATCGGTAAGTTACGTACTTAATAATGCGATATTAAGGAAGATAATAGAAGTAATCCTCGAAACGGTATCTTTCCGATATATAGGTCCCTAGGTATTAGGAGTAGTTCTTATAACCCTAATAATCTCGATTATAATAATATATTAATCGCGAGAGCGCGTTAACAGACGTATATCTATCGCCTCCTTTATAGACTAAAGTAGTTAAGGCGCGGATTGTCTAACCTAAACCTTAATAGTATCTCTATATAGGCCGTATCTACTATAAATAGTATATAGGAAGATAATAAGGCGAAGGTTGTATAGAATATAACTTAGTATAGCGTAGGTATAAACTAGTTAGAAATCCGGGCAGGCGGTTAGAATAGATAGTATATAGCTACGAGCTAATCCGCCTCGGGATAGTAGGGAGCTATATACGTATAGGTTACGGGCTTCTAAGCGAGGCAGTCGTAAGATTAAGTAAAAGGTGTAAGATACAGACTACTTTGCTAGCTAGAAAACGGGTAGATCTTTCGCTATATAGCAAAATAGTTAGCATTTATATATATTAGGTATAGGGACGGTACGTAGTAGGAACGGAGTAATTAAAGTTTATATATACGGTAGCTAGCCTAACGTAGCGAGACGCTCTCTAATATTCGGTAGCAAAGTATAGGTAAAGTCTATCTACTATTTGCGGTAGTAGGCATAGTAGGCTTCTATCCCTTCTCTACGGCTAAGCCGGCGACATTGTAAACGGAGCTCTAATCTATCGTATATATTAAGAAAATTAGAAGCCGTATCTCCGTCTATATTAAGAGGATTGTCCTAGGTACCTTTCCCTCCTTCGTCGTCTAATGCCGGTATATCGGGTTCTACGCTATCGTCTTCTAGCTATAAATCTAGTACTAGTGTATTACTACCCGCTTTAACCCTAGGTTTCCTTAGATGTTTTTTACGTAAGGCGCGTAATAGGTGTTTTTTCGGCGCTAGTAAATTGCGCCCCGTCTTAAAGCCTTAAAGAACGATATAGTCTTTAGGAATGTTAGGTAGGTAGGCCTACATCGTACGTTCCTTACTAGGTTTCGGTTTGTAAGCGTCTCTTATAGCGGTAATATTACTGCCGGTAATAAAATCGTAAAGAGCGCTCTTCCTCTTATTAACGCGACTATTCTAGGCTTCCGTAAGCCTCTTCCGTTTGCCTTATATCTAGAAGCGATAGGCTTCTTCGAGACTAAGTCCAATCCGAGTAGTAGCTACAATGTCGGCGAGAATGCGTTTAGGTACTAAAAGTAGAGCGCTAAATAGAAGCCGGACAAGCTCCGAGGCTTAAGTAAACTAATCTTCGCCCTAGGCGGCTTCGATAATATAGTTGCTTACTCGGCGGGAGGCGTCTATAGATATTCCGAGGACGACGGCGTAATAGATTAGGCCGTGCTAGTCGAGGCTTCGAACGAAGGCTTAGGATATACGGAGTAAAGGATTAGTACTAGTCTCCTAGATCTTATACTATAGAGCGTACTACTAGAGTATAGTCGCCCTAACCGAGTTACTCTCGATAGAATTACCGATCTGTTCGAATATACGCCTAAGTGTGTCTACCTTCGTAGTTCTAGGTTCGTTAGGTCCGCGTAGGACTTTAAGAGCTATTATGTTCTCGTCGGTTAGTTTCTATACTACGAGGAAATCTTTATACTACGCGGAGGTAATAAGATTAAGTCGGGTCGAGATATCTCTATTAGACGCGCATTATGCTTATAAAGAAGAAACCTATACTTGTATATAATAAAGGGGCTAGTAATCTACTATAATAGTAAGGTAATAGTATAAAGTAATAAGCTACTAATAAAAAGAATAGATTATCTAGTAGCTATGTTTACGCTAGGATAGATTAGCGAGACTTAGGACGCGAAGGTAGATTGTCTAAACTTTACGTAGAAGCGACGTAAAGGGAGTCGTATATAAATAATACGTAGGTATATAACCGACTCTTAGGGGCAACGAGAAGAAACGGCTACGGGCGAATTCTACGGCCGTAGGCGAGGTCTACTAATAGAAAGCAAACGTTTTAGTGCAAACATTCTAATATCTCTATTTAGTGTTTAGAGGACGCACGGCCGCGCCTACGCTATATACTCGAATATTGTAATACTAGAATGTTTGGCTCTAGGATCTAGTTATACTAACTAGTTTCCTAGACGTCCTACTACCGCCCCGACCTCCCTAGGACTCTACGTATTTAACTCTACTAGTACTATTGCTCGCGATCTTACGCTAACTAAGCGTTGGTATAAGTTAATTACTAGCATTCTCGAATAAGGTACCTCCTTCGACCGCTTTCGTTAGACTAGTAATACTATCTTCCCTCGAGTCTTCGGTTAGATATAGTCGCCTCGTAGAGCGTACCTTCCTTTTATCGTCGACCTAATATAGAAGGAGTTTCGTATATTCTTTTAGTATATACGTAAACTGCCTAAGTCTAAGTAGGAAGGCCGTAATACCCTTTAAACCTATAGAGTAAGTAACTAAATCGTCCGTTAGTATCCCGCCTTATAGCTCTTAGCCGTTACCCTTCGACCTAATTATATATACGAGCTTATCTCCGTCCCTAAGCCTACTAAGTACTTTAAGGTAGGTAATAGCGGTTATAAGAACTGCCCTACTAAGGAGACTTCTTGTTTCGGATAAGATATTGTTAAGCTCGTAGCTAGTAAGGGTACTAGCTATCTACGTATTAAGGTTTCTCTTATATCTAAAGATAAGACTGCCTATTTAACTATCGTCGAAGGTATATATAAACTAGAGGTCTTCGAGAACTAGGTTAAGAAGCTTAATACCTATAGCCTAGTTCTACTAAACAAGATTAGTAAGCTTACTAATAAGTACCTTACTAACGACGACCTCGGCTATATATTCGATAGTTAGCCTAACGAAGGCGAGGTAGCTTAGTAGATCCTTAATCCTCTAAAGGAATACGAAGTCTCTATTTAGATACTATATCTTCCGTATAGTAACCTAAAGCCTAAGAGCGACCGTATATTAATCGATCTAGGCTACTCTTATATTATCGATAGTACTAAGATTAAGGGCTATAATAACTTAACCGTCGCTAAGGTTGCTAAGGCGTACTATAATCTAACCGCCCTTCTAGGTTCTAATACCTTCGTACCGTTCGCCTTCTCTACCGCTATCTTAGTCGAAGGCCCTAGCTATATTTCCGATACCCTAGTCGGTAGAATTCCTTAGTTAAGTTACATTGTTTAGAACGAAGTTAAATAAGTCCTCTAGTTTAATAAGGAGGAGCTTAAGGACTATCTATACCTTAGTTACTTCCCCGAGCCCTAGCTAGCTATCCGAGCCCTAGTAGATTAAGACCTAGCACTAATATAGAATCGCCTTATCGTCGATTACGTACTATTTCTACCTGTTTTTAGACATAGCTATTCTTAGTTAGTGTTGTTAATAGTCGCGCCCGGGCACGCGTACTAAATATCGTATTTCTATTATTTCTAATTTTCTATTAGAATACGGGTTTCTATTAGATTTCTATTAGAAGTTTATTATCTTTCTTAATACAATAGCTTAATCTCTATCGTATAAGGCCTATATCGACGATTTCCTCGCTAAAGACGATATCGGCGGCGCGGCGGAGGTAGAAGGGGTAGTAGTAGATATTAAGTCGTAGGAAGAAGTCGAATTAGTCTCGGAAACGCGTATTTAAGGGCGCAGTCGCTTACTTAACCTACCTCGAGAGCGTATATCTCTACCTAAATATCGATTAGTATCGCCGCGCCCTTAGAAGTACGCGTTTGCTACGAAACTACTAGAAGAAGCGCTACCGCGAGGTCTAATACCGCGAGAGTCGACGTTTCCGTCTAAACGAGCCCTCGAGCGCTATATCTAGGAATTTAGTATATTAGAGGGGTACGAGTTTAAGGAGTAGAAGCCGAAGAAGAACAAGAATAGCGTTAAATACCGCTATTTGTATATATATAGCTGCTATAGTTAACTAGACAAGCGTACCTAGAATACTATAAATAAGGCGCGGAAGAAAACGAAGAAAATAGACTATAAGTTCTATTTCTACGCTATTGCTGTCCGCCCTCTTAAGCTAAATAGTAAGTAGCAAATCCGCTATTCTAGTAAGGAAGAATACTATTAGTATAACTATAAGAAGGACGACGTTGTCGTACTTGCTACTATCCGGTAGCGCTTAAGAACGGCCGACTTCCTCGAGCAATTAGAGCGCTTATAATAGGCTCGTATACTAACGTCGAAGATAATAGCCTATTTTCGAGGGCGCGGAGTAATACTTAAACCTTACGATATATACAACATCTCCTAGAATAGGACTCTTTATAAGCGGCGTGCTAATAACTAAGCTTAGCGGATAGTTAACCTACTCGATTAGCACTCTATCTTCTATAATATTAAGATAGACGAGGAGGGTTTAATTAAGGCAATAGTAGCTCTTTATCTAACCTCGCTCGAGGCCTTTAAAGCGACGCCTTATTAGCTAATTCTCGACACTACTTATTCGACTAATCTATACAACCTCGAGTTACTAGACATAGTCGCCGCTAGACCGATAAACGATACGATTAAGCTCGGTATTAGTCTAATTCGTCCGAAGCCTAATAAAGCTAACTTCGTCGAGTTATTACTATCTATACGGAAGGGCCTTAAATAGGGCGGCTATGCTATACCTCTCGTTATAGCGACTAATCGTAAAGAAGCCTTAATACTAGCGGTCGACGAGGTGTTTCCGGAGGCCTCGAATATCGTCTACGAGTAGTACCTAAACTAAGACATACTTACTCGAGTAAGGAAGGAGCGAGGCGACTTTGCATAGATTAAATCTGACGGTTATTAGACTAACAGTCTATCTACAACTTAGTTTATAAAGCTGTTTACTTATACTATATATAGTAAGACCGAGGAAGAGTTTAATAATAACGTTATTAAGCTAGACAACGTATATCCTATATTTAAGGCCTATCTTTATAAGAACTAGTAGTTCTATAAGACTCGGATTGTTAACTGCTAGACTAACTAAGTCCTATATTTTAGTTATAAGACAACCTCTCGAGTCGAGTCTTGCTATAGATATATTAAGCTCTAGCTTAACTATAGTAGCAGACACGACATCTTTACGCTCTTCGAGTCGCTTCTTAATTAGTAGTAAGAAGGCTACGACTGCCGCCGTACCGCGATAGTAGACAATCTAAAGAGGTACAACAAGTTGCTAACTAGAGCCTTCTATACTAGTGTCTCTCGAGTTATTAGCGACTATTGCCTTCTCGAAGTAGCTAAGCTATACAAATACGCTATCACTCTTCTAAGGACTACGACTAACGATAATAGCAATAAGATTAAGCACTCCGCCTTCTCGTATAGCTGTCCGTAGTGCCGCTATAACGATTACCTTACTAAAACCTTCGGTTATCCGTATAAACACGAGATTATAAAGCTAATTAAGACAGGTAGCTCGCGAGTAGTACTATTGCTACGCCACTTCTACGACTACTAGCTTGTCGACTTTACAAAGAAGTAAGAGCCTCGTCTACGCGAGCCGAAGGTTATCTTTAGTAACCGTAAACCTCTTACTAGTAGAGCGACTGTCTATATAATAAAGCGTACACTTACTGCTCGAGAATTAGACGACTTAAATACTATTACTACGAAGAAGCGGAAGCTAAATACAGCGACAATAACTAACTTCACTCTCGAGCCTAGTATATCGCTTACTTAGCTAAGAACGACTATTATAGACTACTGCAAGTGCGTAAAGAGCTAGTGCCGTACGTAGCAGTGCCCTTACTAGAAGGCTAACCGTCTATATAGACCTACCTACTATCCTTAAGGCTTCGAGTGCTATAATCTACGTTAAGAAGCACTTCCGGTTAAACTATAACCTCCTTCTAAGCTAGACCTTCTACGGCAAGAACTTAATAACCTTCGAGCGCGTAAAGAATAGCGTACTTAGCAACAGGCGGCGTTGTTTAAATAGTAATAGGCGGCGTTAGTTGAATAGCAACAACGATAGGCTGCTTAGTAATACTACTAGTACTAGCAACAACAATAGTCGCTTATATAGCTAATAGGACGGCCACTTTACTACTAGGTACTGCAACAATAGCACTATTAGTTCACTTAGTAGCAGTATTATATACAGCAGTAGGCTAGTTAGCAAATAAGGGATTAGTATAAGCTAGTATATATAGTATTACGTAGTTACAAGGCTGCAGGTCGTAACCCGCTTAGATCTAAGTAGATAGCAACTAACAACACCTTGAATTTTGCTATACTACTAATTTGCTAATAAACTTTGGCTTTATAGCTAGTAGCAGTATAGAAGTAGTTGCCCGGTCGGTAGTAGTTACGGGGATCCGGAAATCGCTTCCCTACGCGATTTTATTAGGAATAGCGGATTCTATAATCTACTGTATTACTAGGGCTCGGGCAGCTAGCTAGGGCTCGGGGAAGTAACTAAGGGTCGGTAGTAGTTGCGGGGATCCGGAAATCGCTTCCCTACGCGATTTTGTTAGGAACAGCGGATTCTATAATCTACTATATTACTAGGGCTCGGGTAGCTAGCTAGGGCTTAGGGAAGTAACTAAGTATCTATATAAGTAGGAGAAGGCTATATAGGACAAGGCTACTAACCTTCTCGTTAATTAAGCTTACTTCGAGGTAGAGTACTTTAGTACTAATAGCTTTAATACCTACGGAGGAGTTTAGGAGAGTCGACTAGCTAATAAGGTTATTGCTAGTAAGGATTACGGTATATTAAAGCAGTAGTAAGTTAGCGTAGTAGATTAGATACTTAGGAAGTTGTTTTTGTATATTAATAGAATCTAGGAATAATACTACCCTAGGGGTATTATTACGGAGTTTCTAAAAAATAGCCTTAGCTAAGATACCTAAGGTACCCTATATAACTGTTTGTTTTAAGCGCGCAATATAAAGCGTATCTAGTTAGATACGAAGAAAGGAAGGGATATTAGCTAGTAACCGGCCCTATATACCTAGGCTAAGTTTTAAGCCTATATAAGAGGCCTCCTTCTATATTATAGATAGAGTACTAACCTCGTATAGTATATTGTTTATATTATACTTCTATAATGCCTATATTATAGGGCTCTAGTTATTAGCCTAAGCAACCGTCTTATTATCCTATTATACTAAATATAGCTGCCTATATTGCTATAGGTTATATTACCCTCGGTAGCCTATACTATTACTGCTAGTAGTAGTAGTAGTATTAGTTTCCGTCCTTTACCGGTATTGTCGGCGAGAATAGCGCCCTATATAGGTAATTTCTACATTTCGACGATCTATATAATAGCCTATAGTTACTATATCGTAAAACAGAGTCCGCGAAACGTAATATAGTATAGGTATTTACTAACTTTATCGATCTCGCCGTCTAGAAGTACGGTAACGTCGATATTTATTACTATATAGGCTTCGTTAAATAGTAGAGGCGTAGCCGTATACCTAGAGCGATAGTACTATAGGGTATCGAGTATACTAGTATATAATATACGCTAGGCGTCGGTAATAGGGAATAGGGTATCGGGCTAGGGCGTAAGCTATAGCTAGTTAGTATTAGCCTAGATAGTGCTCTTACGCTTACTCGGGAGATATTTTATATTAGCGGGATTAATAGTATCCGAAGTCGAAAAAGTTATATCGATACCGTTACTAATATCTCGTAGGAAGGCTCGCTATAGTACCGGATCCTAATCGTTAATCTTATATACGTCGTACGTCTTATACTGCTTATAAAGGACATTCGTTAGGTCGTCTATTACGCGTATAGTTCGCTAGTAGTTATAAGTATTGTCTACTCAGGTCGACCTAGCCTCGCCGAGAAAGGCCTTTTCGTTACGCGCGAATTTATATATATCGCTAGGTATAAGAGAACTAATAACTAGAGAGGGTAGACGCCTAGATAGACGTAGAGGGCCTAGAGCTAGCACTTTAGGGTCGTCCGCTATATTTAACTTAGAAACGTCCTTAGGTATCGCCTAGGTAGTACTAATTCGATTATAAACTACTTTGCTAGCTAGAAAATAACGACGGACGGTAGAAGTAGTAGTAGTAGTAGTTAAAGTAGTAGTAGTAGTAGTAGATAGAAAAGTAGGGAAAATACGGAGGAAGAGAAATATAAATAAGTAGTATATAGGCGCTCGGACTAATATATAGGCCGTAGGCGCGTACGTATTAAATAGTAACGCGGTCGACCTAACTAAAGGCTACGTAAAAGAGTTATCCCGAGCGACGCAGCTAATTTATATAAATAGGCCGGGATTGTATTTCGTTCGCTACCTTAGTTAAGGCCGAGAAGTAAAGTCTACCGAAAACGGGATAGTATACGATTAAACTTAATATAAGTAGGGTAGGAGGTAAGGTAAAGTAAAGTAGTATAAGGTATACTAGGCTAATAGATATAGAATATAAGCGCGTCTATTTTGCTATATAGGATTACGGTTAGTATTAGTAAAAAATAGCGGGTAATAGAGGGCGAGGCGTTACGAGGACGCGATAATTTCCTAGTAGGTAATACTATCGGTAGCTAAGTACCGTAGGCTAGCGTATTACGTAGCGTAAGACGAGCATTAAGGCGGGTTAGTCGAACGAAGGTAGAGAATAGGGTATATAGGAATTCGTAGATAGTATAGTTAAATATAGTTATTCGCGTAATATACGATATAGTATACTATAGGACTAATAATATCTAAGCGTATCGTCTATCTACTAAGAGGAATAGAGATACGCTAATAAGGAACTTATACGTCGATCTCGCGGAGACTATATTAAAGCCTAGAACGCGCGAGTAGAGCCCTCTAGGATATTAATTAGTGCTTTATTTAGGCCTAGATAGACTATATCTCGGTAGATTGCGGTTTAAAGGTACGACCGCGAATACGCTTAATCTCGTCGTTACTAAAGATACGCTCTAGTATAAGAGCTATAGATAGACGAGTAGAGAGTAGGTAGGGCAAGTCTAGCTCGAGATAATAGTAGGCAGGATCGATACGATATAGATAGTATACTAGACGCTAAGTCCTAGGCGCTAACGGCTAGTTCTATAAGCGTTTCTAGATAATAGCGGAGATATCGGTTATAGTAGCAATATAAAATATAGCTAGGCGAGCGCGGCTATAAGAGTAATAGATAATCGCCTTTATATCCGGATCGTCTTTAAAGGATATATAGGCGACGGTACTCTAATATATAGATATATAGTCTAGGGTAGCGTACGGGATCCGATATATACCTAGTAGTAGATAGAGCGCGTTATAGGCGAATAGGTCTACGTCGATAGTAAACCTAACTTTAGAAAACTATAGAATAATATATATATAGATAAGCGATAAGACTACTATAAACCGATAGGATAGGGCGACTAGTTATATAAGCTAGTAGACGCGATACTCTAGTATAGGAATAGATATAGTAACTTTAGGATACTACTAGATAGAGTCCTACGTATTCGCTAATAATCGAGTACTATACGCTAGTTAGTCGGATAGTATATAGTTTCGTCGACTATAGACCGCTTTACTAGCTAGTAAAAGTAATAGATATCGCTAACTATTTACCGGCCGGTAAAGTAGTCTATAGCGTAGCTAACTTATAGTAGGGCACTATCGAAAAGAGGACGTACGTAGGGGTAGGACAAGAAATAAATACTACGAAATATATTATATACGGTCCTAACGAGCTTACGGCGTATAGCGGTATAATAGAGGCAAGCGCTTACCTAGGATACGAACTAGACTAGGTCGATAAAGTAATTACGTATAATATTAAAGTGTTTATAGTAGCGATTATAGAAAATAGCTATAGCTTATTAATCTACGTAGGATCGGCCTAGCGTACTATCTATAGTATTATCGTCGGCGACTTTTACTATAGTAGTAATTAGAGGCGACGACGTATATAGTTTATAGTATATATACGGATATAGTAGTAGTATAACTATAGACTAATTTGCTAGGCAGAAAAGTTACTAGGCGAGTAGAGTAGGCGGTAGTAGAAGTAGGTAGTAAGGTAGAAAAGAAGTCGAGGAGTAGAAGGAGATATAAATTAGCGTAGTATAGGCGCTTAGGCTAAGACTAGTAGACTAGCGGTTTACTTTACTAAGGCGCGTACAAAAAGGTCGTTCTAAGCGATATAGCGAATTTATATAACGAAGTCGGGATTACGCTTCGTTCGCCGCTTTAGTCGAAGCTAAGAGGTAAAGTCTACCGAAATACGCTAGTATAGTATTAAACTTAATCTAAGTAAAGGGTATAAAGTCGGGTAACGACTAGCGTACTAAGCTAATAGATACCTAAGGCATAGTCGACTATTCTACTAGCGGAGGTAATAGTAGATACGTATAGCTAGATAGGATATAAGGTAACTATAGCGGCTATAGGGACGATAGACTTTACTAGCTAGCAAAATAGTCGACGATTGCGGAAGATATCGGCACGTATAGTATAGGAAAGAATAAGATAGTAGATATATAAATTAAATTATTATATAAGGATAAGAGTAATAGAGAGCTAGATAGTATAAAACTATAGTAGTATAAGCTACGGCATAGTCTATAATACTACGTACGTCCGTATTAATCTACCGTCGAGAGTATAGTATAATAGGTAACCTAGGGGCGTATATAGGCTTCCCTACGCCTAGTTCTATATAGAGTAACCGAATAAATACTAATTATCGTAGTAGAGCTATATAGAGACGATTCCGATCTTAACTTCTATAGCTCTATCGCTAGTATACGAGGCTAATGTCTCTAAATATACCGAGTATAGTCCCTTTAAAATCTAGTATAGCTAATACTAGCTAGGAAGATCGCGAGCTTATATAGTCGGAGTTAGCGGAGCTTTTCGGAATAGCCGTCGAGGTCGAGCTAAAAGAAGCTTAATATTCGACTATAGTAGTATTCGATCTCTTTATTAATTAAGTAGGCGTAGAAAAATAGCTAGCGGTTTTTATTAATATAGAGACGATAGAGTTCGGCCTCGAAGGGCGCGACGGCGGTACTATCGGTATAGTCTACTATAGCGATAATCGGACGTAGTAGGGAGCTTAGTAGGTAGTCGTAGCGTAGTATAGTACGATAGCGTAGGATATACGTATAGGGCTATAGACTAGTTTGCCGGCTAGAGAAATAGATAAATAAGTATAGGTCGCTAGTAGTAGAAGTAGATTATAGGGTAGAAAGAGTTAGCGGCCGAGAAGAGACCTATATTAGTACGTTAATAGCGCTCGGGGCAAGACCGGTAGACTAGCGGTTTACTCTACTAATATATATATAAAAGAGTCCTCCTAGGCGACGTAGCTAATTTATATAGTAAGGTCGGGACTACGCTTCGTTCGCCGCCTTAGTTAATACTATAAAGTAAAGTCTGCCGAAACACGCTAATATACGGTTAAACTTAGCCTAAGTAAAGAATAGACGTAAAGGCGATATCGAGCTACGTAGGCGCGGTAGTAGGTACCTAAGGCAATACTAGCCGTTTTACTAGATAGAATAATAGTTAGTATTATTAATTACGAGATTATAGGGCGCGTTAGTAGGTATAGGGCAGTCGGCGTAATAGTACGTAATAGCACCGGCCGTATTATTAGTTAATATATACGTTAAGCTATAAGAGATATACTATATAGAAACGGGCGAGATAGGATAAAGATAGAAAAGAGAGTCGAGTCTTCGACCGAGTATTAGACGCGCGAGATAGATATACGTATAGGATATAGTAATCTCCTATAATAGGTAGTTTAGGTAAGGATATATCTATTAGGGCGGATAGTAGCGTAGATATATAGATACGGTATAAGTTACGCGCTATAGAAGGGGAAGAGGATATAACTAGTTTTTAAGTTTAATAGCGAGGCCGATTCCGTTTATAGGAGGGAATAGAGTTTCCCCTTAGCCGAGTAAGTATTAGATACAGTAGTATAGATCGTCTATACTACGTAGTAGTTGTATACGACAATCGGGCAGTTACGCTAGAAGCGATAATAAGTCTATCGTAGTTCCTATTATAGAGTATAACCGACGACTACTTTATACTACTCGATATCGAATACGCCGTTCGCGAATAGGATTGTTAGCGCTTAGGCAGAGGCGTAAGAGGGCGAGAGAAGTTATTAGAGGAGATATATCGCAAGAGGAGCGCCGCTATCTAGCGATATCTAATAATTATAAGATTGCCTAGCGCTCTAGTACGAGTTCGCGGTAAGGATAGTAGGATAGATAATACTAGGGCGCGATACGAGCGTCTAATAGGGGTATATAGGCTACTAGATCGGATCTACGGGTATTAATTCCCGTTATTCTAGGCGGCCGAATAGTTTATATATAGATAGGCGAAGCGGAAAGGATTTAGTATTATAAAAAGCAAATGCGATATTAATATATTAGGTTAACAAACTCGTATAACGTACTAGTATAGCGACGGTAGAGATAGAGAAGATACGTATTTATAGCGAGGGATTATAGAGATAATAGGGGCCGAGGGGAGGTATAAATAGATCCTAGGCAAGTAGATAATAGACTAATCTAATACGCGTTATAACTACGGCGAGAGCGACCGAGTAGACCTAGAGTAGTATAGTATACGGAAGGCGTACTAGCGAATTAGGATAGTACAGTTTATAATAATATATATTCGGGGTCGTTCGATAGAAGTATATAAAGTAGTAGCTAGGTTAGTATATCGGTACGCAGGGTTAAATAAAAAACAAGCAGATAAGGTTATCGAGGATATCTCGTAGCTACTAGAGATAAAGAAAATCAAACGGCCGGACTATTTAACCGCAGGTATAGAACTAAATATACTAAGATACGCGGGCTTTTATATATAGCCGGAGACGGTAAAGGATAGGTTTAAGTACCTAGTCGTCGCCTATCCTAAGCTTTTAGAGCTATATACCGAGGGTAATAGGACGTTAATCGTAGATAATACATTCGTAAAACCGGATAGTAGTAGGCACCGTATATGTCTAGTAGGCTTTGTTATCGATAGGATAGCGGTTACGATAGCGGTAATACGAATAGACTACCCGACCGTAAATAGGTATTATCTAGCCGCGTAGTATATAAAGTTAATACTACTAGATATATATCTAGACGATTTGCTATTAATACTCTATACGACGACGACAATATTAATTAAGAGTATATAGTAGGAGTACTTTCCCGACGCGATCCTATACTAGGCGAAATAGTACCTAGACTACTTATTAATAGTAAATAGTATCCGATTACTACGTAGAGTAGTAGGGCTACCTATATAATAGGATTTAGTAGATCTTACCGTTAAGGTAATTCCGGTTCTAGAGGCGGCATACCGTAAGCTACTAGACGTATAAAGTGTAGCTAACCTCGATAAAGTATTAGGGGAGGTAAAGGAGGTCCTAGAACTTAAGTTTAGAAGTAAAGATTTAATCGACTATATTCGCGACGAGTATATACCTTTATTATTAGACGGGATATCTAACGCTAATCGAATAGTAAGTATAGTATAGGAGGAAGGCTAGAGAATACGAGACAGTATATACATCGGAGTAGCCGTATAGCTCGAGGCTACGCGGGGCGGTATCTCGGAAATATTAGAAACGATAGATCTATTCTAGGCGGGGCAACTATAATATATCGATAGGCTCGAGTATATATAAGCCTATACTAAGCATATTATACGTAATGCATTCGATATATGTATACTACCGTCTCTAAGTAGATATAGTAGTTAAGCAATATAGACCGCCTCGTATTTCCCTAATCCGTTAAACTATAGGATAATAAATACGACTATATAAGAGTACTAACCGTTTTACCGGCTAGGAAAATAGATAATAGCCCGGCAGTTTGCTAGGCGGCAAAACAGTTAGCATTATACTATTAATAATTTACTATATAATATACGGTAGTAGGAGGAGGTAACCTATAAAACCTACCCTAGAAAACGCCGTTAGTATACGGAGCGTAATATATAAGTAAGCTAGACCCGAGGGTTAGCAACGATTAGGGTAAATCTTAGCGGTAGTAAGGTTACTAATTTGCTCGGACTGTCTCGGTTATAGTAGGTTTATATTCGGGTAGATAAATAATAAAAGATATCGTTAGATTAGGGCGTTGTTATCTAATCGATCGGAGGAGAAATTAGTTTTCGAGAATTGTAGTTATTCGAAAATATACTATAATTTCGGACATATATCCCGGGTAGACGAACTAACCGCTATCTATTCTACGATATTACGAGTTAACAGTTTTAAGAACCGAATACTAACCGAGTTAATCGTAGTATTTTATTACGTATATAATAACTATATATAAACTAGTATATAGCCTAATAAGTCCGTATACGGGTCCGTTAGTATTATAACGTAAGGATATATCGGATTGCCTCGATAATAGCCGGATTAGATAATAGTAGACTACTAGGTAAGCAAGAATATACTAGACTAAGATAGCTAAGGCTGCGATAACGGTATAGATAGTATACCGGACGTACTAATAGACGATATACGATAAAATCTAGTCGGCGAGGTATAATAGTCGAGCTATATCTAGGGATAGATAGCGCAATTAGGGTTCGAGCCTTAGTAGCGTTACTATACTACGACCTATAGCTAGTAGACGTATCTACTATAACCGCAATTACAATACGAGAGTGCTAACTATTTTGCTAGCTAGGAAAAGTAATATAGACAATATAGTTTGCCGCCTAGCAAACCGGTTCGTATCTAATCGTCGTTTAGTAGATTAGCCCTAGGTTATATAACGCCTAAGTCTCGTACGATAGAAGTACTAGATATAGAAATTCCGGTAGTACTATAACTATATATATTTACCTCCTATACGTAGCTAGCGATATTTAGCGGTACTACGGCGTAGTATCGACTATACTATATATATAAGTAGGTTAACGTATAAGATCTCTATAAATAGCTTATATCTAATAATACTCGATCTAGCCGACTCCTTTACCGATAGGTTCTAGTATTTTAATACGGGTATCGCGAGATAGGGAAAAACCGGTAGATTGTCTAGTAAGTATACCTATATTAAGTTATATAGGGTATAATCCGACTTAACCGAGTATATCCTCTACTAGCGAGATCTAACCTAACTACTAGAGGAGGCCTATAGTTAGTACGATAGTATAGAAACTAAGCTAGTACGTCGATCGGTCGGGGTATTAGCGTACTCGCTAGAGTAATAGGCATAAAGCAGATACTAATAGTAAGAAATAACCCGGGTAAGTAGCACTTTATTAGCTGCCGTCGATAGTACGTATAAATACGAGGCGAGAGAGCTATAGTATTAGCGCTCGACCCCTAAGTAATAGTAGGGGCTAGAGGGAATATAAGAGATTATAATAGATAATATACGATAACGTACGAGGAGAGATTAAATTAAACCTAACTTATATACGCGGATTTTAAATACGACGCCTAGATCGAAATGCGGTACGGTATAACCGCGCTATTCGAGTATACTAGAGAGAGTATATAGGCGAGTAGTATATTATAAAAGAAATAGCATACGATAAGTAGAGGCAGACGCGTAGGTACGGGCGGTATAGTAAAATTTAATCGAGTTTGCGTATAGTTCTAGGAGGACGTAAGGCAGGATCGGCTATAATAATAGACAAAGTAGCGATATAGTAGGTAGTCTAATATATATAGCGAGGAAAGATATAAGAGGACGTTAGTTCTAGAAGTTATCCGTATCCTACCTTTATCCGATTTCGCCTACTAAACTACTCGAGCACGTCGCTATTCCGAAACTTCTCTTTATAGCTAGCTGTCGCGTAGATATAAGTAAGACTACCGAGATAGCCGACTACAAAATATTAGCGAGTTATACCGAGCCGGCGCTAGCGACCGGTAATATAGCCGAGTATTGCGATAGAATATTAATACGACGATAGTTATACGAGCGACCGCTACTACTACTATAGTATAACTAGGCGAGCTTCTCGGCGGAGGAGAAAAAGTTATATTACGTAGAATATATAGCGTTTTTATTTATATAGGAAATATACTATTATAGGATAGAAATAAGGGAATAGTAACTAGATAAGTTAGCGATATAAGCGCGGGTTAATAGGCCTAGCGATTAGATAGATAGTATACCGGTAGGTAGTAATATAATAGTAGGTAAGGGTATAATAGAAGTTAACGAGAGAGTAATAGGTAGATTAAGTAAGGGTATAATAGAGGTTAATAGAGGAGGAATAGGCAGACTAGGCGAAGGCTACGATAAATAGGAGGTAAGCGGGAGGAGGAGCGTAGAGGAAGATTTATCGGCCGGCTAGATAGTATAAGGACGGACAATAAATAAGGAGCAGCTAAGTATAGAGGTACTAGAGGAATAGATCGTAGAGATAGTAGTAGAGATAACAAGTCTACGAGTAGAAATACTTTAACGAAGGGCGACGATACTATTAGTATATTATCGTCGGTAGGTTAATATACGACGTAGGCGAAAAGCGATAAGGAGACGGTTAGAATAAGGATAGAGAGAGTAGAATATATCGAGTAATAGTAGTTCGGTATATAAATAGTTTATGTTTTAGATCTCGACTAACTACGCTCTATCCGTATTTAACTTAAACGGTCTACCGATATAGGTAAATGCTAGCTATAACTATTTAGTTATATACTCTACTTCTAACGTCGGTAGACATCTTATACTATAGCGTATAAGCGTAGCGACGCTATAGCGTTATTAATTTAATAAGGATACTAGTGTAATAATATCGTTAGTAGATTAGAGACTATTACTCCCGCCTAACTGCCGAGTTAATATAGCGATAATATAGCTACGTACCGACTATTTCGCTAGACGGAAAAGTAAATAGTACGACCGGTATATTATTGTTTTTTTTCCGGCTAGCGAAATAGTTAGCGTCTAGAATTCCTACTCTATATAGTTATTAGCGGGTACTAGATCTAGTTTAACGTTCCTAGCTAGAACGTACTCGATAGCGATAGCGTAGAGACGAATACCTTAGATAGCCTTTTCTCTATCCTATATAGTACTCTAAGTTATCTATCCGAGGTATTCCTCTAGCGTTTTATATTAGTACTAGAATTTATCCTAGATCTAAGTAGGACCTATCTATAGCGACTAGAATACGCCGATAGCGACTAGCTATATAACGTCTAGCCGTTAATAACTTCGTATTTGCTTGCTATATTCCTAGTATATAGTAAAAGGGAAATAGTAGTAGAAGTAGGTATAGTACCTCTCGATCGGCTTAGCCTAGAGCGCTTGCCTCTTCTTCGTAACTACGAAGTTAGCGTATAGGCATTAAGAGAATTAGTATATAGGGAGGCGGGGATTAACGAAGTAGTAAATAGTATATAGTTATTAGATAACGGCGAGGTTGCGGTCGAACTATATTATACTACTAGCTTCGTTTTACTAGATACGCTAGAAATAGGCGGTCTACCGACGGATCGCCTAAGCCTACGGCGTTTCGGGCTAGGTTAGAGGCAGTACTAGTCGGTATATATATCGTTAGTAGAGCTCGTTACTATCGTCTAGGTTAGATATATACGTTAGGCGGAATTAGAGACTATCGAGGTAATTAGATATAATTAGACGCAAACATTTACCTACGCGAGTATATTACTATATAGCTTGCCTCTCGCGCTGCTATATATAACTAACGTTATCTACGTAAGGGTATTAATCGAAGCTAAGCTTACTCTAGTCGACTATTACTAGTATAGTTAGTTCGGTTAGTAGTAGAAGGTAAGATAGTACTAGCTTTCTATCTCGCCTAGCGCAACTAGACTATTATATAAATAATATTAGTAAGAGTAGGAGGCCGACGTAGACAATAACCTAGATATATAGTACGTCGAATCCTTCGCTAAGCGTAAAAGTAGCGACGAGAAATAGATTATCGGTACTATTAAGCTAGGCGTCGAGTAGCTATTCTTTCTCGCTAGTAGTTCTACTAGTAGCGGTAAAGTATAGGCAATTAATTTCCCTCGCTAGCTACTTAGCGTAGTCGAGACTATATACGAATACTAGGACGCGATCGCTAGGTACGAATATACTCGCCCTAGGCTACTTCCTAATAAGTCGTATAGCTATAAGTAGTAACTATACCTACTAGTATAAGGAAATACGATATATAATATTAGCGCGATTAGTACTCCGCCGTACTATTATAGGCTAGGCGATAACGTTACGCTATAGGAATTTAGGTTCTATTAATAGTAGTAGAGTAGTAGTTAGATAGACGACCTAGGTACTAATTAACCTAAGATAGCTAAATTAGCGAAAGATAGAGTAGTATAGTAACGCGGTTACGGTTAAATAGCACTTATCGACGAAGATACAATCGAGCTAGTTCTAGACGCCGAGACGCTATATATATATAATAAATTAGATAGAGTAGGCGGCCTTAGCGCTAACTAGGATAAGGGAAGTAGGGCGCTCTATTCCTAGTTACTATACTACGTAGGACACTTTAGCGGCTTTAAGTCGGGTAAGTATATTAACTCGTAGAGCAACTAGAAGAAGGATAAGTATAGTAGTCCGCGTACCTTTTATATAGTAAGGAACTATAAAGAGGAGACTCTTACCGGCGCTAGTACTAAGGACAACGAGTAGTCGGGCTTTAAAGGAGAGGATCTATCGTATAGTAGTCGCTTAACCCTCGCTCTTCTACTATAGCCGCGAGTTTTATATAATTTTACGTACGTACTATAGGGCTTTATCGAGGGTAAAAACAGGGGCGAGACTACTATTCTCGAGTACTAAGAGGTTGCTAATAGAGCTACCTAGTAACGGCTAGGTCCCCTAGTAGCGAGTAATAGCGGTAGGAAGCTAAAGGAAGTTCGACTAGATATAAGACGCGCGGTACCTGCCTTAGATTAAGCTATTCTATAAGTTAGACGACGCGGCGAATAGATTAGCGTTAGTATATAAAATATTAGTAGTATAGAGACTATAGTTACGCTACCTAGCTATAGCTACCTCTATATCGTCGACCTCGTTATCTTCGTCGTCTATATCCGATTAATCGAAGTCTACGAACTTACTAAAGAATTTCTTAATAATAGCGACGGAGAAGTAACGCTACTCGCTAATACCGAAGGCAGATAGGCTAGTAGCTATAGTCTATCGACGAAGATATCGGGTTATAGTATTATCCGACTAGACGAGGTTGTCCTTAGACTAGAGGAAAGGACTAAGTACCTACCTAGGGTTAGATTAATACTAGTAGAGCTCGCGAAATAGTTAAATATATATAAGGTAATCGACAAGTAGGCGGCCGAGCTTAAATAGGAAGCGGACGTTTTATTTATTATTTAGCTTCTAGCGGAGCTTAGTATAGGTTAGGTAAATTATAACGCATCTATCTCGGATAGTAATAGAGCGGACCGACTAAGTATTACGCTATATCGCCGAGAAGAATTCGGGTTCGCGGGTAGGCTAACTGCTACTAATAAATATAAGGACACTAAGTAGCTAAAGGAACTCTTAGATATAATACTTATATACGCCGACTACCGAGCTAAGGTAGAGTATATCTAAACCGGCCTCTAAGTACAAATGCAATAGAGCCGGATTACTAGCGATAGCGTTAATAACGAACGTCCGAGCTAGGTTAACGATAGTAGTATTACGCTTATCCTAAAGAAAGCTAAAGTAGACGGTAGTTTCTTTAGAGCAGTTATAAAGGTCGGTAAGGGGGATAGAGTTATATAGAAGTCTAAAAAGGAGGTTACGCCGTAGGATCTTATATACCTATCGATAGTAATACTTAAGTAAAGTAGTTAGGTCTATAACTCGTAGTACGACGTCCCTAAATTAAACGGATTTGCCGTCGGCGGCTTAGATAGCCTAATTAGTCGATATATAGTTGCTAGTAAAGGCGAAGAGGGTACTACGCTAGCGGACAATTTCTCGGATAGCGGTCTCTCGCGTAAAGAGTAACTCTATCTTATACTTAATAGTCTCTAAAACTTCGTCGTCGCGGTCGAAGCCCTAGTTATAATACTAGAAGTAGTTAAATACGAGGAGTTGCCCTATCTAAATAATAGCGGAGAGATAGTAATTAAAGTCGTTCGGTTCCCGCTATATACCTAAATACAGTTATACTATATAAAGGGCGAGGTAGCTAAGGAGTAGGGAGTAGAACCGACGACTACTAATTAGATACTAGAATAGAGAGAGTAATAACTAGGAAATAAGAGGATATAGTTCTCGTTCTTCCGTTTCGGTAATACCGCTTCGGACGCGGTCGCTAAGTTTATTCTAGAGTTCGCGCTATTCGTCGGTCGGCGTTACTTAAGTAAGGCTATAGTCGACTTTTTTATCGACTTTATCGCTTACTTAACTAGCGACTTCGGCGTCGACGTCGTCGTTAAGTTTATTAGTAGGCGATATTATAGAAGGGAAAAATAGAACTTTAGGGAAGATATAACGAATAAAATATACTAGCGCGTATAGTATAGCGTCGGCGTATTTAAGTTCGCTCGAGTAGGTCTTATAGCGCTAAAAGCGAAAATGTTTATAATAGTCGGACTTCTATATTATATTATAAAAGTTAGCGAGGGCTTGCTTACGGGAATTAGTAAGGTTAAAATAGAGGCTACTTTCGCTATAATGCCTTATTATATAAGAGAACGCTCGGCGAGCGATAGCGATAACTTCTATAATATAGGGCTTATTATTTTCTTTAGGGAGGCGGATAGCAGCTTATATTTCGTCTTTATAGAGTAAGACAATATAAAGGTCGATAAAGAGTTACTAAATCTAGAGGAGGAGGGCAGATACGTAGGCTAAGCTATCGTAAATAATATTTCGATCCTCGTCTAGTTTCTCCTAGATATTAGCCTAGGCTTTAATTAGGGCAGACGCAAATTAGTCGTTATACGATAAGGAGGGAATAGGTACTATACGAGCGCGACGATAGACCTAGAATAGGCGATTCTATCCGGGTTCGTACCTAGCTTTAGAGTAGAAGAATTGCTATATATAGATATTGCTTTCCTATAGGCAATTAGGTATCTCTTATAGGTAGGCTTTTCTACTACCGCCCCGAGTCTAGGTATTAGTCTACTTATATCGCGTTTTATAATACTCTTATATCGAGGTATACGAGTAAAAGACAGCCGTATATTATTCGCCCTATTCGTCGATAGTAGTATATCGGAAACAATCGAAGTAGAGTAGGAACTCCGGGGCTTAATCGTCGGTCGGCTAGGGCTAAATTACCTAGTCGGGTATTATAGTAATATTAGGGAACGGCTTGAATTCTTCGATAAGAAGGCGACGGATAGTAATAGGAATAGTATATCGGTATTAGCGGCTAAGGTAAGCGTAAAAATAGTAAGGGGGTATAGCGTATCGGCAAGTTATATACTTAATAATACGATATTAAGGAAGATAATAGAAGTAATCCTCGAAATAGTGTCTTTCCGGTATATAGGTCCCTAGGTATTAGAAGTAGTTCTTATAACCCTAATAATCTCGATCGTAATAATATATTAATCGCGAGAGCGCGTTAATAGACGTATATCTATCGCCTCCTTTATAGACTAAAGTAGTTAAGGCGCGGATTGTCTAACCTAAACCTTAATAGTATCTCTATAGAGGCCGTATCTACTATAAATAGTATATAGGAAGATAATAAGGCGAAGGTCGTATAGAATATAACTTAGTATAGCGTAGATATAAACTAGTTAGAGATTTGGGCAGGCGGTTAGAATAGATAGTATATAGCTACGAGCTAATCGGCCTCGGGATAGTAGGGAGCTATATACGTATATATTACGGGCTTCTAAGCGAGGCGGTCGTAAGATTAAGTAAAAGGTATAAGATATAGACTACTTTACTAGCTAGAAAACGGGTTGATCTTTCGCTATATAGCAAAATAGTTAGTATTTATATATATTAGGTATAGGGACGGTACGTAGTAGGAACAGAGTAATTAAAGTTTATATATATAGTAGCCGGCCTAACGTAGCGAGACGCTCTCTAATATTCGGTAGCAAAGTATAAGTAAAGTCTATCTACTATTTACGGTAGTAGGTATAGTAGGCTTCTATCCCTTCTCTACGGCTAAGCCGGCGATATTATAAACGGAGCTCTAATCCTTCGTATATATTAAGAAAATTAGAAGCCGTATCTCTATCTACGTTAAGAGGATTATCCTAGGTACCTTTCCCTCCTTCGTCGTCTAATACTAGCAGATCGGGTTCTACGCTATCGTCTTCTAGCTATAAATCTAGTACTAGTATATTACTACCCGCTTTAACCCTAGGTTGTCTTAGATGTTTTTTGCGTAAGGCGCGTAATAGGTGTTTTTTCGGCGCTAGTAAATTGCGCCCTGTCTTAAAGCCTTAGAGAACGATATAGTCTTTAGGAATGTTAGGTAGGTAGGCCTATATCGTACGTTCCTTACTAGGTTTCGGTTTGTAAGCGTCTCTTATAGCGGTAATATTACTGCTAGTAATAAAATTATAAAAAGCGCTCTTCCTCTTATTAACGCGACTATTCTAGGCTTCCGCGAGCCTCTTCCGTTTACCTTATATCTAGAAGCGATAGGCTTCTTCGAGACTAAGTCTAATCCGAGTAGTAGCTATAATATCGGCGAGAATGCGTTTAGGTACTAAAAGTAGAGCGCTAAACGGAAGCCGGACAAGCTCCGAGGCTTAAGTAAACTAATCTTCGCCCTAGGCGGCTTTAATAATATAGTTACTTACTCGGCGGGAGGCGTCTATAGATATTCCGAGGACGACGGCGTAATAGATTAGACCGTACTAGTCGAGGCTTCGAACGAAGGCTTAGGATATATAGAGTAAAGGATTAGCACTAGTTTCCTAGATCTTATACTATAGAGCGTACCGCTAGAGTATAGTCGCCCTAACCGAGTTACTCTCGATAGAATTACCGATCTGTTCGAATATACGCCTAAGTGTATCTACCTTCGTAGTTCTAGGTTCGTTAGGTCCGCGTAGGACTTTAAGAGCTATTACGTTCTCGTCGGTTAGTTTCTATACTACGAGGAAATCTTTATACTACGTAGGGATAATAAGATTAAGTCGAGTCGAGACATCTCTATTAGACGCGCGTTATACTTATAAAGAAGAAACCTATACTTATATACAATAAAGGGGCTAGTAATCTACTATAATAGTAAGGTAATAGTATAAAGTAACAAGCTACTAATAAAGAGAGTAGATTATCTAGTAGCTATATTTACGCTAGGATAGATTAGCGAGACTTAGGACGCGAAGGTAGATTGTCTAAACTTTACGTAAGAGCGACGTAAAGGGAGTCGTATATAAACAATACGTAGGTATATAACCGACTCTTAGGGGTAACGAGAAGAAACGGCTACGGGCGAATTCTATAGCTATAGGCGAGGTCTACTAATAGAAAGTAAACGTTTTAGTATAAACATTCTAATATCCCTATTTAGTATTTAGAGGACGTACGGCCGCGCCTACGCTATATACTCGAACATTATAATACTAGAATATTTAGCTCTAGGATCTAGTCCGAAATTAACCGAGTCGGAGCTAGGTCCGAGATATACCCGAGAGTAGGCCGAATACTAAGGTAACCCCTACTTTCCGATATCTAAGAGCGAGCCGCTTCCCGAAATCCGAGGGCGAGCCGCTTTTTAAAATCTAGGGGCGAGCCGCTTTCCGAACCTCGAGGATTCCCTAAGCCCTAGCTACCCGCCCGAGCCCTAGTATATCCCTATACTAGCACTACTATAGAATCGCCTCTATATTAAATTACGTGCTCTTTCCGCCTAATATAGGCTATTTCTATTCCTAGTTAGTATTATTAATAGGCGCGTAGGCGCGCTACCTAGGAAGTCGCGCCTCTAAGTCTATATTCGTATAATTCGCATTTCTTCCTACTTTTATAGTAGATTGCCTAGTAACTATCGAAAATAGCTAAATCTCTATTATACGAGGCTTATATCGATAACTTTCTCGCTAACGATAGTGTCGCCGCCGCCGCCGGCGGCGCTATAGAGGTAGTAGTAGTAGAGGTAGTAGAATCGGAGGCAGAGGTAGTAGATTTAGTAATAGAAGAGATAGAATAGGTAGTAGAAGTGCCGAGAGGTCGTACGCGTAGTCGATTAGTCGACGCGCCGTATATAAGGCTATAGTATCTATTATCGTATACGTCGGTATCGCCGCGGCTATAGAAGGCGCTATTCTCGAAGGTAGTATTAGTAGAGCGACCTCGAGGTCTAATACTACGAGAAGACGACTTCCCTTCGAAATAGGCACTCGAGCGCTATATCTACGAATTTAGCGCATAATACGGATACGAGTTTAAGGAGTAGAAGCTAAGAAAGAATAAGAACGGCGCTAAATATAGATACTACTATATATATAGCTGCTTTAGTTAACTAGACAAAAGGACCTAGAATAAGGGCAAGTCGAAGTCGTACTTAAAGAAGATAGGGTATAAATTCTACTTCTACGCTATTGCAATCGACCCTCTATAACTAGAAGGTTAGTAGGAAATTCGTTACTCTAGCGACCGAGATTACTATCGCTATAACTACGGACCTAATAATATTATAGTACTAGCGACTTACCGATAACGCTCTCGTACGACTTAGTTTCTCGAGGAGTTAGAGCGGCTTTAGTAGTCTCGAATAGCTACGTCTAAGATTATAGTATACTTCCGCGGCCGTAGCGTTCTATTACGGCTATACGATATAAAGAACCTCGCCTAGGGACGTAGTATTAATACTCGAAGGGAGTATAACTAGGCTTAGCGGACTGTCGACTTGCTAGATAAGAATAGTATCTTCTACGACATTTAATCTAACGGTAATAGCTTAATTAAGTCTATAGTTGCCCTCTATCCTATATCGCTCTCGGCCTTTAAGGATACGCCTTATATACTCGTTCTCGATACTACGTATTCTACTAATCTATACAACCTCGAGCTGCTAGATATTGTCGCTACTAGACCGATAAATAACACTATTAAGCTCGGCGTTAGTCTAATTAGACTGAAGCCTAATAAGAAGGACTTTATCCGGCTATTATAGTTACTACGGAAAGGTCTCGAAGAAGCCGGTTATCTAATGCCTTACGTTATAAGCACGGATCGAGAAGAAGCGCTTATCTACGCCGTTAAGGAGGTTATTCCTAAAGCGCTTATTATTATATATAACTAGTACCTATAATAGGACATTCTTACTCGTGTCCGAAAAGAACGAGGCGACTTTGTACAGATTAAGGCTAATAGCTTATAGACTGACTACTAGGCATACGGTTATAGTACGAAGGTATCGTAACGGTCGTGCGGTATAAAAGTTAATATATTCTCTAAGGTACCGCGAGGCAAGCTATCTATATAATAGTCCTACTATTAGTAGCAATAGCGACCGTAGCGGTCGATAGTAACCGCTACCTACTATCGTATATGCAATAGTGTTATATCGTAATAGCCTCCCCCTCTATAAAAAAGGTCGGCACTGTCTATAGTGTCCTAAAACAAAGGTCCTTAGCAGGCCGTACCGTAGGAAGGTTTAAGGCAAAAAGAGCGTAATAGCGTCGTATAAAGGCTAAACCTAAACAGTATGTTAGAACGGTAATGCTAGGTATAGAATTGTGTCTCTCTAGTAATAACTGCGTCGGTTTTATACTTGCTTATTACGACGGTTACGAAAGGCGTCGCGTAAGCTAGTCGGTATAGTCTAAACCGCCTTTAGCTACGGCTAAGGCGTAACGGTCTTTATAGTCTTGTTATCGGATAGCGAGGTATTAACTACGTCCGCTATAGTAGTAGCGCGGTCTAACTAATCGATAGGGATATTAGGGAAGTCGGCACCTAGCAATAGTAGCGTATCGGCGTCGCGTATAGCACCGTATAGCTTAAAGTAGTCGGCTATCTATACGTTAAGCTTAGCGATCTTATCCTCGGTAGCATTGCCTTATACGCCGCCGAGCAGCTTAAAAGCGTCCTCGTTAATTAGGTATAGTATAGGGATTGCCTATTGCGGCGCGACGCGTAAGAAATCGTAGTATAGATAGGTTAGCGATAGCGTAAGCGACTCCTTTAAGACTATAGCGGAAAGACGATACTACTAGGCTATCTAGCGCTTAGTTGCTTCGCGGATCTATGCCTTAGCTAGCATCTATTAAAGCTAGTATACCTCGGTTACTACTAACTCGGACTAGCGTATATAGTAGAGAGCTTGTAAGTTAAGTGTACGTACACTAATTACCGTCGCATTATATTAGTATTGTCCGTAGGCGCCTATAGTGTTTTCCTATAGGGTAGGTAAAGGTAGTAAGCGTATCGGAAGCGCTAGGAGCTTGTACTATAGCTACGTAACCGTATTGTTAGGCAGTAGTAGCTAAGCCGTAGCTAGAGCCTTCGTAGGCGTAGAGAATAGGTTAGACGGTAGCGGCATCTTTAACGATAGGCGAGGCGCTAAGAACGGGCTAGCGGTTAGCTTCTAGTAAGTGTTTAACTTAGTCGATAGTAATACGCGCGAGGAGTTTAGCTAGATCGCCTTAGTTAGCGAGGTAACGGCCGGAGGTTGCGGCTTAGCCCGAGTCGCGAGCTTAGGAAGGAAGATTTTACTAAAGAGGTACGCGTTAGTAAGGTCGGTCTCGTCTAGCAAGTAGTCGGGTAACGGTACTAGGAATGCGCCTATAGGATCCTAAGTATAGTCGATATTGTACTACTAGTAATTCTTATTCGTTACTATCTTATCGTACTTAAAAATAGTATTGCCCTATATAATACGCTCCTAGACGCCTAAAGGATCGAAGACTAGATTAGTAGAGACCGTCTTCGGCAAATTATAGAACTATAGCGTTAGCGTAGGCTCTAGTCTATTAGGGATAGCGCTATTCTTAAGTGTCTAGATATAGGCGATAAAGGTAGATAAGGCGTATACCGGATCGATCTAAGTTAGCTAGTAGACTAAGCTAAAGTCTACCGGGCATTAACGATTAAGAAGTAGCAGAGGTATGCCTTTGCCCTTGTTAGCGGTATAGGTACCGTTCTAGTATCGACCGCTACCTATAAGCTAAGCGTACTATTCCGTACGCGACGTATTAGTAGCCTTCGTATCCGTAAGCGCCTTATTAGTATAGAGGGCGGATATATAGCCCTTACCGCGAAGCGTATAGGCGTTACGGACCGTAATATACCGCTAGGTGTAAGCGACGACGTCCTAGGTAATAGCTAGGCGACCTAGGTTACAACGGTATAGGTAGGGCAGACTACTAGAATTAAGGGACGACTCGTACTACTTATAGAGCTATATAGCCGACTAGATACTAAGTTCTATACCGATTAGTAGCAGCTAAACTATATAGTCCTTAAGCTAGGAGTCTAGTAGAGGCAGGCGTACTATCGAGAGTCGTCTAGTAGCTACTATCTATAAGAATTAGACTTCGCCGTAGGTAGTTAGGTCGATCTTATAATACTTCGTCGCTCCGACGTATTCGCTAATAGGTCGCTTGCCCGTCTTTAGGTATTCCTTACCGTAGTTACGGTAGGATACGTTCTTACCGTTCTCGCTACGCTTATATAGGACCGGGTAACCGCCTACTATAATGCTATCGCGATATTCTTTTAGGACGAAGCGGTAGAACTACTCTTATACGAGGTCGACCGTCTATAGGAAGTGTAAGATAGCGCGTACTATAAGACCGACGGCTCTATTATAGATTAGAGACAGTGCTAGCTAGAATCGTAGGTCGCCGGTATAGGTACTTAAGCTAAGGAAGTTCTCGCGTAAGCGGGTAATATTTGCTAGAAGTCGGTGCTATAACTTCGCGTAGTAGAAGGTAATAGTTAGTAGAAAATTCGTATCGAGGTTAGCTAGGTTAGGAAGCTCCTTTAATTCGCCCGCAGTTATAAGCGCTATATACTCGCTAAAGTATATCGCGTAAATCTCCTACTATATATCGTAACCGTCCGAGTAGAGGTCGGTCCTAAAGATAGAGTATTTACGGGCGTAATCGTTGTTTACGATTCGGAAGGAGTACGGTTACGTAAAGAGTAGGTTTTTAAAATTAGTAACTAGCTTACCTATATACTAATACAATTCGCGTAGAATCTAGAAGCGCCGATCGCCCGCGGTAAGGTGCAGATAGTATAGGTAATGCTAAAGCCTTACTAGATAGTATTCGACGAGTCGCTTATATAAGCGTAAGCGAAAGAGGTTAGACAGTCGACCGTCTACGTCCTTAGCGTATACGTTACGTACGAGTTTCGCAGCCTAGATAAAGCGTATATCTTTAGCCTTGTTACGCTCTATAGGATTAGCGGCGATTAGTGCATCGACTTTCTTATTATAGTCCTCGTATTCTACGTACTACCGGATTGCCGCTTATTCGGGTGTCTCGTTAGTACGAAAAAGACGCTTATTAATTAAAGTCTATCGTATACGCTACCCTCGGAGCCGCCGTCGCTCGAACTAGAGTTCTTTAGGGAAAGGGTCTAGGTATTCTTCGTATACCGACTCGATCGGAGTAGTAAGTAGCTTAGAGGGAGCTAGTGCGGGCGCTTGCGGCGAGCCGTTACTCGGCGCCTACGTTAGAGAGGCTAGTACCTATAATAGCGGTAAATTAGGAAGGGTATACGCTAGTAAAAATAGTAATTTTAGCGAAGCCGGTCGGTTTACGGGTATTGTTAATAGTAGTGCCGATTCTAAAGCCGAAGGCGTATAAAGAGGCTGCGCGCTAACGGGATTAGTCGGGCCGCTTTCCGTACCGTTAACCGGGCTACTAGACGCGTAGGCCGCGGCGTTATAGTAGAGGGCAAAGAAGCTAGGTACGGCGTCCTATAGCTTCTCGGCCTCCGGAATTCTAACCTCTAACGCTATACCCTTCTAAACAAACTCCTATTCGCCTAAATAGTATAGCGGAGGGTCGCCGTTATTAATAAAATAGTCGGCTATAGCCTTATAGAGTGCTCGACCTATCTATCGGCCCTCGCCTAGTAATACCTTCGCTAATTCTATTAACTATTTCTTCTTCGTAGTAAGCGCTATAACCGCCTATATAAACGACTTCCTATCGAAAACGTAGTCTAAATTAACCGCCGCGATAACCGCCGGTATGTAATATTTTAGAAATAAAAACCGTCTAATATCGGAGAGCGGATAGTCTAGATTCGGAAGCACTATCGATAGGTTAGCGATAGTCTAACGCTACGCTGTACTAAACTTACTATCCGGCGTTCCCTACGATTACGGCCGAGCTATTATATCGAGCGATTTTTAATCGGACTCGTCTACCTTATCCGCCGGAGGCAACGGTACTAATCTTACTATTAGCGTCCTATTAATACGACTACGACCTAGGAATAACGGTACGCGTCGTTGTAACAGTTGTCGGCCGGCGTCCGTTAATGCGTAGTATAGCTCTATATCGGATCCGTCCTCGGTAAATATTAGGAAAGGCCGTATATACCTATCCTCGGCGGTATAGCTTAAGACCGTCTAAACCTCGCTAGTACTTAAGCTACCGTCGGTAGAAATAAGCTATAGCGCCCTACGAAAGATCTATCGGATGTTGCCTTCTACCGTAGCGAGAATTATAAAGCCTTCTAGCGTCTGCGTTAGGTTAGTACCGTTTTCCTCTAGCCGCGGTTATTATAAGTCGAGCGCGGTATTATCTATCTCCCTACGATACTCGCCGATCTAATCCGCTATTGTATCTCCTTTACCTACCGAATCTCTTATCGAGTTCTATATATTCTCTATCTTAGGCGTAGCCGTACGTATCTCGACCGTAGCGCCGGGCGCTATATCCTTTCCGTTCGTTATATTCTTAAGCTTATCCGCGAGTATAGGACCCTCGATCGAAGGGTCTACGGCTGCCTCCTCTTTGCTTAATATATCCTTAGGCCTAACCGCGATCGTAGGAATCTCGATCGTAGTATCTAAAGCTATATTCTCTCTACTCGTTATATCCTCCGGCTCCGGCGCGGCTATACGATTCTCGACCGTTTCGTCTAATACCGTATCTTCCTTGTCCTTTAAGTCCTCTAGCTTAGGCGCGGCCGTATAATTCTCGACCGTAGTATCTAATACTATCTCCTTATTGCTTGCCTTACTCTCTAGCTTAGGCGTAGGCGTTAAGCCGGTAACAAATAAGGACTATCTAGCCGATCCTAGACTGTCTAATAGTAGCGGTTCCCTACGAGGAGCGTTACTCTTACTATTCCCTATTGCGGTATCCTAAGGGTCTCGATCCTCGCTTCTACGATATTCCTTAGCTATTACTCCTTAGAGGAGGTCGAACGTGTCGGCCTTATAGTATAGGCGAGACGCGTATTATAAATCTAACTCGGATAATATAACGTTTAGGCGCTTATATCGCGATCGGTGCTATAGAAATTTTTGCTAAAAAGCTACTACTTTATAATCCCCGCGGCGGACGCGGTTCTCGCGCTCGAGGTCCGTTTCTATTCGTCGTTAGTAATTAATAGAAAGCTCTCTTATCGTAGGATGCTAGAAAGATCGATACTAAATAAGGAATAGCCCGCGCCTACGTATAACGGTTGCCTAAGTAACGTAGTTACGATAACGATATAAGGGTACGCCTAGGCGGATTACGACTTCGAAGAAGGAGTCGCGCTATAGAGTCGTATCGATTTGCGACGAACTACGAGGGATTACCTAGCCTCGCCTTTATCGGCGGAGCTAGCAACCTCTAAAAAAGGCTAGCGAGCTCTCGTCCGCTTTACTACCCTACGGAGGGTATAGGATAGCGGCGCCTTCTCTAGAGAGTATACGTTATCGTAGATTTTATATAGATCGTCTACGCCCGTTAAGTCGTCGATATTATACTATATATTATAGGCGCTCCTATACCCTTTCTACTTTACTAGGTATTAGAGAACAGGCTAGCCTCTTCGGACGACGGTCCGTCGCCTAAGAAAGCGCTCGATTTTATAAGAATCGCCCTCGTCGCTAGAACCTAGACTATCCTTAGCTACGACGGGCGGGGGCTCGTAATTAATAGTTCTCTCGAAAGGATCTAGGTCTTTAGGGGCTTTTTCTAACTGCGAAACCGATATTACCGGATAGATACGTATTAATAGCGGCAACTCGAGATAGTAGGCTAGTTGTCCGATCTTTTCGAGAACTATAAAAGGCCCTTTAAAACGGTAGCTAAACTTGTACGACTAACCTAGCACTTCGTAACTACGGTATAGGCGAAGTATAATACAGTTACCTAGCTTAAGGAATAGGGGCTTATACTTGCTATTATACCGTTCTTTTATTTTTACGTTCGCCTAAGTAATCGCGTCCTAGACTTCCTTCTAGATACGGCTACGCGCTACCGCCCTATTATACGGATAGTCGTATAGTATATCGAGCGAGTCGAGATTCGTCCTTACGCCTATAGCAACCTCGTTCGGCGACTAACTAGTAGTCGTATTACGGGAGTTGTTAAGCGTAGCCTATAGCTATAGAATAAACGTCGTTTAATCCTCGCTAGGGTAATCCGCTAACTAGTAACGAATCGCCGTCTCGACCGTTTAGTTAGTTCGCTCGGATTAACTATCGGTTTAAGGGTAGTAGGCCGTAGACATAGCTAGCTTCGTACGTAGGCGCGAGAAAACGCCCTTAAAGAAGTCGCTTAGCTAGCGAGGATTACGATTAGCGATAAGTACTACTAGTATACTTATATCTATTAAGCAAAGCCTATCGATTAGAGCGATACCCTAGTTATAGGCCTTCTAGTCCTCTTTACCTAGGACGACTACTACCCGCTTAGACGTCTTATAAGTAATCGTATATAGTGTATTAAATCTATCGGTCGTAACCGGTAGGGCGGTTACGAGATCTATCGTTATAGTATAGTATAGGCCCTCCGCATTCTAGATCGGGTAAAGTTCGCTATAAGGAGCGTATCGGGGGGTACGTAAAAGGAGACACTAGTAATAATAATCTAAATAGAGGCAAAGGTAGCGAGCGAGTCGATATATAAAGAAGGAAGCTTAAATGCGGTCGAAGACGCGCTAAAAGCCCTAGTAGTAACGGTTATCGTAAGCCTACTCGAAGATCTCGCCTATTAAGGCTCGAGGGATATAGAGTCGCTCGCGCCCTAAAGATTAGTTACGGAAATACAAGAGGCCGTCCCTTTCGAAGAATCGAATACCTAGCGGACTATTAAACTTATTACCTACGAATAGGTCCGGATTTTTGCTACCCTTATACCGAACTAGCGTTTTCGTTACCGAAGGCATATTAGCTCCCTCCGAATAGAGACGCTCTAAAGCATTCCGCGCCTACGCTTATCGAACTAGTCGTAAAACCCTAGACTAATACTCGTCGTTATCGTACGCTCGGTTTAACCGACGTCGGAAATCCGGATCTAGCTCTACTAATATCGTATAGAAGTAGGCTACTTCCTTTAGATTAGCCGAAGAGGGCGTAGCGTCGGTATAGTAAGAGAGCGGGTCTAGGTTCTTCTCGTCCGGCGTTAACTTAGGCGACTCCGTATCCTCTAGAAGTCGACTAAGGGCGTCTAGAACTAGGTATATCCGCCCTAGGCGGTAAACTATATCGACTCGATATTAGGAAAGGAATATCGATGCCCTTACTAATTTTAGGTTCTACTTACCTATATCGGTAGTCGTAGTTATCGATACCGAGTTAGTAAGACTAACTACGGTATAGTAGTCTATAAAGATAGTCGTCGGCCTCGATAAAGCATACATTAAATAGCCTACCTTCTTTACTATCTATACGATTTCCGAGTATTCGAGCTCTATCGGCTAATATCGTATCTCTACCTAAGTTAGGCCTCGGCTTAAGAACAAAATAGGCTAAACCTTATAATAAGGAAACAACTACGCCTTTCCCTTAGATAGAATAGGGTCTAGGTCCCTATCGATATAGTAGAGTACCGCGCTATAGCTAAACTCTTTAGAGGAATCTATATTAGCGTATAAGCGACGGTTAGGGTCGAAATAGTATAGGAAGGAGGGCTCGTAGAACATCGATTGCAATAAGCGAAACGCTTTTACTAGCTCGTCGCGGTACTAATCGTTCTTACCTAGCGTCGTAACGGCGACGTGCCGGCGACGACTATTGCTAGTAACTAGCGCCCCTTTTAATAAGCGTGTCTTCTCCGCCTATAGAGGCGCCGCTATCTACGCGTAGTATAGGATATGTTGCCGCAACTAGTTAGTTAGACCGAGATAATGCTCTAGCTTCTATACGTTCTCCGGGAACTAAAGTAAGGTAATCGCTGCGATTTTCTCTTTACTCGTAGCTAGACTAAGGCCGCTAACATACTAACCTAAAAGAGTCGCAAAGGGGAAGCCTAAGAAAGTCTTCTTCGGACTAATACTAATCCTTACGGCGTCTAATCTCTAGAAGACCGCTTCTAGATAATCGAGATGCTTAGGTAACGTCTTCGAAAACACTACGATATCGTCGATATAAGCTCGCGCAAAGCTACGACAGTCGCGAAGGATCTAATCTAGCTTCTGCTATACGAATTAGATACTATTCGAATATCCTATAATAGCGACCTTATACTATTCCTAGCTATAATAAGTATTAATCGTTAATTTATAACGATCCTTCGGCTTTACGCCCTATTAGTAGAAGAAGGTTAGACAGTCTATAGTACTAATATACTAGCACCCTACTAATTGTGCAAAAAGATCCGCCTAGAGCGGTATCTAATAGCTGTCGGGGATCGTTACCTTATTTAAGGCGCAGATATCGACTACCGCCCGCGGCTTATTAATTATACTACCTTTACCGTTAGCAACGCGCTTCTATACGACAAACACTAGAAAGCCGAAGGGCGTAGGCTCGGTTATATACTGCATCTTCCCCTAGCGGTATAGGTCGTTATATATCTTGTCTACTACTTTACGATCCCTCTTACCTAGGTTAATTATACGGGGGGGTAGCAACAGATCTAGGTAATTTAGTACAGTTAGGATAGGTATATAATCGTGCTCGGGAATATTAACGACCGTCTAGCAATTAGTAAAGAGCTCCGGGTACCGCTCGACTACTATAGCAATTTAGTCTACTTAGTTATCGTTACCGTAAATCGTTACGCCTAACGCGTACTAGTATTCCCGCTATATATTTAGTATATCCCGCGTAGCCGTAAAAGCGTTAGGACTCAATCCTACTAGTCCGTAGTCGGCTACGTCGATATAGTAGGCCCTAGTAATAGTCCTATTACTTAACGAACCGAGTAGCTATCCGGCTCGAATCGTTACTAGAGTCGTCGCATCGTTACGAATATACGTATAAGAAAAATTAGCGTCTACGATCTAATTATACGCTGTTACTAACGGCGGAGCTTGTAACGACAATCTATATATATTGCTAGTTAGCTAGACTAAGAAACCGGCGTTAAGAATGAAATCCCGGCCCTTAGGGAGGTCGCTACCGTACTTAACTAGAGCGAGGGCGACTGTATACGGTACTAATATTACGTCCTTCGCTAGCCTTATAGGGCGCTAAACCGACTTCCCTTTCTTACGCTTAACGGCTACTTTAAAGCAGGCGTTGTCCTAACTAGCTACGGTAACTGTCCGTACGGGAATATCGATCTTTATTCCCTCTAGGGCAATCGTATCTATACTAACTAGGATTTTTGCCTTTAGTTTAGGAACTAGGTAAACCTTGTAAGTTATTCGTACTAGGGAGACTATACCGTCTGTCTTCGCTACCGGGACAAATATACCTAATACGACGTATTCCCCGGAGCGATACGCGCCGGTAATACTACCGATTTCGATCGGTTCGCGTAGCTTACGTACCTCTACGTCCGGGCAATAGCTTAAAACGAAGTCTTTTTCCGTAATAGTAAGCGTATAGCTAGTATCTAGGTAGACCTATATAGATATACCAGATAGTAATAACTAAAGAGGGAAAGTTATATATTACTAATTCCGGAATGCGTAACCTTACTAAGCTAACGGAGGCGCCTTCGACTAAATTACTTCCGAGTTCGCCGATATGCGTTCGATAATAGTAGAAGGCGTCGTCGCCCCTATATACTCTCTACGAATATACTAGTATAGAAGGTTGCCTAACTTAAATCGCCGCCTATAGACCTTGTAAGCGTACTTCGTAGAGGCAAATAGTTAGATTGCCGCTAGTAGGGACGCTTTAGCCTATAGTACCGAGTTTAACGCTAATAGCGAGCGATCGCCTACGCCCGCAAAGTAAGCTCCTAAGCCTAGATTAGAGTCGTATAGGTCGGTAAAGTAGTCGGCGTCTTCTCCGGCGTTACTAAAATAGCTATAATTATCTACGTCGGTTCTCCTATTATCCTCCTAACTATCCTCCCGATAGCCGTCGTCGGCTTAGTTAGTATTATTTATAGTATCGCCTACTCTCTTACTATTATCGGTAAAGTTAGCCTACTTACGAGCTCGATTGTTACGCTTTCTATTCTATCGATTAAATAGGCGCGAATCGACTCGCTTTAGGTCTTTTAGGAGGAAGGTAGAGCTACTACCCTTTAACGGTCCTTTACTATTTCCTACCGGTAGTAGGCGATTCTACTAAGGGGCGTTAGGTAGGCGATTCTACTAATAGGCGTTAGTAAGGCGTAGCGGGTTCGGTCGGTCGATATCGCGGTTCTAGTAGTTAGGGGACGCTCTTACTAGAGCGAAGCTCGCTAGAGCATAAGAGGCGTTCCCTTCGTATCGGTTCTACTAGGTAGCCTTACTAGCGCGGCTAATATTCCTAGTCGTAGCGTCTAGGCGACGATTAGACGAGGACGAAAGTATATATTCCTAGATTAATACCTACTTCTCGTAGTACGTAACCTACTTATCGACCTTTATACGACGATTTAGCTCGTCTATATTTAATTAGAGGCGCGGATCCATTCGACGATAAGCTTCTAAGAGCCGGTTCGATTTCCGTATACTAGTATCCTTAGCGAGTCGCACCGTTTTAATAATAAAGTCCGTTACTAAACGCTCTAAAGCGATATCCTACTAGTCGTAGCGTTACTTATTAAGGAGATCTATCGCCTTTATTAGAGGGACCTTCTATTTCTTACTAAGACAACGTTCCTAGCGTTTTAGACCGTGTCCGCTGCGGAGCTTTACTCGGTTACGGCTAGAAAGGTAACTATAATACTAACTAAGCGCTACCTCTCGAAAGCAAAGAGAGAGGTTAAGACGAACTGTCTCTCGCCCTACGATATAAGTATAATCCTTAGCCGCTTCGATAAAAGTATATACCGAACGGTATATTATCTTATTCCCGACTAAAGCGTAGTCTCCCTCGCCGTAATCCGTAATACTAAGTAGAGGATCGAAGAACCTAAAATACGCTAGATCGAACCGTAGCCGCTAGAGGTAGGCGTAGTGCCCCTAGATATAACTCGCTTTAGAAACTAGCGATTCCGCGACGTAGTCCCGATAATGCTAACAGTATCTACGACGGTAGGCATGTCTATAATAACTAGCATCTAAGGAACTATCGTTATCCGACGAGGATTAATTAGAGTCGTCCGAATCCTTACTATCTAATAAGGATCTATCCTTACTCGGGTTATCCCTATACCGACGGTACTTCTAGCGTTGCTTCTTGCCTTCCCGTAGTAGACCCTATAAGTCTAATAGCGGAAAGGGCAAAGGCTAACCCTATATCGGCTTACGAGAGGAAACACCTAGATCGAAGTTACTAAGTAGCGGTAGTAGGGGATCGTTAGGAGGATTACTAGGTAGATTGCTAGGAGGATTACTAGGCGGATTGCTAAGCGGATCGCCTAGCGCAAACCCGCCCCGACGTAAGCGGCTATGCCTATAGGTATTTATATATACGTCTACTCTCTACTAGTAATCGTATTAACCCGGGTTCGGCTAGGGCAGACTTAGCTTACGCGTAGCCGATAGCGGTAAAATCGCCTATTCTATTAGAAAGTCTAATACGACTTCGTTAAGATAGACTCCTCTCCGTCTAGCTAATTTGCAAAGATAATTACGACGCTAACGGTTCTATTATATAGCGATGTTCGCCCTATCGATCTCCTCGGTTATCTATAAGGCATCTACTAGGGTACGATATTAGAAACGACTACGCGGCTCGTTAGCCTATAGGTCGGCGAGGCCGTCGTTTATTAGAGGCAATTAGCCGCAACCGATATCCTAGAACGGCGACGTCGATAGATTAGAAGGCCCGGTTAACGGTTCCTTAGGGGAAGTCTTAGGCAGAGGCCTCCTTAGCTTCTAAGGATTCTCGTCCGCCGGGTATCGTAGCTTAAGTAGCCTCTATAAGAAAACCGATTTAAGCGAGCTATTAGGCGAACCGGGACGCTATTCCGGCGGTACAGTTGTTTCTACCGTAGTAATAGGCGAAACCGTAGGCCGCGGTAGGACTTAAGGCGGTCGGGCTAGTAGGCGCTGCTCTACTATAGGTAGTAGATAGATCTCTAGGTAGAATTAACGGTAATAGCGTAAATCGCGTACTATTAGGAGCGCGGCTTTAAGCTCCTTAACCGATTTAGTTAGGATTCCTTTATCTACTACCTACTATCTTAGAAAGTTGTAACCGTTAAGGGCGTCTAGGTAGAGTTCCTCGATTTTAGCCTATAGAGGCGGCGGATTTCCTACGAGCGGGTAATAATATAGAACGTATAAGGCAAGTAAGTCGATTCGGCCGTACTTTACCCTAAGCTAGGTCGCGAAGTTCTCGCTATAATCGACGTAGTTCTAAATATAGGAACAGATACGTAGGATATAGGGCTCTATATCTAGCAATCCGAGATTGTAGTACTAGGGCAGCGGTTAAACCGCTAGCTTAGCTAATTTCGAGGCTTCTACCGGAGTTAGAAGCGAGTCCGAAGGAGCTACGGCAAGCGGGTAAACTATTAGTAAGAGGGTAGAGGCGAGATAGTCTCTAAACGGAGGACAATAACGGAGACCCGACTAAAGGCGGAGGAGCGTAGCTTATCGGGCAGGTCCTCCTAGGGAAAGCGGCTACCCCTAGACCTAGGTATAGTAGGCAATTACTACTAAAGGTAGAAACTACTACTACTGTCTCCTCGGGATACTAATAGGATCGCCGATAAGGCGCTTACGCGTTAGTAGGGTATAGTGCGGAAGGGTAGTAAATCGAATAGGTACCGTCGTAATAGGTAGGAGTTAAATCGTAGTAATTAGCGGAAGATCGGTAGGACCCGTAGCTAATCGCGCCGATTCTCGTCGCAGCTATAACAACCGGGGTCGATTCGGGTAGAGGACTAGTAGTTAGTATAGAAGCCAACTAAGTATTAAGCGAAGCTACTAAGTTGCTAGGCATACGGTTATAGTACGAAGGTATCGTAACGGTCGTACGGTGCAAAAGTTAATACATTCTCTAAGGTACCGCAAGGCAAGCTATCTATATAATAGTCCTACTATTAGTAGCAATAGCGACCGCAGCGGTCGATAGTAACCGCTGCCTACTATCGTATATGCAATAGTGTCATATTGTAATACTAACAGTCTAAGTACTAATAAGTTCTTGCAGTTGTTTATATATACTATAAGAAGTTAGTTAGAAGAGGAGTTTAATAGCAACGTTAGTAAACTAGACAACGTATATCCCTAATTCAAGTAATATCTATATAACAACTAGTAGAAATATAAGGAGAAGATCGCCTACTGCTAGACTAACTAAGTCCTTTACTTCGGCGAGAAGGTTACGTCTTATATAGAAGTAAACTACGGTCGGATTAAACAGTAGCTTAACTATAGCAGCCGATACGATATCTACTTACTCTTTAAGTCGCTTCTTAACTAGTAGTACTAAGGACACGACCGCCGTAGAGTCTAGTTAGCTAACAACCTAAAGCGCTACTATAAGCTATTAGTAGGGCCCTTCTTTGCGAGTGTCTCTCGTATTATTAGCGACTACTGCCTTCTCGAGGTTTACAAGGTCTACGAGCGCGCTATTACCCTTCTAAACACTATAACGGACGACAACGGCAATAAGATAAAGTACTCGGCTTATTCTTGCTCCTATCTATAGTGCCGCTATAACGATTACCTAATAAAGACCTATAGCTATCCGTGCCTTTACGAGATAATAAAGCTAATAGAAACAGGTAGAAAGCGCGCTCTACTATTGCTATATTACTTCTACGTCTACTAGTTTATCGACTTCTTACTAGTACGGAAGTAGGAGGTTAATTAACTACTAGTACGGCTCCGAGAGCTATAAGTAGTATATAGTAACCGTAAACCTCTTACTAGCGGAGCAACGTTGTATTTAACTAAGCGTATAGCAACGGCTCGAGAACTCGACGATTTAAACTATACTATAGTAGCTAAGAAGCAGAAGATAGCGATAGTAAGGATCGTAGACTTTACCTTAGAGCTAGGCGTATCTCTTATATAGCTTCGTACGATAGTTGCCGAGTACTATAAGTGCGTAAAGAGCTAATGCCGCACTTAATAGTGCCCTTACTAGAAGGCTAATCGTACTTATAGCTCTGCTTGCTATCTAAGTAGCTTCGAGTGCTATAATCTACGTATCGAGTCTTTACTTCTAGTAGCTCCGGAGCTACCTTCTAAGCTAGATACGCTCCGCCGAGAGGTTAAACACCTACGTACTTATAAATAATAACGACTATAAGCGGAAGAAGAGCGAGCGAGACAACAAGCTTACTATAGCCGCTAGTAGGCGGTATTATATAAGCAACAATAACGACAGGCTGCTTAGTAACACTACTAGTACTAGCACTAGCAACAATAACAATAGTCGCTTATATAGCTAATAGAGCGGCTACTTTATTACTAGGTACTATAATAATAGTACTATTAGTTTACTTAGTAGTAGTATTACATATAGTAGTAGGCTAGTTAGCAAATAAGGGACTAATATAAGCTAGCATATATAGCATTACGTAGTTACAAGGCTGCAGGTCGTAATCCGCTTAGACCTAAGTAGATAGTAAGCAACAATACCTTGAATTTTGCTATACTACTAATTTGCTAATAAACTTTAGCTTTATAGCTACTAGTAGCAGTATAGTAGTTGCCTAGTCGGAGGGGCCTATAGCGACGCGATTATCGCTTCTATACGCGATTTTGTATAGAATAGCCGATCTTATAATCTCGGGTTATACTAGGGCTCGGGCGGGTAGCTAGGGCTCGGGGAATCCTCGAGGCTTTTCGAAATCTAGGGGCGAGCCGTATTCCGAGAGCGACCTATATCTCGAAGGCGAAAGCGACTCGTATTCTAAAGGCGAAAGCGAGCTATATCCCGAGAGCGACCTATATCCTAAAGGCGAAAGCGACCTATATCCCGAATATAATATCTTATTATTAAAGGAGGCAATAGCGAGCTATATCTCGAACGTAATATCTCGAAGGCGTAGCCCTATCTTAAATACGATATCTAAAATACAATATCTAAAATACGATATCTAAAATACGATATCTAAAATACGATATCTCGAACCGCGATAGCGAGCCGTATCTCGAATATAATATCTCGAAGGCGATAGCGAGCTATATCTTAAACGCGATATCTAAAATACGATATCTTAAACGCGATAGCGAGCGATATCTCGAACGCGATATCTCGAACGCGATATCTCGAACGCGATATCTCGAACGCGATATCTCGAACGCGATATCTCGAACGCGATATCTCGAACGCGATATCTCGAACGCGATATCTCGAATTCGATAGCGAGCGATATCTCGAATACGATATCTCGGATATAATATCTCAGATACGATATCTCGAACGTAATATCTTAAACGCGATAGCGAGCGATATCTCGAATACGATATCTTAGATACGATATCTCGAACGCGACGTCTTATAGATAAGAGCGGAAATCTCGAACGCGACGTCTTATAGGCGATAGCGGATATCTCGAATACTTAATCTCGAAGGCGATAGCGAGCTATATCTCGAACGTAATATCTTACCGTATCTCGAACGCGACGTCTTATAGGCGATAGCGAGCTATATCTCGAACGCGAGCTATATACTAAACGTATTCGCGTATAGCTATAGACAATTTTTAACTAACTAGCTATTATATATATATATTAGATACTTTAATACTATATTAGTAGAGGGAGAAACTTTTAGTATATATCTAAACTTTCGCCGATAGAGACAATATATATATTTTTTAAGATAGATACTTTAATACTACGTTAGTATAGAAAGAGACTTTAGGTATATACCTAAACTTTTATTACTATATATATCTAAACTTTTGTTACTATAGACGCATTTCCGCCCTAAGCTACTAACTAGTAGATATATATATATACAATATAGGAGAGGAGAGATATCTACTACTACGAACTAGCTTTAACTATATTACCGATAACTATATTACCGAATGCTCTACTACTTATTAAATAGGTTCTTACCTTACTTCTAGTAACTACCGCCCGATAGATTCTATAAGTAATCGTACGCCCGAACTCGCTTCTATATACTTAACCGATCGAATCTAGCTACGAACGCTATCTCGCTAGCCGCCCGGATACTATTAGGTACGGATAGCGAACTAGATAGGTTTATAATAATAAACTTGTTATATAGACCCCTAGTATTCGAGATAGTAGTAGCGATCTCTTAAGCGGTCGGCTCTAGAGGTCCCTTTAGAGGTCCGGGAGAGAGAGTAGGTAGTATATCTAAGCGATTAGTAAGTTCGCTAGTACTTAGAGATAGCGAAGGATCGCGTAGTAGATTATCGTTATCCGTAGCTAGTAGTAGGACCGGAGGTAAGGGATATAGTAGATCGCCGTTTACTATATCTAAGGGTAGAGAAGATAGAGGACGTAATAGAGATAGTAGAGGACTATTTAGCGGCGATAGTAATATAGGAGCTTTCTTCTACGCTACGGCTACCTTCTTTGCCTAGCGCTCCTTAAATGCTATTAGTTAATCCTCGTAGTCCTCCTACTCTCTAATAAGGCTCTAAAGCTCGCGTAGAGACTTTCGAACCTTAGCGCGGGCTAGGTCGGTCGCCTTTATAGCGTTTAGTTTCTAGTTTACCGTAGTAACTAATTCGTTCTACTTACTATTAATAATACTATCCTTAATCTCCTCGCCGAGGGATAATAGGTTAGGCTTCTAGGGCGGCTACTCTTCGTTATCTTCTATAGGAGGGGTAGTCTATATTAGGGAGAACGGAGGTATATCTTATCGGAGCTATAGAGGGACTACTATACCCTCCTTCTCTATAACGTAGGTAAGGCCGTTAATAATATAGTCGGATAGCGAGTCGACCTAGTTATAGAACTAGGATACGATATCTATTATTAGCTAGTAACCGGCCCTATACACCTAGGCTAAGTTTTAAGCCTATATAAGAGGCCTCCTTCTATATTATAGATAGAGTACTAACCTTGTATAGCACATTGTTTATATTACACTTCTATAATGCCTATGTTGTAGGGCTCTAGTTATTAGCCTAAGCAACCGTCTTGTTATCCTATTATGCTAAATATAGCTGCCTATATTACTATAGGTTATATTACCCTCGGTAGCCTATACTATTACTACTAGTAGTAGTAGTAGTATTAGTTTCCGTCCTTTATTAGAGCCGAAGGTAGGGCTATCTCTTTATATCTAACAGGTTCGGGTATATTAAAGGTGGTCTCTAGGTACGAATAGCTATAGCTAGAGCGAGGGTACAATAAGAGCCTATAATACGGACGATACCGAAATATCTTAAGGGGCTATTACGACAAGTAGAGAAACCTCTTAACGAGGGCATCGCTTTAACCCCGAAAAGCTACAAACCCTTAGGACTATTACAGCTTAGGGCCTAGTCTATAGCTATAGCTAGCTTCTAAGGACTTAGCTCCGGGTCGAAGACCTATTTAGTACCGCTTACTCGAGATAAGCCCCGCCTAAGGAGAAGATAGACTAATTACCTGTCGGCCTTGCTTAGTTTGCTAAGACTATTAATTAATAGCAAATACGGATTGCAGGTCGGATAGTAAGGGAGTCCCCTATTAATTAGGTAGGGCGTCCCTAGATTCGCAGCCTCGCTTAGATAGTGCTTAGCCTTCTACTAGAAAAAGAAGGCTACCGCCCCCCCGCCTAGCTAAAGGAGATACGAGCTAGTTTCTAGGATCTATAAGTAAACAGAGATTGCAGTCTCTCCCTCCGAGCGGCTTTTGTCTAAAATCTACTAAACTAAGCTCCTAGAGGTAGTTAGGCGACCCCTAGGAGGCTAAATCCTAATACTACCCCGGGGATAATACTAGGAGAAATAGCCTAATATACTACTCTCTCGTATAGCAATATTATAACAAACCAAATAGACTAAAGTTACTAAAAACACATTTATATAGCATTCTATTTCAACTTTATATAGTATTCTATTTTAACTATTTTAACTATTTTACAATAATCGAATAAGCTCTAGCTCTAGCGAAAACGAATATTAAGAATTAGCGGAATCCTCTAAATCCGAAAACGCCCCTAATCCTATTAACGAAGAAATTAGGCGGCGACTAGTTAATATAAGTAAGCCTCCTACGCCCTCTACGCTAGAGGCGCTCTACACTATCCTTATAAAGATAATAGAGAAGCAAACTAAGCTTCTCCGTTAAAACAAGCGTCGCCCGCTAGAGCTAGGAAGCAGTACAAATCCCCTATTCGAAGAGTAGAACGCTATAGCATATATAGAACGCTTTAAGGAAGGCTTAGTTAAGTACGAGCTCGATAGAGAGTCCGACTAGTACAAGATCCGGTCCCTTATAAGGACTACTTCTACTAAGCTTTACCGAACCCTTAGGACCCTAGTTAGCTACCTAGAAAAGGACGACAAGTCTAATACTAACTAGGAGGTCTTTAAGTTAGCCTTTCTAAAGGAGTATCGGGAGCGCGATAGCCGTCGTATTAAAGGCAGTCGCGCGTAGCTCGAATCCCTCTACTCGGTAAGACGTACTAAGGATAACGACCTAAAGGGGTACGTCCGCGAATTTGTCGAGTTAGCGGACAGTATCGAGTAGAGTAACCTCGAAAACTCTTCGAGAACGAGGCTACTCCTCTAGGGATTGCCGTAGCCTATAGCTTAGCGTATCTTCCGTCGCTATAAGCTTAGCGAGGCCGATCCTAAGAGCTTTAGGAAATACAAAGAGGTCCTAGTATATATTAAGGCCGATATTAATAGTATAGCCGATACGAGGAAGTTTATCTACGGCGAAGACCGGAATAACCTAGCGTAAGTTAGGAAAGAAGCCTTAGGAAGCAAGGGACCTAAGTTCCTTCCTAAATCGTAAAGTAGTCCTAAGACCGTAACTCCTACGGTTACTAAGCACTCTTAGGATGTCGCGGACTTAGCTAAATCCCTCGCCTAGCTAAACCTAAATGCGAAAGTGTTACGGCGAGTTAGGGAGGTTATTAATACTACTATACTAGGCGATATACTACTAGTCTACTAGGTTTTAGATCCTAACTACCCTAAAGCCCCTTTAGTAGATGTCTACGCTATACGGAAGATCTATTCTAACTTAGATAGCAAGTGCTAGATATATAGCGGGTTTAGACATATCTAGTCGTCCTACCCTATCTAGAAAGAGCTTCTTAAAAGGAAGCTTATTATACAAGTAAATAGCCGATTCTACTATATAGATACTAGCGATAAGATTGATTTCGAATAGGATCGGAGAGCCCCGAAGCTGCCTTAGCTAAAGACCCTTCTAGAAAAGAAGTATAGCGGTAAGATCGAGTTTAAGAATACTAGGAATAGTACCCTCGCTGCTATTACTAAACGAGAAACTTAGAAGGTTAGGGCAAAACAGGTTAAGGAGCGGAGTAGTAATAGTACTACTAAGCCTGTTAAGGTTAACTTTGTTTCTTAGGATCCGGACGCAGTTACTAATGTTTACGCGGTTACTAAGAATAGTATAGATATCTACGCTACTATACGGTCTTAGACCTAGTCCTAAAGTAAGGGTAAGAGCCCTTAGAACCCTACTCGCCCTAGTGCGGCAGCCCCTACTAGAGTACTAAAGAATAAGGCGGCCGATAAGGCTAAGTAATAGCGAGAGTTAACTGCTAAAACTAGGACTCTCTAGATAGCTATAGACCGCGCTACCCGACCTAGTGCCGCGCCTAGTACCGTACCTAGTACCCTACCTATAGAAAGCCTAGTCGTCCTAGAGATTCTAGAGGTCGATATAGAGGATATTGCTACCGATATTAGTAGCACCCTAGGTCTAGCTAACCTACCGGCCTATAAGCGAAAGTTATCCGATCTAAAGAGCTTTCGCTTTAATAGGTATATAAAAAAGTATAGTACTAGCCTAGCTAACTCCTTAGATATAAAGGCAAACGCTCTCTTCTAGGCTTTATAGTTCCTAGACCTTAAGTCTAATATATCTATAGGAGAGCTGCTAGTATACGGCTTGCCTACTAACCTGTTCTAGAGCCGAATCCCTAACGATGCTACCTTTATAAAAGACCTCGCTACCCTCCGAAGGAAATAGAGACGAGAAGACTATATCGACGTCTCTTCCCTATAGTTCCTTCCTAAATTTTTAGGTACCTAAGAGTTAGTAGAAGGCGAATCGGTAACCTACGAGAACTAAGAGGCTATCGATAATGCTAACGAAGAGGGAGTTAAGGAGATAGGCCGAGGGGATAGTAATAATCCCGACCCTACTCTAGTTTTAGTCTCTATTAAGGCTATCCGGTTTACTAGCTAACAAATCGGTCGAGTAGGACCTCCTCGACCTAAGGAACTTTATTCTATCCCTAATAATATAGACCTTTCCGTAGTTACCCGTTCCTTCGCCGTCGTCCCCGCTATCTATATTTAAGTTACTATCGGGAGCTATAGTTAATAGATACTAGCAATGCTTAATAATAGTTCGGAGTTACTTATTATAAGTAAGCGTTAGGCTAAACAACTTAGGCTACTAATAAACAGAGACATTTCCCTCGGTATATAGGGAGTAAATAGGGAGGTTGCGCTAGTAGGTACTTGCTATAATATTATAGTAGACGCCTTCGGCATATGCTTTTCCTTTACCTTCTAGATTGCCGCCGACCTAAATATACTAATTATTCTAGGTCGACTATAGTCTCGTATAACTCGTAGTATCTAGCGCAACTACGACGACAGTTCCTAGGAGGGAACTATCGCTAACTAGAAGGGCAACCGAGTCGTATTTACTAGTTATATCGGCAACACTAGCTATAAGTCCTACGAGGATATCCTTACTGCTTCTAGACGGTCTTCGGGAAACGCTATAGCGCGGTTATAAGACCGGCAATCTACGCTATAAGTTAGTATAGCTTAAATAGGTTATTTCTAGAAGTGCGCCGCTCTATATATTAAGGCAAGTTTCTAGGTTCTATACTAAGAAGACGAGTGCTCGAAGCGATAGCGAGCATAATATAACGACTACCTATACCTAATATACGAGTTAAGGTAATAATGCTGTCGTAAGTATTACTACCGGACGCGGGTCTACCCGAACTAACTAATTAGAACGCGAGTCTAATACTACCCTAGGGGTGTTATTACAAATCTAACGTTTTCGCCGGCGTTATAAATTAGGACTACTAGCTATATACCTATCGACTTAAAGAGACTTCTAAAGAAGTTTACGCGCTGTTTTGTTACGCTAATCTCTAAGCCTAGCGACAAAGAGAGCGAGCTCGGGTTCGACAATCGATTAGTATATATACCCTATATAAGAGGGTAGCTAATAAGATTAAGCCTATAAAGGGTAGCGTATATATTACCGATAGGTCTAATCCTAGCGGAAATCCTAACTAGCGACAAAAGTGCCTTAATTAGGAGGCGACACTACTACCTAGGGATAGTCCGTATAATTAGAAGTATATTACTAAAAAGTTTTCTACTATCCCTAGGGGGTTAAGGCTAATAGAAGAGAGGCTTGCGAAAATCAAACCTAGTATCGAGCTTTCGGATCGTAAACTAGATTTGCTATACGAGCTTCTATACAATCGCGAGGCCGTATTAGTATATAACTTTACTTACCTAGGTAGGATAAATCCGGAGGTTGCCCCTCTATAGAGGATCCGAACGATCGAATATAAGCCTTAGGCCTATCTAGGTTTTAAGCTAAACCTAAGCCTACGAGGTATAGTTAAGGACATAATACGATAGCGTATAAAGGCTAGTACCTTAGAACCTTCCTATACCTCGTATCGCAATCTATACTTCCTAGTTTAGAAGAAGACAGCTCCTAGGGAGCCAAAGAAGTACCGCCTAATTAACGCTATATAAAAGTTTAATGCGGTTACGATTAGAGATACTAACCTTCCTCCGGAGACTAATAGGTTCTCGGAAGCCTTTGCTAACTGTATTATAGCCTCGCTAGTTAACGTTTTCTCGGGTTACGACTAAATTCCTCTCTACCCTAACAGTCGGGACCCTACTAGTTTCGAGATACCTCTTAGGCTATATAGACAAACTACCCTTCCCTAAGGGGCAACTAACTCCGTAGCCTAGTTCGTTCGTATTATAAACTAAGTCCTCGCGGCCTATATCTCCTATATAGCGATGCCTTTCCTCGACGACATCGGTATTAAGGGCCCTAAAACTAGGTACGACAATAAAGAAGTAGAGCCTAGTATCCGTAGGTTCTTTCTCGAATATATTTAGAACCTCGATAGTGTCCTCTACGACCTAGAGCGAGCTAACCTAACGGTGTATAGGGAGAAGCTTTAGCTCCTATACAAACGGATAAACATTGTCGGGTTTGTAACTAATAAGAACGGCCGCTATCCTAATAATATACGGGTCCTAAAGATAGTGTCCTAGCCGGATCCTACCTATTAGAAGGATGTCCGAACCTAGCTTAGAGTAGTCTCCTACTTCCGTATCTAGGTCGAGAACTTTGTATTAGTATACAAGCCCTTATATACCTTGCTTAAGAAGGATACTAAATTCGAATAGACCTCCGTTTACTAAGCGGCTAAGGATAAGGTAACTAAGGCACTCGTTAGCGTACCTGCACTTACGTCTATTAACTACTTAGAGGGTGCGGGTTTAATAATTGTTACTATCGACTCGAGCGGGGAAGGCTATAGCGAGATACTAATATAGTATAATCGTAAGGAGCTATCCTTGCGTTATCCTATTAGGTACGACTCCGGGCTATAGAAACCGATCGAGGCCCGATACGATACTAGTAAGCGAGAATGCCTTAGAGTCTATAAGGCTCTAAAGAAGTTCCGACTATAGCTCTTTAGTGTATTCTTTCGCTTAGAAATCGATGCTTAGACGCTAGTCTATTAACTTAACTATATAGCCTCCGACCTACTAAACTCTACGATAGCTCGGCAGGTTGCCTAGATCTATTTATTTAATTTCGATATCTTCTACGTTCCTAGTAAGAAGCATACTAGACCGGATAGCCTTTCTAGAAGGCCCGCTATAGAAGAGGATATCGCCGAGATAATAGAAGAAGAGGATATCGATACGGTAATTAACCGTACCTTCTTCGCTACCTTCTATATTAATGCTATACTAGCGATTACTAGGCCTGCTACCGACGACTAACCTAGCGACTAACCTAGTAACTAGCCCGACGAGAGCCCTACTACTAACGATAACGACTAGGCTAAAGCTAAGGCGGATAAACTAGAGAGGGATAATATCCTTAATAGGGTCTACTCCGACGACTCCTATTATATCGCCTACTTCCTAACCTATACGAAGAAAGTACCTAGTCTATTAAAGAGTTAATACCGTCGGGTTATTCGCTATTTCCGGAGGTTCCTTATTAAGGATCGCATCCTCTAGCGACAGGCTATAGTTAATACACTACTCTAGCGTATTATTAACGACCTAGCAGCCCGATGAGAAATCCTTTGTTCCGTTTACGACGAGCTCGGCTACCGGGCGGCGGAGGGCACCTTCGATATCCTTCGTCGGCGCTACTAGTAGAACGGCGTATAGGCTAATGTCTCCCGCTACTATAAGAGCTATCCTAAGTGCAATTTTAGGAATAGCTACCGACGTCTAGGAGAGCTGCGTATTCCTATAGCCTAATTAGTCGGGGAGCGATAGTATAGCGATAGTGTCTATCTTAGCCGCAATAATAGCTTATATATTATTCGAAAGGGTCTTTCTCGATAGCCGGAGGCCTATTATTTCTATAAGGGCTACGGCGCTATTAATGCTCGTAATATAGCTACCTTCCTATTTAAAGATCTGTTTTGCCGCTAGGGAATACCCTACGAGATTATCTTAGATAACGCTACGAACAATATAGCTAAAGAAGTTTAAGTACTACTTGTTTCGTATAGGGCGAAGAACGTTCGCATTTCCCCGTACTATCCCTAGTCGAATGCTATTATTAAGCGTAGCTATCGGTCTTTAATTAATGCCCTATCTAAGATAACTAATAGAGAGGATAGGTCCGTTCCTATCTCTACCCGCGTTCCGGCCCTTCTCTAAGCGGATCGAACTACTATTATCGATACGACTAGACTTACGCTAGTAGAGCTTATAATTAGGAGGGACGCCGTTCTTCCTATTAAGTTGTCCTATCGTACGTATAGCGTTTACGATTAGGGATCTATTCGTACGAGGGTAGATCTCCTTACCCTACGCGCTAAGGCTCTTAAGGATATAACTACTACTTCTTAGGAGGGACTTGCTCGACAACGTCGCCTTTATAAGAAGGCTAAGTAGTATTTCGACGACTATAATGCTATTAACTAGGAGCCCCTAAAGGTTAGCGATATAGTTCTCCTATACCGGTCGGAGCTAGAATATAGTTACTCTTATAAGCTAGCCTTTAAATAGAAAGGGCCTTATAGAGTATAGGAGGTCCTTTACGATAGTTCTACGTACCGTCTTTAGGAGCTTAATAGTGCTACCTTAAAGCACTCGCACCCTCGGGCTAACCTAAAGAAGGTTATCGAATTAAGAGACCCTACCCGCCCTCCCCCGACCGAGGAGGAAGTTAATGCCTCTATAGACCCTCTACCTACCTTAGATACCTATCGAGAGGAGGATCCTACCGCGATTAGAGATCCTATTCTACCCGATAACTATACGCATCCCTAGATACGTCTTAGTAAGCTATTAGGAATAACTTATAAAGAAAGGGAGGGTTATATACGTATTAATTGCGTATAGAGCATTTCCGATATTAATTCCGATAGTAAACTAGACTTCTAGCTATCTAACTCTAACTCCGAGGAGGAGCTCGACTAGTCTAGCGACGAAGACCGCCTAGAATTATAGCTAGATCCCGAGACTAAATAATTGCTTGTCTTTCCCTACCTCTACTACGTTGTTTTCCTTACCTTCTCCGCGCTATTAATATAGTGCCGCCCTATAGCTTTAGTCCTTACTACTTGTTCCTATAGTATTAATGCTTATAGTTATTACCCTCTTTTGCTTTTACTTTGTCTATTGTTTTGCTCTTTAGCCTTCGAGATGTTGCTATAACTTTATTCCTTTACTCTTGTTTCCTTAGATAGAACTATACGAGGCGTGTTTTCCTAATAATACCCCGGGGGTAGTATTAGGAAAATAGCCGAACCTAACCCTCTCCCTTTCTAGCTCTTAGATAGACATAGCAACCTAGGCCGATAGCCTCTAAGAATAGGGACCTTAGGCTATTAAGCTTAGCGTTTAGAAGAAGGAAGAAGGAAGAAGGTAAATATATAGACTACCTTTACGTACTTGCTAATGTAAAAGGTAATGCTATATCTATAACGGTAGTGCTATAGGCTAACGTACTAACAAATTAGCTACGCTAGGCCTAGGCGACTTGCTCCTCGTTACCGAGTATCTCTAGAGAAAAGCTAATACTACCCCGGGGGTATTATTAGTCCCGCTAGCTTTACTACTATAGATTTCTGCTAAGGACTCGAACTAACTAGTTATATTTCGAGTGCGCGAGAATCTGCGATAGCTAAAGGTTAATAAAGGCGCGTAGTCGCTACTAGTAATTAGCTAGATCGATTGTTAAACTTTAGCCTACCCTAATAATAAAGAAGTCTCGTATATAGCTTTACTTTTATATATAGCCGTTATCCGTTTGCTTTACTAGCGCGGAATATATAGACTACGTTACCTTCGCACTATATTTAAAGCGAGCTTCCTAAGCTCCTTCTTCTACTCGATTACTAACTAACTCGCTACCGCCTAACTACCCCCCTCCCTTCTATCTAAACCCTTTAATTATTATTGTTAAGCAACGAACACACTTGTAAACTCGTTTATAACCTACTTTCGCTTTAGTCGACTATGTCTTCCGGCGCCTCGAATCCGCTAGGCGCTAGTAGTAGTACTATTAACCTAAGTCTAGCTGCCCTAGTTCCGATCGAAGCCCTATCCGATAGCGCCTTAGCTACTACAACTAGCCTCGAGTACTGCTTCTAGATCGTTACTGCCCTTAAAGACCCTTAAGAGAAGATCTAGAACGCTCGCACCCTACTACGCATTATTAATAGGAACACTAAGAAGGCTACTATCTTAGTTGCGTACGGTATAAATAACTTACGTTAGTCTATCGGTAAGCGTATCTTTAAGCGCGAGGTTCTTAACGATATAGATATCGAACAAGCCTTTCCTATCGTCTATAGCCTCGAGATAGCTAGTACCTAGATTCGCTTACGCTTTAAGACCCTCGACTAGGCCTTCGAATACTAGGGAGGACTAAGTAGTCTTTCTAAGAGCCTTGTTAACTTCGCCTATAGTAGATAAGAGCGTGCTAAGTAGGTCTCTTCGTTCGTTAACAAGTATAAGGTCCGTCGTTAAGGCGCTAAGCATCTTTCTTATACTATAATCTATCGCGTATCTACCGCTAGCAAGAAGGTAGGCAAGTAGCTACTTAACCTGTCCTTTACGCTTAACGACTTTACGATAGCCTGCTAGAAGAAGCACTACGATGCGATTGTCTAGGTCGATCTTAACGTATAGATAACTAAGGATCTACTAAAAGAGAAGGGCTATCGCATTAGTAGTATAGGCTTTATTATTAAGGGTTAAGAGGCTCCTATCGTTAATATCCTTAAACGTAAGGCTCTTTGCCTAGAAACCGAGGCCGATACGGCTACTAGTCTTACGCTCGCTATAGAAATATAGGCTAAAGATCGTCGCTCGATTCGTAACCGCAAGGTCCCTTAAGAAGTTTAAGACGAGCGCGCTAAGGCCGAAGCAGCGCGTAAGAAGGCATTATATGCTCGCTAGGCCTTCCGTAAGGCTACTAAGAAGCATAGCACTCCTTCTAGTACCGACTATAGCACTAACTATAGTACTAACTATAGCAACTCGGATGTTAATATACTAGACATACTACTAGAAGATATCTCCTCCGAAGGCTCCTTTAGCGAGCATAGAGATAGAGGCCTCTCGCCGATTCTATTAACTAAGAATATCTATAGTTCTTATAAGGGCGACTCTATTACGTACCTTATTACTAACATCGATATAGTTCCTAAAGCCGATATAGGCAAAGCTCCTACCGCCCTATCTATCTATTAATAGCTCGACGACCTTAGTAAGCTAGGTAAAGAGCGGTTTACTATATATGCTAACTATATTAAAAAGGCTGCTAAGGTCTATAGTCTCTATACTAGTGCTAAGGCGAGTGTCCTCGTCGGTCGCCTATTAAAGATTAGTCGCGAGGTTGCTAATTAGGATGCCTTTACTACCCTTAAGACTAGTTATACTAACTAGTTTCCTAGACGTCCTACTGCCGCCCCGACCTCCCTAGGACTCTACGTATTCAACCCTACTAGTACTATTACTTGCGATCTTACGCTAACTAAGCGTCGCTATAAGTTAATTACTAGTATTCTTAGATAGGGCACCTCCTTCGACCGCTTTCGTTAGACTAGTAATGCTATCTTCCCTCGAGTCTTCGGTTAGATATAGTCGCTTTATAGAGTGCACCTTCCTCTTATCGTCGACCTAATATAGGAGGAGTTTCGCATATTCTTTTAGTATATACGTAAACTGCCTAAGTCTAAGTAGGAAGGCCGTAATGCCCTTTAAACCTATAGAGTAAGTAACTAAATCGTCCGTTAGTATCCCGCCTTATAGCTCTTAGCCGTTGCCCTTCGACCTAATTATATATACGAGCTTATCTCCGTCCCTAAGCCTACTAAGTACTTTAAGGTAGGTAATAGCGGTTATAAGAACTGCCCTACTAAGGAGACTTCTCGTCTCGGACAAGATATAGCTAAGCTCGCAGCTAGTAAGGGTGCTAGCTACCTACGTATTAAGGTTTCTCTTATATCTAAAGATAAGACCGCCTATTTAACTATCGTCGAGGGTATATACGAACTAGAGGTCTTTAAGAACTAGGTTAAGAAGCTTAATGCCCGTAGCCTAGTTCTACTAAACAAGATTAGTAAGCTTACTAACAAGCACCTTACTAACGACGACCTCGGCTATATATTCGATAGTTAGCCTAACGAAGGCGAGGTAGCTTAGTAGATCCTCAACCCTCTAAAGGAATACGAAGTCTCTATTTAGATACTATACCTTCCGTATAGTAACCTAAAGCCCGAGAGCGACCGTATATTAATCGACCTAGGCTACTCTTATATTATCGACGGCACTAAGATTAAAGGCTACGACAACTTAACCGTCGCTAAGGTTGCTAAGGCGCACCGCAATCTAACCGCCCTTCTAGGTTCTAATACCTTTAGACCCCGTAGTAGTTCGGTTTCCGAACTACTAAACGTATATAGTTTAGTTTCTTAGCGGCGAACTAGCTCCCTAGTTCCGGTTTAGTTTTTTCGAACTATATAGATTCCTAGTTTAAACTAGAGACTATATTAGTTTTACTATAAGGATACTCTTATTCGACTGCCGGCTACGATTGCCGGCTATAATAGTAACTCTATTACATTTACTACGCTCTTTTACCGTTGCTAGGGCGTAGTTGCCGTTACTAGGGCGTAGTTGCCGTTACTAGGGCATAGTTTTGCTATAAGGACACTCTTATTCGACTGCCGGCTACGATTGCTAGCTATAATAGTTACTAGGTTGTATTTACTACGCTTTATTACCGTTGCTAGGGCGTAGTTGCCGTTGCTAGGGCGTAGTTACCGTTACTAGGGCGTAGTTGCTATTGCCGGGGCGTAGTTGCCGTAGTTGCGAAAGCTTACCTATATAACGTTACGTAGGCGGTAACAATTAGGGCTTTGCGATATTCTTATACTTTTAACTTCTTCCTCTATACCTATACCGACAATAACTACTATACGCTACGCCCCCGCCCCTTTCCCTTATAATAGCAAGAGAGAAGCGCGCCGCGCGCTAAATAGAAGATAGAACTAAAGACCGCGAGTTTGTTTTGCCTAAGCGTCTAACTAAAAAGCGCAAGACTAAAGAGGAGTACTCTACGAAGAAGAATTCCGTACGAGACCGCGAGAGAAAGGACAAGATAGATAAGGATAAAAGAGCTAAGGATAAGAGAAGAAAGGCGCGGAATAAGGCATTCTATCGATAGCTAGCGCCTATAGAAAAAAGTAAAGGTTAGAATAAGAAGATAACCTAAGAGAAGGCTAAGAGGAGGAAAGAATTACGGCTAGTTTTCGAGCGTAAAGTTCTAGCAGCGTAAGTTAATCTAGCTAGCGGCCGTAGCTAGCAGCTATAGCCGGCAGCCGTAGCCGGCAGCTATAGCCGGTATATTTTTCTTTAACACGTTAACTAATAGTATTTAGACCTATAGCCGCTACCTCTATTAATACGACCGATAGTAACGGAGATATTTAGATAGCCGAGAACAATAATACTAGAGTTTAGGATGCCGCGATAGAGCTTAATACTACGAATAAAGGAACTAAAAAAAGCGAGGAGATACTATATATCGATCTAGTAATAGGTGCAGTCTTAGGGCCTAACGCTATAGACGATAAGCGCTAGGAGTAGATCGAGTATAGTTAAAGAGACGAGATACTAGTAAAGGGCTAAGGCATAAGTCCTATTAATCTAGAAAATTATAGTTAAAGCTACTACGAAAAGCTAGCAAGGATTGGAATCGAGACTAGTCGTCTTTATATCCTCGATATAGAGTAGAAGTTTCTTTATTAGTATTAGAGCGAAGCCTTTACGTCTATAAAGGCAAAGTAGCTTGCGATTAATACGATCGGGGCTAGGTATCTAGGGACGGTAGAAGTGTTACTATAGAAGGAAGGGGTATAGGTAATTATTCTATACTCGGTATATATAGCCGGCGTTCGTAGCCGGCAGATACTAACAGTTAAATAGAAAGCGTTTCTCGAAGGCAGAGTGCTACTGCTATATAAAATCTTTACTAAGGCAGAGAGGGCTTATATCCGGAATCTAAGCTGCTAGTAGGATAGGTTAGCGTTGGAATTCTCTAAATCTCTATATAAGCCTCCGAAGGATTACCTATTTTAGCGATACGGCTTTATCTCGACTACTCCGTAGGCACCCGAAGAAGCTCGAGCGCTCTTTAAGGTCTTTACTAAGAAGCGGAAGGAGTTCGAGGATTAGGATTAGTTAATAGAGCTATTAGTTAGTCTTAGGTTTCGTAGTTAGACTCGGCCTAAGCATTTGCTTATCGAGTGTCTTATACCGAAAGAGGATAGATTAAGACTAAAAACGAGCTTAGATTCGTTAGGTATAGTAGCTCGGTTCCGTTAGTAGGAGAGAGCCGCCGTATAGAAGGCAAAATTCAGGTAGTTAGGGTAGCTAGGAAAGAAATTCTAGTAGTTAGGCTAGCTAGGGTAGCTAGGAAAAAAAATCTAGTAGTTAGGTAGCTAGGAAACAAAAAAAAAGGTAGCTAGCTATTTACTACCTAGCTGTTCCTAACGATACGATACTATAAAAGAAAGGGTGTTTCCCTATAGCTACTAGTATACATCTACTACTCCTAAGTCCTTACCTTACCGTACGAAACCTTAAAACATGCCGACCGACATTGTATATATGCTAGGCGCTATACTAGGAAGGGTAATAACGAGACGACAGTCGAAACAGTCTAGTATACGAGCGAGATTACGACAACGTCGAGAGGAGGTCGTATACTTACCTTCGAGCCTATCGAGTCCTAGACGACGATTAGGGCTAGATTTATTCTCTCCGAATCCTAGTAGTAGGAATTTATTATAGGGTACTACTACCTAGTCCTTACCTTTACGGAGTCTAAGCAGAAGGTTATTCGGAGATATAAGAACATCGAGTATTAACCCGGAAATCTTCGAAAAGGCTAGCTAGGCGTATCTTTAGAAACCCGAGTATATAGAGCAGTTTAATTAATAGGTCTATAAGATATAGTTCCCTTTATACTTACGTTCGAAGGAGTGTAAACTCCGGAAGTACTCGATGCGATAGGGGAGTAAGGAGCGAACGGATACATTCTAGAAGTTCTTTATAGAGGGGGCATTGCACCGTTATACGACTTCTCGACTTAAAGGTTAACTAGTAATTGTCTACAACTTCTACGGTTTAATCTTAAAATACCCGAAACTAGGGGATAGGAACTTATCGCCTACGAACTATCTCTATTCTAAACGGTGTCGGGAATCTTAAGGAGAGAGGAGAGTTAATATAGATACAGCGTTCTAGAAAGAGGTACGTCTTCTAAAATGCCGGCTACAGATTCCGGCTATAGATTCCGGCTACAGATTCCAGCTACAGATTCCGGCTACTTAAATTAACCGTAGAGGTCTAGCTAATTATTATAGGCTACGCTTAAGGAAGCTCTAGGATTAAAGGCTACCGATTTCTCCCCCGAAGACTTTAAGCAACTAGTAAACGAAATGCTAGCTATAAACGGTCTTCCGGAAGACTTCTACGAAAGGGAGTCTATATAGAAGACATACCTATGTCTTATAAACTACCCTCTCCTATTTCTCGGCGCGACAACCTAGCGTATTATATTCGAAAAGAACAAAGAGGCTACGTTAGACGACATTCGGGAGATCCTCCGTAATACTCGCCGAGTAGCTATTACTATCGATAGCTAGTTAAGCCGGACTATAAGAGCCTCCTTCCTCTCGATTATACTATACTTTATTAATTCGGATTAGAAACTCTAGGAACTTATAATCGGATTCCCTAAAATTCTAGGTTCCTATACTAGTAAGGATATAGCGAAGCTTGTCTATACGGCAATAGATAGGGTTAGCGTAACAACGAAACTAATCTCGATTACTACGGACAACGCTAGTAATAATCGAACATTGTATAAGGCGTTGTATATACAATTCACTCGTATATGTCTTTAAAATTACTAATTGTATCGATAGGGTCGAGTACGTAGAGGAGATTATAAGGTCTATAATCTAGCTTAATCTTCCGAATATTAAGCTCGCTACGATTCCGGATACGTACGACAATACGTACGATAATAACGATAAAGAGGAGCCTATTAATAGCCCTAGCCCTAACGAATCGGAGCCGACGTCGTTACTAGTTATATCCCTATAGAAGTTTCCCTACCTCGCTTATATAGTTTAAATCGCGATCCGAGCCCTCTTTAGGACGCTTAAAATTGCACTATTAAACGACGACTAACAGAAGATCCTAGATAAGGATAAAGTAAAGTCGAAAGTCGAGAAACTTATTATAGCAATAAGACGGGATAAGGCAGAGAGCCTCGCTCTCGTTTTATATAAGGTATAACTTTTGTCCGTAGCCGGCACCTATAGCCGGCAACCTAGTATAGTTCTAACTCTTTTTCTCTAGCTTCGTCGTCTAGCAATATATACGAACTCGAGCTTATAGAGATATAACCGATTCGAGGCTATTTAAAAGAACCTAATCGAGCGCCCTAAAACCGATGCCTAGAATATCGCATAGAATAAGCGATAGTAAAAGCGGCCTCCTTAGCGCCTACTCCGTTTTACCTAAGACGTTAAGACCCGGTTCGATTCGACTTTCTATATAGTTACGAGGGGATATACTTTACGTACCGCTCTCGAGATCTATTAGAGTTCCGAGGGTATTAAGTAGCTCGGCCTTACCGCCGCCGAATAGCGCTAAGCAGAGTATCTCGTCGATATTAGTAAGCATTACGCGAAGGTTACTACTATAATTAGAAGAACCCGAGGACCGACGATCTACCTTATCTTTACGTACTACAACTAGCTCTTTAACGAGCTCGAGGAAACCGTAGCTAAGCTAGCTAAGAAGAGCGTTCCTTAGAAAGTAGCTATAACGAAAGCTATAGACACCTCCTATACTAAGTTACATAAATATTATAGTGCTACCTTTAACTCGTTCGGGGATATCTATAGCGTTGCGTACTTACTTAACCCGGTAGAAAAGGATATATACTAGCAGAGGCCGGAATAGAAGGCGGACGAGGTATAGCCGAAGTATTACTAGACTATTCTAGAAAAGATGTTCTACGAGCGTCGGAAAGAAACTAGTCTAAATACAGCTCCTATAAAGAAAAAGAAGGTTTAGAAGGCTCCGATATTATACCTGTTTCGTAGGTAGGAAGTAGAGGCAGAAGAGGAAGCAACTACTAAAGTAAATAAAGAAGAGTTCGATCTCTATCGGCGCGCGAGTAAGTACAAACCCGTAGGCTCGGAAAGAGGGCTAATAATCTCTAGATCTTACCGGTCTTCTAGACGAATTCGGAGACGATATTCTCGCTATATAGCAGCGGTTAGAGCCTAAGTTTCTAACGATAGCGTCGGTCGCTCGGGACGTCCTCGCTATCCCGAGCGTAGGTATATAGGCTATAAGAGGTCTTTTAGTATCGCTCGTTACTAGGGCCGCTTTAATCGAATATACTCGCCTACTACCTTCGAATCTATTATAGTATTCCGATACTATCTCCTCTACTAGAATCGCTAAGGCAGGTTACTAAAGATTATACTAAAGGAGTTAATCGAGGAATTAGAAAACCTTAAGATCGAAGAAACCTAGGAGCGCGAAGAGAATACGAAATTTAGTCTAAGCGAAACCCTAATTAGCGATAACGAAGAGGAGGAGGGCGGAGGCAGAAGGCGATACCGGATCGAGAAGCGGAAACGTATATAGGCTTAGAGCAGCTTTAAGGAGACGAAGCGTTTACGTATAAGATAATATAGCCGGTATATATAGCCGGTATATATCCGAAATGTATTTCGAATTCCTAGGACCTAAACAGACTAGTTGCTATACTAACCGACCCCGCTTACCTACGGACTATTTCTAATTCTCTATTCGCTCTTCCTCTCCTTCTTCCCTTTCCCTATATTCTTAAAGACAAACATGCCTTAAGGATTCGGCTCTTCGGGCCTTCCTAAGCCGGCTACCTCCCCTTCCTTAAGCTACTATCCTTTATTCGAATCTAACGATAACCTAATAAGGCGGTTTAATAGAAGACTATTTGTTCTAGAAGGCAAGAAGCATTAATGTCTCCTTACGATTATATACTTATTAATTTTCTAGGTCCTACCGATATACCCTCGTCGCCTAAACGCGCAGATAAATATCTTTAGAGGCTAAAGGGTAAGGGTAAAGTAAGCTAAGTATAGGGAGACCGTAGCGAGAACGAGATATCGGAAGAGCAAGGCTCTCTATAGTATATACGAAGGAAGGGGGTTCCTCGGAAAACAGTACCGAAAAACAAGAAGGCTATAGGTAGATAGGAGAAGGCTAAAAAGAGTAGGCGGACGAAGACTATCGCGAAGAAAAGTTATCTTTCTATTAAAAGAAAGGGAATAAGGTAGGACTCGACGATAAAGAAGCGGCGCTTCAAACTAGGTACTATTGCCTTTTGCTAGATCCGGCTTTTCTAAAACAAAAGAGAGACCAAGCTTTTCATCCCTAAGACTCCCTTCTAGCGACTCGTCCGAGAAATTATATTAGATTTTCGGTCTAGTATACGATTTACGGCTAAGGCGATTAGTACTCTTTAGGAAGCTACGGAGGCATTTCTCGTAACCGAGCTTAAGCTTTTAAACCTCCTTACTATCTATACGAAGCGGGTTACTCTTTAAAATAAAGATATACAGCTTCTAGCTAAAATTCGGCGTCGGTTTATAGCGGATTAGTTGGAAATTGTATTTAGTCGTTAGATTAACCTAGGAGGAGGCCTATTTTCGTATCCTTTTGCCGGCTATAGGTACCGGCTATATTTCTAATTTTATCTCCGCGCCGTCCCTAAATCTAAGGTACGAAGTAGAAACCTAGCGCTCTATATTTACCCGGCTATTATAGAGACGAGCTACATTTAGATTAGTTTCTTCGTATATCGCGACCTAGCGGGTAGTAAGCGAAAGGGCGATAGAACGTTTATAATACGTCTCTATTTAGACCTAAAACACAAAGGTCCTAAGGAGCCCTAGTATCCTAACTATAAGGAGATTCTTTAGTATTAGCACTTTAATCCTCTATACTACGAGGTAGATAGCAAGCCTACGAGAGAGAAACTTTAACGAGAAATTCTCTATAATACGTAGCGCTATTGTATAGCTATAGATGCGTACTAAGTCCGGTAACTCGAAGAAGAATTAAGATAGCGTATTAGCGACCGAGGAAGAGATCGATAGTATACTAGTAGAGTCGAGGTCTTATAAGCGAAGCATAAGATAATATAGGCTCTTAGTCGTATAGAGTAACGTACTATATAAATAACTAGGCGTACTACTCTTATTCACTTACGACCTATATCCTAGGATACTCTTCTCGTACTTTTTATACTCTTTTCTAATACCTTACCTATAAGCGCTCCGCGACAACCGAGTAAATATAAGCTATAGGGTTTCCGCTCGGTACCTTAGCCTCCGAGATAGGGCGGAGTTGAATTTAGAGCGATAGCCGGCACTCGTAGCCGGTATATAGAGACGGTAGTAGGCCTTTTCCTGCTAAATAACTAGCTTGTTTAGTATAGCCTACCTGATATTTCTTATATTTACTAGCAATAGGCCTAGGTTAGTTATAAGATTACTATAGCTAGTAAAGGCATTACTAAAGATTATCTATACTATAGTAAGATACTATTATTACGCCGGCTATTTATTAAAAGGAGGCTTTCGCCTATTACTATGCTAGCTATATATGCCGGCTATATTTTAAAGTCTCCCGTATCTGCCTTTTTTAGCCGTGCCTGCCTTTTTTAGCCGTGCCTACCTTCTTTCCTTACTCTAACGTTACTATAATATAGGCTTACGCGAAGCTTACTCTATTGCCTAGCGACACCGCGATACTACCGCTATATTTAACCTTCGCATCGATACCTATACCTCTACGCTCTATATCTACTACCTCCGTAATACCCTCGCTCCGTACGCGCCTTCGTATACCTTCGTAACGTACTTTTTTCCTTAATTCGACGACTTTTATAATAGCGAGTCTACTTAACTAAGTTACGACGCCTCGCAAGAAGGGACCTAGTGCTTCTACGGGTCGCAATAAGACCGGAAATAGTAGAACGAGTATAGTATATTAACGTAAGAGGGCTGCTGCTACTGCCGCTAGCTCCGGTGCTAGAAAGGGCGTCGCGAGCAAGGCTCCGCGTAAGACAACGGCGGGTAAGGCTCTACGTAAGACGACAACTAGCGCTTCTACTACTAGTAGCAATCGTACGAAGCGTCGATAGCGCCTAGGAAGTAAGTCCTATTTGTAGCCGGCAGCGTAGCCGGTAGTGTAGCCGGCAGCGTAGCCGGCATTCTTACTATCTTTTTACTAATCCTTCTTTAGCCGTAGCCCTCCGTAAGATTCGGCAGTATTAGAAGAGTTCTTAGCTCCTAATCCGTAAAGCTCCTTTCTAACGACTTATTCGCGAAATTGCCTAGGATTATAGAACGGACCTTCGCTTCTAAGCCTCCGCGATAGGCGCCCTTTAAGAGGCTATAGAAGCCTACCTAGTTCGTATCTTCGAATGTATATTTCTCTTCTACCTCTTTTCGGACTATACTAATACTATTTTAGCGGTCAACCTTATAGCTATCTACGCGAAGCGTATAACGATTATAGATAAGGATTTTAAAGCACTCGATTAGATTCTAAAAGGCTAGAATGTCTATCTTCGAGACGGTGCTAGGTAGGATAGATATTCTAGTAGAAAGGATGTTCGTAGTGTTATCTATAAGCTTTTCTATATACGAAATAAGCCGCTATTATACGGCGCTGTATACCGCGCTCTAAATACTCTCTAAGCATATATATATAGTATAGTATGCTTTATTAGCCGTACGGAATAGAAGTCTCCTAAAATCCCGTTAGTACTAAGGAGTAAAAAGGCCGGCTACGCTGCCGGCTACGCTACCGGCTACGCTACTAGCTACGCTACTAGGTTTTTTAAAGAACTAAAAGAAGATAGACATTCCGGTTGATTTGTATTAGTTTAGATTTTTATAAAAAGAAAATAGGGAAAAATAAAGAAGGTTGAAGAGCCTAATAGTTATAGTTATAGGCACTATCCCTGTTTTCTAGAGTATATTATATACCTACCTTCGCAACTCTACCTAATACTCCCTCTAAATATCCTTATACTCTACCTACTAAAAATTCAACTAGGTACCTAGACCTATAGCTGCCTCTATATCTTTCACTATCTTCTATAGGTTAAAGGCCTCTTCTATAGCAGCCTCTACCTCCTTATATAATACGAAGTTACTACCTGCCCTACCCTTTATATCTCCTAAATAACTAAGAGTTCTAAGGAACGAACTAGTATTCGGCCTTAGTATAGCGAGTAACTAGTAGAACGTTCTATAGAGCTGCCTTATAGCTCTTTTATATACTATACCGATACCGAGGGAGGAGCTATCCTAGTACTTGATATTGTTAAATAGTTCGGTAGGAAAGTGTATAAACTTCTTAAGGAGGAGGACTTCTAGGGAAATCGATAAGTTCTGCCTAGATCTAGATAAAGACATTCTACTAAGCAGTTAGGGAATTGAACCGTAAACGAAAGGATGAAATTCATACCTAAGGAGTGTAGTTTCCGAACTAAACTATAATGCCTTATATATATATGTATGTGCTTTTGATTAGTTAGTGCCCTTAGCTAATTGTCTATAGATTTGAGGTTATATAAGTACCTTTATACAACTACGTAGCCTAAGTAGGATTCGAAAATTCTATAAGTACTAAGGACTAAAAATGCCGGCTACGCTGCCGGCTACACTGCTAAGTCTTACAAAGGGCTTGCTTAAAGCTACGTATACATTCGTACACTTCTTAAAAACCGATAAATTATATAGTTCGAACTAGCTACTTATATAGTTGCTTAGCAAACCAACCCAAACTAAACTAGAGTTTCGGCTTAGTAAACTAAACCAAACTAACCCGAACTACTACGGGGTCTAAATACCTTCGTACTGTTCGCCTTCCCTACCGCTATCTTAGTCGAAGGCCTTAGTTGCATTTCCGATGCCCTAGTCGGTAGAATTCCTTAGTTAAGTTACGTTATTTAGAACGAAGTTAAATAAGTCCTCTAGTTTAGTAAGGAGGAGCTTAAGGACTATCTGCGCGAGTAGGAGAAGGCTATATAGGACAAGGCTACTAACCTCCTCGTTAATTAAGCTTACTTCGAGGCAGAGTACTTTAGCGCTAATAGCTTTAATACCTACGGAGGAGTTTAGGAGAATCGACTAGCTAATAAGGTTATTACTAGTAAGGATTACGGTGCATTAAAGCAGTAGTAAGTTAGCGTAGTGGATTAGATGCTTAGGAAGTTGTTTTTGCATGTTAATAGAATCTAGGAACAATACTACCCCGGGGGTGTTATTACGGAGTTCTAAAAAATAGCCTAGATATATAAGGTGCCCTATATAACTGTTTGTTTGTTTTAAGCGCGCAATGTAAAGCGTGTCTAGTCAGATACGAAGAAAGGGAGGGATATTAGCTAGTAACCGGCCCTATACACCTAGGCTGAGTTTTGAGCCTGTATAAGAGGCCTCCTTCTATATTGTAGATAGAGCACTAACCTCGTATAGTACATTGTTTATATTACACTTCTATAATGCCTATATTACAGGGCTCTAGTTATTAGCCTAAGCAACCGTCTTGTTATCCTATTATACTAAACATAGCTACCTATATTGCTATAGGTTATATTACCCTCGGTAGCCTATACTATTACTACTAGTAGTAGTAGTAGTAGTATTGGTTTCCGTCCTTTACTATAATCGTTATTAGTATTAACTTAGAAACATTAAGAAGAAACTTTAGGTATATACCTAAAGTGTATAATAATAGGTATATACCTAAAGTTTAAATAGGAGAATATACCGGTTCTACTTAAGTATACTAGCCTTATAGTATCTCTATATATAAGCTAGTCGGCGCAATACTATACGATATTATTAACCTTATCTTATTAGATAGTTAGTAGCCTAGTCTTACGCTAGAGGTACTAGCGGTCCTCGATATACTTAGCGACTAGCTTAACCTCGAGCTTATCTACTTAATCGGGAGGTAGGTCCTTATTAACGAGCTAGTCGTCGCCTTCTCTCTTCCTATCCTAGATCTATCCGATAACCTTACGAGCAACTATACCGCTATATACTAAACGGAATAGCGTCTCGTTCGGCAACGTATTCTTTCTAGTAGGATCTATAATATTAGCCTATACGGGATTAGTACGAGGAGAGCGTACGCTATATATAGTACGTAGTAGGGCGTCGGCTATAACCGTATAAATACGCGTCTCGATAGACTCTTAAACGAGGCCGGTCGGCTCCTCTATAGCGTCGTTTTCGCGTTATTTAGTATCGTTATTTTAGAATAGATAGTCTCGTATAATAACCTCTATATCTTCCGGGCTAAGGGTATAAATAGAGCGAATCTACTTAAGGAACCGCACTTCGTACTTGTACTATAAGGCCTAATCGATAGTTTCGTCGATATTTAAGATATAGACCGTTATATCGTATTCTTAGCCTATACGGTAAAGTCGACCGCTAGCTTAGTACTTAATACGGAACGAAACGGCGTCGAGTATAACTATAAAGTAAGCTGCCTTCTAGTAGTTAGCGGACTCGGCTCCTATATGCGAAGAGATAATTATAATACGAACGCTAGGGTCGTTTAGGAAGGCGCGCTCGGCTAGGACGCGGCTACGATTGCTAATACTAGCGCGGATTATAATATATAGGATCTAGAGTAGGCCGCAAATAGCCTCGATAATTAAGAGCGAGATAGGTTCGTAGGCCTAGACTACGATTTTTAGCAACTCGATAAGTACGATATTTCGGAGGATCTCTAAGAAAGTATAATACTTCGGGGATACGCGGTAGAGGAAGTTAAGGTAGCTAAATCGATCCGAGGGCGGTAGTATCTAGAGGTCGCCCTTAAGGGATATATAAAGGTACGTAAAAGGGTCGATAGACCTATTAGTCCTATAATAAAAGGTTAGCAATATCTAAAATATAGAAACTTTAGGTATATACCTAAATCGTAGCTAAAAAAGGTATATACCTAAAGTTTTAGAAAACTTATAATAAGTTAATAAGCTTAGTGCTCGTATCTAGGCGGCGTCTTAGTATAACCGAGCTAATAGGGTTATTAGAGGTTAGTATAAGCTAACGGCGTAGGCTAGTAGCGTAACCGGTCTTATCGTCTTCGTTTATAGTATAGAGACGCTTACTATCTACTATATTAGTAAACTACCTATAGGCTCTATTATAGATCGTATAGCTAGTATCGTTTATACGAATCTCGATATTATAGAAGTATATAGGTAGGATATCGGTACCGATACGATAGTCGACGCTATTCGCGACGATCGTTTAGCCCTTAATACGGCGGATTTAGACTAGACTTAGAAGTAGTAGTATTACGAAGCCGATATTTATCGTACTATCTATCGCCTTATAGATCGCTTTAGGATAGAGCGCGGCTAGGTAGTACTAGTTAAGTAGGAGATCCGGGCAGCCTATAACCCTATATAGGGTATCTAGAATCTTGCTCTAGTTACGGTCGTAGAGTATCTCGAACTTATAAGATAGACGTTTATATTTATCGACGTCTAGGCTATTCTTCTTAAGGTTAGAACCTAAATCTAGGAGGTTCTTAACTTAGCGCTAACTAAAGCGGATAATCGACGCTATATTATATACGTAGTTGCGAATAACTATAGTAGTAATAATAGCTATACTATTCTACGGTCGTAACTTATATAGTACGTCGGTCTAATTAGCCTTAGGATTGCCTACCGTATAACCCTCGTCGGCCGCGATAAGAGAGAACGAGTCCTCGGGGATAAGTAGAACGTTTAATATTATAAGGTCTGCCTACTAGAGGTCGGTAAGCGTAGTGCCTCTATCCTCGTCGTCTAAGATATCGCCCGCAAGGCCGTCGACGTCCTCGTTATCTTCGTTAATAGCTATAGTTCGCTTTTTAGAGACCCTAACGGTCGATCCGACCTCGAGGATCTATCTAGGTAGTACTTAGTAGATAGTAAGTACTAGATTGCGCGATGTCTATTCGTTATCGCCGTTCTAGGTAGCTAACTAACTCTTTAGAGCCTCGAGGTTCGTAGGGATAGGCGTAGACTTAGTAAACTAATTATCTCGCTAATTCTTCTTAATACCGAGTAAATAGAACGTATATATATAGATATACTTAGAACGGTTACTATCTAGATCGTAGAAGTATATACTAGTATTAGTAAGCTAAGTAGTAAGACTATTTAGTAGGTAGACGATAATCGGTAGGCGGTACTTAGGGCGTAGACTAAGCTCCGCTCTAGCCTTATTTATAGAGGCATTATAATTAAATGCCTCGTCGCTCGCTTATATCTTCTCGATAATATTACTCCTTTTAGGCGTTTAGTTAAGAGGGAACTAGTCGGGATAGTCTTCTAGGTACTTATTAATAGCCGTAGTTATTACGAAGCTTATATAGGTACGGACTTTGTCTATATAAGAAGAAAAGTTAGTAAAAGTTTCGTTAGTAGGAAGGAACTTTAGGCGTATATCTAAAAATTATAATAATCGGAAATAATAAAACTTTAGGCGCGTACCTAAATCTCGCAAGAATAGGTACGTACCTAAAGTTTTGTAATAAATCGTAGAGAAAGCTTACTATCGTAGACCTTAATCTAGCGGGTAGTCTCTTTCGCTATTTCGTAGATCGTAACGAGGACCTAAATAGTCTTACCGAGGCTAACGTCGTCGCCTATAATAGCGAACCGAGTAGAAGAGAGTATTATACGCTTAAGGTACGCTATACTAGTTACCTACTAAGGCTATAAGCTTAGCCCGTAGTATATAGCCCTAAATCCTAACCTAGCAAAGCCGTCTAGTACGCTTAATATTTTAGGCGTAATATCGAGCGTAGTATAGGCGTCGTCGAATATAGGTACCTTAGCGCTCTTCTAGTTTATAGCGGAGTTAATAAGCGTAAATATCTTACTATCGATAATTAGGGTACTATCGGTATTATAGGCGCTAGTACGCTTATTATTAGTGTTTTCGGCGTAACGCTATTAGAATTCTTATACTTCGCCTATATTAACCTTAGGTATTATAGTATCGAACCCTACGCGCTCGATCTTAGTAGGATCGCTAAAAAGCTACAGATATAGTGTTACGGTTACTCGCGACAGATCGTTAGGTAACTTCTTATTACGTACAAGCCGAGGCTTCTTTAGAGAGGCTAATATAAGCGGGAGGCAGAGACAGAATAATTAGTATAAAGGTAATTCTAATTAGTAAGTAGGTAATATAAGTTAAACGCCTCGAGCTATAAGGGCATTCCGGCGTTCCTAAATACAAAGGAGATATCTTGTCTATAGTCGTAAGCGACGTAAGCGACGCTATCGCTCTCGACCGCTCCTATCGCTCCTAGTAAGATAGAGCGATAGCTTAGCCTACTAGTCTTAGCGTCGCTCTAAGATTATATAAGGACTCTAACTAATTAGATCCGTAATACTATCCCCCTCCTTAAGCGGAATAGTCCCTTATTCCGGGACTTTCTAATTCTAACTTCTTTATTATACTAAAGTTATCTAAGGACTTGTCTTCTCGCTAGCGTAAGGAAAATATCGCAAATAATATCCTCGCCGACTGCCTCGAAATACTAATCCGCTACTTTTATTACGAACAGGCCGGTAAACCCTATAAAGTCAATCTTCGTTCTAGTCGCTGCTCCGAGTGCGCCCTATACGGCTAGTCCTATAATATGCAAGTTACTCGTATAGAGTATAAAAAAATCCGGAAGGCGCGCCTAAAGATAGCTAAAGATCTCGAAGCGGCCGAAGAGGAGGAGGACCTCCTTACGTAGAAGCTTTCCGAGCACCGCGTAAAGGTCCGTCGCTTACGCAAGTCGCTACGTATAAAGGAGGATCGGGAGATATAAGCTCTTAAGGCAGAGGAAGCCTCTATTTAATAGGCGGAGGAGCTCGAAAGAGAGCTAGGCTCTTCGCCTATAGAGCCGATAATATTCTCGTTACCTACTAACGAGCCGTTTCCCCTAGATAGCCGATTATAGATGTCGCCTTATAACTAGAGTCGTCTAGATAGGATATCCTAGCCTATCTCTACAATCCCTAGTAGGAGTGCCGAGAGTCTAGTATTCTAAAGGTATATATTTTTAATGTTTTCTATCTATTTTATCTTCTAGCTAGTTAGTCTAGTAGTATAATTCTTAGCTACAAAAGACATAGTTGCTAGATACGCTATTAGAGTCCCCGCTCCTCGAGCTATACTACCCTAGGTCGTTAAGAACTCTAAGGCGCTATAATCGATAGGGTCTAAGAGGTCGTAGGTTCAATTCCTATACTAGTTATTTCTTTTTTGTCCGGTTTTGATATTTTTTAATTATCTGCTAATAGTTCTATAGGTTTTCTTTTAGTTCCTAAGTGTTTTCTAAATGTAGGTATCCTTTCTATTTAATAAGGTATTTCTAACCTTACTAATCTAGGATTTTCTCGACTTTAAACTTATTTTCTTCCTTAGGTTAGAAGTGAAATGTTTCTTAATACGGTGTTTCGGCGTCTGTAGGTTCTAGTATAGAGATATAGAATACTAGGTAGATTTTCGCGTCGTCCGGTAGTTTAAGTCGGTAATTAACTAGTCCTTTAGGCTTATTAATCAAAAATGGCCCGACTTTAACGTAGTCTAGTTTCTTAGTCGATCTCCGGGTTTTTAGATTCTTTATTAGGAGGTAGACCTTATCCCCCTTCTTTAGCTAAGGTGCCATTTTTCGTTTAGCATTATATAGTCCCGTAATCTTTTCCTAAGACTCGGCAATTGCCTTTTGCAATTCTTTATATACCTACTTTAAGTCTTCTAAAGCGACTATCGCTTTGTCCGTATATAGATACTACAAATACTGTTCCCCGAATAGCTACGGATGTTTCCTAAAATTAGCGAAGAATAGTGTCTCTTTCGTAGTCTTAGATTATTAGTTGTTTAGTGCAAGTTGTGCTATAGGCAATAGCGATGCCTAATTGTTTTGTGCGTAATTAACGTAGTACCGTAAGTATACCTCTAAGGCCTAATTCTTGACTTCCGTTTAGCCGTCTATCTGTAGCTAGTATGCCGTTAATAGCTTATACTTAATTCTAAGTGTCGCTGTAAGCGTCTTCTAGTAGTTTAACGTAAAGAGCTTGTCTCTATCCGTAATATAGGTCTTTAGAAATCCGTAGTATCGTACAAGTCTATCTAGTGCGAGGTATCCGAGTTACTCTGCCGTACTTGCTTCGTTAGCAGGAATGAAGTATATATATTTCGTAAGCCTATCGACTATAACAAGTATTATATCGTAGCTATGTCCTATAACTAGATCCTTAGACTTCGGTAGTTTCGTAATAAAGTCTATTATAACTTCGTCCTATAGTTTATCTAGTAGCGTCCTAAATTAGATATGTCTATATCTAGCGTATCTATTAGCCTTGTTACGCTAACATTATAGACATTTCTTAATATATTCTAGAACTCGTTGTCGTGTATATAGGAATCCGAAGCTTCGCTTAACTAGTTCTATTGTCTTTGAAACTCTAGGGTGTCTATTTTCTAGTCCGTCGTAGTATTGTCGTATACACTCCGTAACTCGTTCCTTAGGTACTTAGTACTTCCTATATTCGATTAGGAACTGTTCTTCTATGTCCTAAAGAACTCGTATAACGTAGTTAAATTCTTTTGTATTAGTACTAAGGCTTCCGTCTTAGTTTGCTTTTAATATCTGCTGCTGCACTAGTTCGTAACCCTCTATATAGTCGCTACGGCGGCTTAGTACGTCGGCTCGTCCGTTCTCGCGTTATAGGGTATAGCGGATTTCGAACTTGTACTGTCCTAGTAGCTCCGACTAGCGGGCCTATCTTCGGGTTAGTACTTTAGTCGTAGTAAAGTAAGTTAGATTCTTATAATTAGAAAGAATCGTAAGACTTAGTACTCCTTCCGCGTATACTCGCTAGTATTATAGTAATGCAACTATTACAAGTAGCTCCTTATTATAGATATCGTAGTTCTGTTCCGCGGGTAATATCTTTCTCGAGTAATAGGCTACTAGATATCGTTTCCCGTTATGCTCCTATATAAGGCATGCTCCTATAGCCCTATCCGACGCGTCTGTTTCTATCTAGACCGCCTTATTCCTATCGAATAATCGTAGCGTTAGCGTAGAAACGCATTACTTCTTTAGCTACCTAAACGCTTCGTCTTCCTTCGTACTCTAGTTCTATTTCTTGTCTTTCTTTATAAGCTCCGTAAGGGGTACCGCTATCTTAGAGTAGCCCTCGATGAATTTTCTATTATAGTTAGCTAATCCTAGGAATGATTGTACGTCTTTAACGCATATAGGCGTTAGCTATTCCTATATTAACTTAGGTTTTTCTAGATCGATCCTAATTCCTATAGTACTAATAATAAATCCTAGGAACTTAACTTCCTTCTTATAGAATTCGCATTTCTTAGGTGCAGTCTTAAATCCTACTTAAGTAAATCGTTTAAAGACGTCCTATACTATTCGTATATAGTCCGCGAGAGCTCCCTTAGTATAGACTAAGATATCGTCTATATATACGATAACGTATATATCTAGAAGGTCTCGGAGGACTTCGTTTATAAGGTCTTAATATAACGCTAGGGCATTTGTAAGTCCTATAGGTATAACTAAGAATTCGTAAAGCCTATATCTTGTTCGGAATGCTGTTATCTATTCCTATCTAGCTACTATACGTATTACGTAAAACGTATCGTATAGGTCAATCTTCGTATACTAGTCTAATCTAGTTAATCGGTCTTGCATTTCTTCGATGTTCGGTAGTAGGTACCGATTCTTAATTGTAATGTCGTTAAGTCGTCTAAAATCGACTACTAGCCGTCCTTCGTCTAATCCGGCCTTCGGAACGAACATTACTAGTAAGGCTGCCGAGGATATCGACTTCCGTATCTAGCCTTTTTCTAATTTCTCCTTTAGCTACTTGTCTAGGGTTTTAAGCTCTTTCTTAGACATTGCGTATAAGGGTCCCTATAGAGGCTCTTTCCTAGGCTATAAGTGTATCTTATAATCCTATAGTTAGTGTTTAGGTAAGGCTACCTTGCCTCTCTCCTCTTTAAAGAGTCGCTTCTACTTACTATACTCTTTAGGAATGTCTAGGTCCGAGATTCTAGTTTTATTCTTCGATAGCGTATAACTTCTATCCTTCCCGTAATTATTATTATAACCCTCCTAACCTAACGGTAGTGTCGATCCGGGTTAAATACGGTTCTCCGTAATTCCTATCGACGTAAACGTCTTACGAGTCGCCCTACGTTTGTTAATCTTATCTGCCTACGAACGCTACCGCTATATAGGTTAAATACCGATTATATAGTCGCATTCCTTAAATATAAGTACTCCTCTTCTCTAGTCTACGACTAGGTTATACTTTCTTAACTAAGGTATACCTAATATAATATTATAACTAGCTATATTAGTAATATCTAAGACAATCTCCTTGTAGTGCTATTAGATAGCTAGTAGTAACAGTATCGTTTCTCGTTCTATACTAGGTAGCGGTAACCTATCTACTACTATAAGTTTATACGCTCCTTCTCTTCTACTTCGGGTTGCGATCCCTCGGCTTTTAACGAATAATTCGGAGGCAAAGTTCCCGCTCGCTCCGGAATCTATTAATGCACTCGTTAGGTGCCCGTTAACGATAACTTTTATACGGAAGACTGCTATTAATGCTTAAGCGCTTTCGGTATTAAGGAACTCTCTTAAAGCGCTCTAATCTAGAGAGTTAGTCCGTTTCCCGACTAATTAGTAGCCTAACGTTGTTCTAACTAGTTACGGATCCGTAGTCCTACTGTTCGTACTTCTTCGGTATATAATTTTTCCTCGAGGGTATCGTTATATACATCCCGTCCCTACGCTACTATAGCCTTTCGGTATTGCTAATTTAATCGCTAGACCGTCTAACGTATATCTTAAGTAATAATCGTCCTTTCGTCGGGTAGGACGTATCCGTAGGGCGTAATTATACTTCCTATCGGTACTCGCTCCGTAATGAAGTTATAGTACGTATAGTCTATAGGTATCTAGGGGTAATTCTAGAATTTTGCCCGTAAGCTTATCTAGAAATGATTAAATTAGGCAGGATCTACCTTCCGTTATCCGTTAACCTCTAGAAACATTTCCTCGTATTTGCGTACTAGATATAAGGCGATTGTTCGCGCTACTATAGGTACATCTATTATAAACGTAAGGATCGTATCGTCGTTAATCCCGAATTCGTCTTTACTTTCTAGGTATATCTATTATAAACGTAAGGATCGTATCGTCGTTAATCCCGAATTCGTCTTTACTTTCTTTATTCGTAGTTTCTTCCTCGGTATCTAGACTTCCTTCTAAATCTTCTTACTATTCCTCCTCTTGCTAAAGGGACTCCGGTACTTCTAGGATAGCTCCTAACTCCTCCCCGGGAGGGAATAAAGCTTCCGGATCTCGGTTTTCTTTATCGTCGGTATCTAAGCAAGATTTATTAATCGTTTCTTCTTCTAACTAGGATTTCGTATCTTCTCGTACGAGTCGCCTAATCTAAAGGAAGAATCCTACTTCTATTTTAGCAGAATAATAAATTTAGCATTAGTCGTCGTAATAGAATCTCTAGTAAAGAGTTCTATATACGGGTTCTTGTCGTCGTACTATTATATAGATTTGTCGTAGCTCTTTCTTTACGACCTCTACGTAGGTCCTCGGCGCGTTATTAATAGAGTATAGCTCTACTATTATTCGGTAGCCTTCTCTACCCGAGTCCTTTCGTTATATTATATTAAACTGTTCGCGTCGTACTATGTTCTTACCGCGGCAGTTCCGTACTATATAGCCTTCCTTGCTATACGTATAGCAAGTTAATCTTCCTGCTTTCTTAGGCGAACTCTTGCCTTTTTTTTCCTTTAATTGCTCGACCCTTCTAGGTAGCGTCTAGCTCTATTAGTTGCGTACTATAGTAGTTGTTCCCCTTTAGCTTATCGTAGGTACTATAATTTCGTCTATTATCGTATCTAGGAGTATAACTAGCTTTTCTAGAAGTCTTAGAATCGTAGCGTCGTTCTAAAGCTCGTTCGTAGAGCCTATTATCGAGATCGATCGTAACCTTAACTAATGTTCCTATATTATCTATTTTTCTACCGTCGCGTATAAGCTCGTCTTTAACGTTATCCTTAAGACCTCGCCGATACATTGTTATAAGAGCTTCGTCGTCCTAATCCGTAAGTTAGGCGTATTCCTAAAATTTAGCGGCGTAATCGGTATATAACCCCTTCTAAGTTAAGTGTTAGATAACCCTAACTGCGGTAGCAACCTCGTTAGAAGATCTAAAGACCTTCTTTATCGTACGCTTAAGATTTTCGTAGCTTGCGAAGATTCTATCCGAATTGTCGGTTTCGTTACTATCTAGATAGGTCCTAAGAAATAGTTTAACCTAATGCTAAGCCCTGCCTCGTATAAACGTCGTTGCGAAGACTAGCTTTAAGTTATCTTAAACCTAGTTAAATATAAAATATATATCTATCTAGCTAACCTAGGTATCGAACTTGTCTCGGTCGCTATAATAAAAGTCTAGCTTTCCGATCTTAAGAGAATCGTTTCTAGTATAGGTTCCTAGTGCATTACTAATACTAGAGGTAGTACGTCGAGTACTGCCTATCTCGCTAGAGGCGGGAGTTCCCCTTCCGACTTGTAATAAGGCACTTATCCTAAGGGCGTTTAAAGTATTACGGTTACTCGCGACAGATCGTTAGGTAACTTCTTATTATATACAAGCCGAGGCTTCTTTAGAGAGGCTAATATAAGCGGGAGGCAGAGACAGAATAATTAGTATAAAGGTAATTCCAATTAGTAAGTAGGTAACATAAGTTAAACGCCTCGAGCTATAAGGGCATTCCGGCGTTCCTAAATACAAAGGAGATATCTTGTCTGTAGTCGTAAGCGACGTAAGCGACGCTATCGCTCTCGACCGCTCCTATCGCTCCTAGTCAGATAGAGCGATAGCTTAGCCTACTAGTCTTAGCGTCGCTCTAAGATTATATAAGGACTCTAACTAATTAGATCCGTAATATATAGACGCGCGCTACCGGTAGTAAGGATAATATTGTTAATATAGGCGATGCGCGCCTTATTATTAGCAAAGTTATCTAGGCATAGGCTAGTCCCTAGATTTATATTACCGCGCTTAGACAAAATATCGAACGTCTTAAGTATAGTATTCGGATCGGTATTACCTTGTATACGCTATATCTCCGTAGTAGTAGATCTATCGTATAGACCCTTCTTAACGAGGTTTAGTAATATCTCTATAATATTGCCTATACGCTCTTCCTACTCTTTAGTATTTACTCGGCTAGCCTTCGGGTCGATATAGACCGGGATAGTAGTAGTAGCGACGCGAGAGATCCTTATTAGCTCGAGTAATAGGTTAACCGAGGCGTTTAGTAGTCCTCGATAGAGGTCTTTTCCGTATATATCTAGGCCTAGGACTAGGTAGACTAGCTAGAGAGTAGGTCTATAAAGCGTAGTAGAAGTGCCTACGAAGAACGTAGGAATATACGCTAGATCTAGCCGATCGATTATAGAATCGAGGGAGTCTAGAATAACCTTTATCTTCTATATAGCGCGGATATAGATAAAGGCTATACGCTTTAGGTTGCTCTTAACGGTATTAGGATAGCGCGGGCCCGAAAGAGCGCGATCTACGACGTCGTCGTCCTCCGCTATTATACTCTTAACCTTAATCTAGCCTTTAGTAAAGCTAGAGATAGTCTTAAGGATCTTATTAGGCGTAAGCTAGAGTCGGTAGCTCTACTAGTTACTGTTATCTTTCTCGTCGATATCTATCTTATCGACGTCGTTATTAGGGTCTTACTCTACTATATCGTCTAAACCTTAGGCGTCTTCGCTATCGCTAACGTATTCTAATAAAACGGGCTGTTTACTCTTACGCTTAGTCGGTCTAGCCTTACGGCGAATGCCTACTAGGGGTCTAGTATACTTAGCCGACGCGCTCTTATATTTACTAAATATTCGCTATAATAACTTAGTACTATTTTAAAGAGGAGAATTAAGAATATAGAAACTTTAGGCATATACCTAAATTATAAACCTTCGAAGAAACTTTAGGTACGCACCTATTTAATACGTAGAATAGGTATATACCTAAAGTTTTATCTTTAGAGTTAACTTAAGGCGTATACCTAAATCGTAGTGTTTTAAGGAAACTTTAGGTACGTACCTATTTAACGCGTAGAATAGGTATATACCTAAAGTTTTATCTTTTAAGTAGAATCGATATAACGGTAAAGGAAAAAAAGAATAAAAAAAAAGGGGATATACTTAGGCCTATTATACTTACGACGCGATGTAAGTAGAAATACTTAAATACTAGCTCGAGCTTCGTTATTATACGCACGAACTAGTCGCCGACTAGGATCTCTATAGCTCCTATAGTAGTCTCGTTCTTAATAGATCTAGAGGAGTAGGCAGCTATATAGATACCTTAACTATAGAACAGGGCTGTTACCGTACCGCGGGTCTTATCTATAATAGCCTTAAAGCTGTTAACGCGACCTTCCTTAAACCTCTACTCGGCTAGGTTAAGCTTATCTTAGTCTATCTCTATACCGATAGTCTTATCCTACTTAGCTTTAGTTAACTTCTTAAGCGTATTAGCGGTCTTAGCCTTCTTTGCTAGCGATTCTTTCGGGGAAGGATCGCTAAGGCTAAGTAGCAGGATATACTACTTCTTAGTAGTAGACGTCGGGGTTTAGGGCGGGTCGCTTAGCGGACTAGTACCTAATTTGCGCTTGCGCGCGCTAGGGATAAGTAGGGAACTTATAGCTATAGTTTTTTCGCGATTATAGTAATATATTTCTTTCGAAAATAGTTCAACTATTAGTGTTTTTAAAGAAACTTTAGGTATGTACCTATTCTAGTACTAGTAATAGTAAGTGCTACGGAAGGTTAATATTAATATTTAAGTTAAGAAGAGGGAGTAGGTTTGTAAAAGAAGAAAAGTTGCGTTACGTACGGACTACGTATTCCCCGCTAGCGGTATTCGCCGCGTCTAATAGCGATGTTTGCTTTAAACCCTAAGCCGTACTAGTATTAGGTAATAGCCTATAAGGTTATATAAGGTTATATAAGGTATAACGTAAGGAAATTTTAGGTATGTACCTAAAGTTCTATTAAACGCTTATTATTGCTACTTACTATAACAACCTTATACTACTATCTAACTAAGGCGAGGATATCGTTCTCTAAACTGTCGATCGAGCTAAAGGATTAAACCCTACGCTGTCTAGTAAACGTTAGGCATAGAGACTATAAAGTCTAGGTTGCTTATAACTATAGTATAAATAGGGAGTAGTAGATATAATATAAGCGCTAGCTAGCGGGGTTCGGTATCGATAGTTAGACTCGAACTATCGTATAGGATTAGATATATACGGCGGTCCTAGTCGCTCTCTATATTAACGGTAGTCCCGAATTGCGACTCTTATTATATATGCCTATACTTACTAACTACGACGACGAAGCGGTTCGGATAGTAATAGCGAGTATGCGGCCTAGTCTACGGTTTAGCGAGGTCGTAATTAAAACGAAGTTAGATCCTCCTTTGCCTATCGAGAAGCGTAAACGCTACTTCTCGTTATTACCGGTACGGAGTTTAACGATATATATCCGTATACTCTCGATTATATAGGGTAGTTGCTTACTACCTTATTATCCTAAGCGGCTAGCGCCGACGCCCGAGAATATACTATAGGAGACGTCTTATAAGGTATTAATCGATACGAGTAGCTATAATAATAGTAGGCCTAGTACGATAGCACAATTGTTAGCCGCATTTAGACCGCTATATAGTCTCGGGAATAACCTTTACCTATACGATAGAGAACGTAGTTAAAGAAGGCTCGACGAATATATTAACTTAAGCTTAGAGAGTATACTAAGGCATTAGTCGCGATCTATATACGGCTAATTGCTATTCGTTAAGTATATCGTAGACAACCTCTACTTAAGTTATTATAATGTATTCTTCGGGTATTGTAGCTCGGCGTTAGTACCTCTACGACTCTATAACGTCGCCCTCGTATGTTTCCGGTTTGTATAGACCTTACGTTCTAGGCTCTAGTATATACGAGGTAAGGATCGGCGGTAGTTAAAAGACGCATAGCAAAGTATAGATAGATTAGCAGTATATACTAGATTTTGCTTAATATCGGTCGCACTCGTATACGGCGATTTTATATATAATATTCTAGTTTCTCGCGCGGCGTAGCTACGGTCGCCGGATTGTAGGAAGTACTAGTATTTATATTAGATTGTTACCGATCTAGGTAATAAGACTAAAGGTATATTTAGCCTTAAGCGTTATACTCGGTATAGACTCGATAAGAAAACTTAGCTATCGATATAGCATCGCTTCTTAGTTTATTACTATCTACCGGACTTTAACGTTACGATAGCGGATATTAAGGCGCTTCGCTATAACCTTAAACTACTATATAGCGAGATAGAGTACGAGATCGGAATCGGAATCGGGATATTTAACCTCGAAGGTAACGTTAAAGTCTTAGGAACGATTATATATTAGTAGCGCTATAGCATCGCCTACCTAGCGAACGATATAGTAGATATAACTCTAATCGAACTTCTAGAGGGAGAGGAGGCGTACGATAACGATATTACGCTCGTCGTACTATAGCGACTAAGTATAGCGAAGGAACGCGAGCTGCTAGTAATAGAAGAGGGTACGGCTACTCTACGTAAAGTGTCGATAGAGGAAGAGAACCCGACGCTACTTAAAGGTAATATTCTTAGATTAGGTATATAATACTACGATTATAGAAACAGTCTCCGCAATATTAAATTACATAAATAATTATATAAGTATATAAATAAGTAACAACGTCTTTATTTAATTAATTGTAGTCCTTCTAGCTTATATAACTACGTAATAATTTCGTTACTTAAGTAGTTAACTATATAAAGAATTTAGGGCCTATTAAGTAAAGTTAGTCTACCTCGTTATTGTCCTCGATAACCCTATAGTATATATAAGGGTTAAGAGCTATAGTAATCTATATATTAAATAGATAGTATAGTAGAATATCTAGCGGTATTCTACAGCTCCGAGTAAATATAGATCGCTATATATAGTAGTAGAGAACGCCTCTTCCGAGATACTAATTTCCGACCTTATAGGTCGAGATTTCTACCTATACTACGAGGCTCTATCTCTAATAGTATAGTATAGCTTCCGGATAAAGAGAGGTTAGTACTATATAGCAATTTTGTTATTCTAAGTATATAGAACAATAATAGTGTAATAGAATCCTATTATTCTCGACGCTAGTCTAGCAAAGTCGATAAAGTAATAAACCTAGATTATACGCTATTATATATAATAGGCTATCTGTTTATTTAGTAGTGCGCTAGTCGCTCGCTATTTAATCTCATTTAAGCGCTATCTACTTAGTTAACCGGCCTATATCTACTTATTTAACTATACGATTAAATATTATAGAGACTATACGCAAATAAAGGAACTTTAGATATATACCTATTCTACGTATTAAATAGATGCGTACCTAAAGTTTCTTTATTTGTATACACTTATTATATAACTACGGTTTTAGGCGTACGCCCGAAGTTTTTGCTATTGTCGGCGCTATCTAGTAGCCGTATTAAGCGGCAGCTATACCTAGTGTTCGGCTAGCCTTGCCTTACTATTTCGCGACGGAATCTACTCGTCGTTATCGTCGTCGTCGGTAGACGCAGAGTTACTATTATCTAGCCCTCTTAGTCGCTAAATCTGTCGTATCGCTATAAAGCAGTTAATAAGATCTTCGCTAATCCTCTACTATCCTTAATTATAGAGCAGATTAGGAGTATAGCGGTATATTATATAAAGTTAGTTCTTCTTATTTACGGTACTAACGAGCGACTAATGCTATAGGATAGTGCTATTCTAGATAAGGTTACTCGCGCTAACTAGGACGGCGGCTACCTACTTTACCTAGTATTAACTAGTAGTACCGGGTATTTTCTTCTATCGAATAGCTTAATAGATTTTGCTTTTGTCGTATACTAGGAGGATGTGTATCTAATTTATTATATAACGCCCTATACTACGCTTAAACTATTGCGCAATGTTTAGGTAATCCCGACTAAGTAAAGCGAGTATATCGAAATAGTACCTCGCCTACTTGCGCTATAGTCGGCGTTCCTAGCTATCGCGGCGAAAACCGTCGTCCTAGTTAAAAAGTAGCTAAAGGCGGGTTTACTAGATAGCGGTAAATAAGGTAAAGCCGCCTTCTATAGCGTTACTACTACCGCCCCGGGCGACGATAATATTAGGTCTCCCGCCTATTATCCGATATATAAGGTCGTACGAAAAGCTATAGAGACCGGCTCTCTCTTTATCGGTAACTTCCTCTAAGAAGAAGCAGCGTAACCGTACCTAATCCTCTAGACGCTTATCGGGCTTTAAGAGTATATAGAGTATATAGCTAGTATAGCGGTATCTATATACCTAGCTTAATCGCTAAAGCGCCTGTTTAACAATACCTACGTACTAATCCGAGTTGTTATCCTCTTCCGAATCGTTATCCTTACGCTCCCTATACGCTACTCGATATGTTTAGTAGATAGTAACGAGTTAGTCGATCGTCTCCTTTATATAGCTATAGAAAGCTTACTCTAGCCTTCTCGAACTAATAGCTTAGAGCTAGCTACGGAGGAAGTCGGTAGTATAGGCGGTCTACTAGAGCGCGGTAGTATAGAAGCGTAGTTAAACCTAGTTAAAGAGATCGGCTAGGAGCTAGGCGGCGTACGTAGTATAGAGGCTTACTATAATATTTAAACTCCGACGACTTCCTTCCTACTCTCTATCGCCCGCGCCTAACTAGTCGTAACGATTACGGGAGAGTCTATACTTTATACTAAAGGAACTACTATTATAGGTCGTAGTTAGTAAGTCGAATAGTATATTAAGCATTACTAACGTAGAGGCTTCCTTAACGGCGCAGATTATACGATCGAGTTAGGCGGTATTTACGCCTATATTAACGGACCTTTGCAAAAGTACTATATATATTACAAAGAGCTAGCGGTTTAACTATAAACGTATAAAGTCGACGACGTACTTACTCTCGAGTACGAAGAAAGGCTAGTAAGTACGACGCCCGTCTACTCCCTCGGTTAGGCTTAGGCGAGTTATAGGTAGATTAGGCTAATAGAGTAGGTCCTAGTAAGTACGAACCTCTCCTCGTACGCTAAAGGGAACAGTGCTCGAAGCATAGCTATCTAGCGTATTATACGCCTATATAATTTCCGCTTTAAAGGCGTCTAAGATACGAGCTCGGCGGAATGTAGTATCTTAGGCAATAAGGGAAGTAACGGCGGCTACCTAGTCGATAGTAGACTAGGAGAATACAAGAAGCGGTAGTATTAACTAACTAAAAATAGCTTCTACTGTTCGGTTAATAGACGCGAAGGGATCCTTCGATATATTATATCCTTAGAAGAAGCCGATACTACTAAGCCGCTCTACGGACTTACGGAGTAGTTTGCCTCGGATACTATAAGCCTCTTATATACCGAACTACTAGTATACTTAAGGATACTCGATATTAAGGCCGCTAGTCTTCGTAATACTATAGGCTGTCTAGTAAAGGGCGATAAGCGGAGATACTACTTCGTCTTCGACTACTAGTCTTATAGGAAGGTCTTCCTACGCGAGGTCGAACTAAGCGCGGTCTATATAACGATATATAGGGTTAAACTAGCGCTCGAGAGACTAATCGAGGAGTTCTTTAAGCTCGAAGGGAGTCTATACCTCTAGACGGATTTTAGTCCTATACTATATAATAACTAGTTCTATACGCCGCTAATATTAATCTAAGTCTCGACGTAACCGACGTTCGATACTCTACTATAAGCGATATAGTCGTAGTATAGCTACGTCGACTATAGGGTCGTAATTCGCCGGTAGTAGATCTATAATATCGTAACCGATTTTACTAACGTTATAATTATTACCTTCTCCGCCTTGTTTCTATTAAGCGTATACCCGATTATATACTTACTAGAAGGATAGAGGATAATATACGAGTACTCTAGATAGATAAGTATCGCGAAGCGTAGGAATAAGGATAGTATTAACAAAGTAAGCCTATTTACGCTTGTTTATATAATAGCGACGTTACTAGTCGATCTTCCGATCTCGATTTACTTTAAAGAGAGGAAGGTTAGGGAAGAAGAGGTACGTATCGAATCTAGAAGTATCGAATCTAGTTACGATCCGTATATACTTATAGCAAGAAGATAGCGAGTATTAAAGGAAAAAAAATGGCAGCGAACAATTAGAGACGAAGGGAAGACAGTTAAGAAGGAAGGGAGGACGAATAGAAAGCACTATATACTAGGGCAGAGGAGGTGCTAAAGGCGGAAGATAGAAGAACCCCTAAGAGGGCATATAGGATAATAATCTTAGAACTCCTTAGAGGACTAAAAGCAATCTACAACTAGGCAAGCTACGTAATTACAAAGGTAGCTAATATAGTCGTAGCAAAGATTACGAAGAAACAATAGGAGACAAGCCTAAACTACCGCACCTAGGCAGTAGTAGCTAGTTAGGAGGCGCTAAAACCCCCGAGGACAGTAGTTAGAGTCTACATTACGGACCTATAGGAGCAAAAGGAAATCTAAGGACTTATAGGGAAAGAGATTATAGAAAGAATTGTAGTTAAAGAGGTAATTAGGGCTAGGAACGAAGGTAAAGGGGTAATTAAGCTATTTATAGTATAAGAGCAGGACAAAAAGAAGCTAGAAACACAAAAAGAATAGACAACTAAGATAGGGAAAACAGCAAAGGTCTCCTAATAGCAGTTTATAATTATAGCCTATAGTATAATAAGAAGCTTTAAGGAAGAACGGGATATTAAGAGCCTATAGAGACAAAACCAAGCTATATACCTAGGCCTAAAGATTACAAAAGTAGCATAGATTAAAAGGAAAATCGAAGAGACTAAGAAGCAGTCTTCCCTAATTATCTAGATAGGAAGTGTAGAGCAAGCTAATATAGTACTAGACTAGGGGTTGTTCTAGGACTTTAAAAGATTAGAAATAGAGATATACAGAAGCAACTATAGGATAATATAGTGCTTTAAATGTTAATACTATAGACACTTAGCAGCTAAGTACATAAAGACAACTAACACTTGCTCCTATTATATAGGGGATTACTAGGTTAAAGAATACAAAGCATATAAGGGAGAAGTAAGATATATATACTATACTAAAAGACACCCCTCTTAGGCGAAGGAATGCCCGGTAAGAATACAGGCAGCTAGGAAGGTAAAGGAAGCTAGAATTAATACACTAAAAAGATATATAACAAGCTAGGGCAGCTAGGTGCAGAAGCAACCTAGCTAAGTGCTATAAAAGAGGTCTAGGTAAGATAATAGGTTCACATTTAGGGCCTTACTAGCACAAGAGAGTCACTAGCAACTAGGGAGACTAAGATACCTTAATATTATAGGAAAGGAAGCAGGGTAGACAAAGCTTAGTCAAATGTTAGTCTAAAGTAAGGGAAGACTAAAGGAAAACTTATAGGGAAATAATATAGATAAAACCTAATAAATATTGCAACATTACTAAACATTATACAGTATAATATTAATAAGAGCAAAGACAAGGTACAGAGGAGCTTCCTTCAAGTACTAAACCTAAAAGAATATTATATTATTGCAATTTAAGAGCCCTAGCTCAACCTATATACAAAGAGACTAGCAATAGTCAAAGACCTAAGATACTACCTAATTATCTATAACTAGGGAGCCCTAAGGATATGCATCTATATTAGTAAGGAGATAGATATAGAAACCTAGTAGGCTATACTATAGGAGGATAGGGACCTAATATTAGTTTAAGTAGAGACATCCTAAGGTACACTCTAAGTCTACTATATATATAACCTACTACTAGACTTAAGAAGCAGTACCTAACTAAAAACCCTAGAAAGACTACCTAGAGTTATCTAGGGGAACACCTACTAAATCCTACTTAGGGATTTCAACCTCTACTACCCCCTCTAGGGCTTAGACTTTACCCTAGCTTACTACTTCCTAGTAGGAAGACTAATTGACATATTAGAGAGGGAAGGAATAGAAATTGTTACCCTAAAGGGACTAATTACTTAGGAGGTAAGAGGAAGTAGTAGTATACTAGACCTATACTTTGTATTATATTAGATTAGGAACAGGATTATAAGATATAGGGTTAACTAGGAACTAGAAGAATTATTAGACTACTTCCCGGTATAGATTGAGCTAAATGTCTAAGCTAATTAGGAAAGGGAACTAGAGGAGAAGCTTAACTAGAAAGGTACTAAATAGGGCAGGATTAGGGAGGAACTAGAAAGGGACTTAAAACTAGAGGAACTCTTAACAAAGCACCTACTAAGGCTAGAGGATATTAATAAGGCAGTAGAAGAACTGATAGGAATCCTGAAATAGGTAGCTAGAAAGCATACCCTAGTAAAGAAACATTTACAGTACTAGCAACTATACTAGACTAGTAAGTGTACAAGGAAGGTTAAAGCAGCAAGGAAGGCTAGGAGGCAGTAGATATAAACCTATACCTAGGAAGTATAGGACAACTATAATAAAGCCTGCTAGGAAAAGAAGATCCAGATTAAGAAAGACAAGATATAAGAATAGAGATCTATAATAGGAATAATTATAAAGAAACTAGAGGAGATATAGAGGATAGCTAAATAGGCAAGGAGGCCTAAACAGGAAAAGAATATACTACTACAATTCCTAGATATTATAGGACTAATAAGGACAAATGTAGACTATAATAGAAGGGAAAGCAAGAGCCCTAGGCTAACACTTCTTCTATAGAAAAGTATAAGCAGACCTATTAGATATAAAGGAGGAAGAATAAGAGACTCTACTACTAGGCATACTAAGAGACACCTAGGTTAAACCCGAAACTATTAAAAGGATCCTAAAGAAAATTCTAGGTAATAAGGCACTAGGAGAAGACAAGATCTATAACAAACTTCTAAAAGCATATAGGAAGGGGCTAGCCCTAGTACTAGCTAATATCTTTTTATAAAGCCTAGCACTAGGACACTACCTAAGACTATTTAGGAAGTCCCTAACAGTAGTACTAAGGAAGTCCTAGAAGGAAGACTATATATAGCTTAAGGCCTATAGACTAATAGCCCTACTTAATATAATAGGCAAGGTGCTAGAGAAAATTATCGCTAAAAGGCTAATAACCTTTACCGAGGAAAGGAATATCCTTCCTAAAGGCTAGATAGGAGGAAGAAAGAAGAGGTTAATACTAACAGCTATAGAACTAATCACAGAACAGATTAAGCATATCTAGCACTATAGTTAAAACTAGGTAGCAACCCTCCTCTCCCTTAATATCTTAGGAGCCTTTAATAATGTCTCCTATAAAAGACTCCTATATATACTTAAATAGAAAGCTATACTAAACTAGATAGTCTAATTTATCTAGTCCTTCCTATAGGAAAGATCGACATAGCTTATTCTAAGCAAATTCAAATCAGACCTAATACTAACTAAAAAGGGAATCCCCTAAGGATTAATACTTTCCCTAATCCTCTTCCTTATCTTTATAGCAGACCTACTCCTACTCCTAGAATCAAAAAACATATTAGCATTAGGGTTTGTAGATAATACAAACATCCTAGCCTAGTCTAAGACAACAGAAACCAACTATAAGATCCTAGAAGAGAAGCACTAAGAGTTAAAAAATAGGCAAAGAGGTATAGAGCAAAATTCGCC